>NW_026734424.1:0-300000 GCF_949786415.1 Peromyscus eremicus
TTTTCTGGTAAGAAGAGTCACTATTGCGCTGCCATTGCCGTACACAGGACAAATAGCACTGTTGTCTGTTCCCAGCAGTACAGTGTATTGGACTGAAGAGGATCTATTGTTCTTGTCAGGTTCCTAAGCAGAATTGAACTAGGTATGGCGGTGTGTGTAGGAAGCACGGTTTTTTTGTTCTGAGCAAGCTCACTGTTCGGACCTCATAGGAAACACAGTAGAGTAGAAGAGTGCTCTTTTTTCAAAAGCAGAGTGTGTTTCTTGTAAGGAGAGCTAGTGTTCGTTTCACAATCCTAAATGGAGTTGAATCCCATGCAGTTTCTGGTCCTACGAGCAAGAGTTGTTTTCTGGTAAGAAGACTCAATATTGCGCTGCCATTGCCATACACAGGACAAATAGCACTGGAGTCTTTTTCCAGCAAGTACAGTGTATTGGATTGAAGAGGATCTACTGTTCTTGTCAGGTTCCTAAGCAGAATTGAACTAGATATGGCCGTGTGTGTAGGAAGCACAGTTTTTTGTTCTGAGCAAGTTCACTGTTCGGACCACTTAGGAAACACAGTAGAGTAGAAGAGTGCTTTTTTCTTGAAATCAGAGTGTGTTTCTTGTAAGGCGAGCTAGTGTTTGTTTCCCAGTCCTAAATGGAGTTGAAACACATGCAGTTTCTTGTCCTAAGAGCAAGAGTTTTTCTGGTAAGAAGAGTCATTATTATGATCACATTGTCATACACAGGGCAAATAGCACTCGTGTCTTTTCCCAGCATGTACAGTGTATTGGACTGAAGAGGTCTACTGTTCTTGTCAGGTTCTTAAGCAGAGTTGAACTAGATATGGCCGTGTGTGTAGGAAGCACAATTCTTTTCTTCTGAGCAAGCCACTGTTCTGGCCCTATAGGAAACACAGTAGAGTAGAAGAGTGCTCTTTTCTCAAAAGCAGAGTGTGTTTCTTGTAAGGCGAGCTAGCGTTTGTTTCCCAGTCCTATATGGAGTTGAATCACATGCAGTTTCTGGTCCTATGAGCAAGAGTTGTTTTCTGGTAAGGAAAGTCACTATTGAGCTCCCATTGCCATACCCAGTGCAAATAGCCCTCGCATCTGTTCCCAGCAAGTACAGTGTATTGGACTGAAGAGGAGCTACTCTTCTTCTCAGTTTACTAAGCAGAGTCGAACTAGATATGGCCCGTGTGTAGGAAGCACATTTCTTTTGTTCTGAGCAAGCTCACTCTTCTGGCCCTATAGGAAACACAGTAGAGTAGAAGAGTGCTCTTTTCTCTAAAGCAGAGTGTGTTTCTTGTAAGGCGAGCTAGCGTTTGTTTCCCAGTCCTTAATGGAGTTGAATCCCATGCAGTTTCTGGTCCTACGGGCAAGAGTTGTTTTCTGGTAAGAAGAGTCACTATTGCGCTCCAAATGCCATATACAGTGCAAATAGCACATGCGTCTGTTCTCAGTAAATACAGTGTATCGGACTGAAGAGGAGCTACTGTTCTTGTCAGTTTCCTAAGCAGAGTTGAACTAGATATGGTCCATGTGTGTAGGAAGCACAGTTCTTTTCTTCTGAGCAAGCTGACTGTTTGGACCCCAAAGGAAACACAGTAGAGTAGAAGAGTGCTCTTTTCTCTAAAGCAGAGTGTGTTTCTTGTAAGGCAAGCTAGCGTTTGTTTCCCAGTCCTAAATGGAGTTGAATCACATGCAGTTTCTGGTCCTATGACCAAGAGTTGTTTTCTGGTAAGGAAAGTCACTATTGTGCTCCCCTTGCCATACACAGTGCAAATAGTTCTAGAGTCTGTTCCCAGCAAGTACAGTGTATCAGACTGAAGAGGAGCTACTGTTCTTGTCAGTTTTCTAAGCAGAGTTGAACTAGACATGGCCGGGTGTGTAGGAAGCACAGTTCTTTTGTTCTGAGCAAGCTCACTGTTTGGACCCCATAGGAAACACAGTAGAGTAGAAGAGTGCTCTTTTCTCAAAAGCAGAGTGTGTTTCTTGTAAGGCTAGCTAGCATTTGTTTCCCAGTCCTAAATGGAGTTGAATCCCATGCAGTTTCTGGTCCTACGAGCAAGAGTTGTTTTCTGGTAAAAAGAGTCAATATTGCGCTGCCATTGCCCTACACAGGACAAATAGCACTGGCGTCTGTTCACAGCAAGTACAGTGTATCGGACTGAAGAGGAGCTACTGTTCTTGTCAGTTTCCTAAGCAGAGTTGAACTAGATATGGCCCGTGTGTAGGAAGCACAGTTCTTTTGTTCTGAGCAAGCTCACTGTTTGGACCCCATAGGAAACACAGTAGAGTAGAAGAGTGCTCTTTTCTCAAAAGCAGAGTGTTTTTCTTGTAAGGCTAGCTAGCGTTTGTTTCCCAGTCCTAAATGGAGTTGAATCCCATGCAGTATCTGGTCCTACGAGCAATATTTGTTTTCTGGTAAGAAGAGTCAATATTGCGCTGCCATTGCCCTACACAGGACAAATAGCACTGGCGTCTGTTCCCAGCAAGTATAGTGTATTGGACTGAAGAGGCGCTACTGTTCTTGTCAGTTTCCTAAGCAGAGTTGAACTAGATATGGTCCGTGTGTGTAGGAAGCACAGTTCTTTTGTTCTGAGCAAGCTCACTGTTTGGACCTCATAGGAAACACAGTAGAGTAGAAGAGTGCTCTTTTCTTTAAAGCAGAGTGTTTTTCTTTTAAGGCGAGCTCGCATTTGTTTCTGAGTCCTAAATGGAGTTGAGTCACATACAGTTTTTGGTCCTACGAGCAAGAGTTGTTTTCTGGTAAGTAGAGTCACTATTGAGCTCCAAATGCCATATACAGTGCAAATAGCACTGGCGTCTGTTCCCAGCAAGAACAGTGTATTGGACTGAATAGGAGCTACTGTTCTTTTCAGTTTCCTAAGCAGAGTTGAACTAGATATGGTCCATGTGTGTAGAAATCACAGTTCTTTTGTTCTGAGCAAGCTCACTGTTTGGACCCCAAAGGAAACACAGTAGAGTAGAAGAGTGCTCTTTTCTCTAAAGCAGAGTGTGTTTCTTGTAAGGCGAGCTAGCGTTTGTTTCCCAGTCCTAAATGGAGTTGAATCACATGCAGTTTCTGGTCCTACGAGCAAGACTTGTTTTCTGGGAAGAAGAGTCACTATTGTGCTGCCATAGCAATACACAGGACAAATAGCACTGGCGTCTGTTCCCAGCAAGTACAGTGTATTGGACTGAAGAGGATCTTCTGTTCTTGTCAGGTTCCTAAGCAGACTTGATCTAGATATGGCCCTGTGTGTAGGAAGCACAGATTTTTTGTTCTGAGCAAGCTCACTGTTTGGACCCCATAGGAAATACAGTAGTGTAGAAGAATGCTCTTTTCTCAAAAGTAGAGTGTGTTTCTTGTAAGGCAAGCTAGCGTTTGTTTCACAGTACTAAATGGAGTTGAATCACATGCAGTTTCTGGTCCTATGAGCAAGAGTTGTTTTCTGGTAAGGAAAGTCACTATTGCGCTCCCCTTGCCATACACAGTGCAAATAGCTCTCGCGTCTGTTCTCAGCAAGTACAGTGTATCGGACTGAAGAGGAGCTACTGTTCTTGTCAGGTTCCTAATCAGAGTTGAACTAGATATGGTCCATGTGTGTAGGAAGCACAGTTGTTTTGTTCTGAGCAAGCTCACTGTTTGGACAACATAGGAAACACAGTAGAGTAGAAGAGTGCTCTTTTCTCAAAAGCAGAGTTTCTTTCTTGTAGGGCGAGCTAGCGTTTGTTTCCCAGTCCTAAATGGAGTTGAATCCCATGCAGTTTCTGGTCCTAAGAGCAAGAGTTGTTTTCTGGTAAGAAGAGTCACTATTGCGCTGCCATTGCCGTACACAGGACAAATAGCACTGTTGTCTGTTCCCAGCAGTACAGTGTATTGGACTGATGAGGATCTGCTGTTCTTGTCAGGTTCCTAAGGAGAATTGAACTAGATATGGCGGTGTGTGTAGGAAGCACGGTTTTTTTGTTCTGAGCAAGCTCACTCTTCGGACCTTATAGGAAACACAGTAGAGTAGAAGAGTGCTCTTTTCTCTAAAGCAGAGTGTGTTTCTTGTAAGGCGAGCTAGCATTTGTTTCCTAGTCCTAAAAGGAGTTCAATCACAGGCAGTTTCCGGTCCTATGAGCAAGAGTTGTTTTCTGGTAAGGAAAGTCACTATTGTGCTCTCATTGCCATACACAGTGCAAATAGCACTCACGTCTGTTCCCAGCAAATACAGTGTATTGGACTGAATAGGAGCTACTGTTCTTGTCAGTTTCCTAAGCAGAGTTGAACTAGATATGGTCGGTGTGTGTAGGAAGCACAGTTCTTTTGTTCTGAGCAAGCTCACTGTTTGGACCCCATAGGAAACACAGTGGAGTAGAAGAGTGCTCTTTTTTCAAAAGCAGAGTGTGTTTCTTGTAAGGAGAGCTAGTGTTCGTTTCACAATCCTAAATGGAGTTGAATCCCATGCAGTTTCTGGACCTACGGGCAAGAGTTGTTTTCTGGTAAGAAGAGTCAATATTGCGCTGCCATTGCCATACACAGGACAAATAGCACTGGAGTCTTTTCCCAGCAAGTATAGTGTATTGGACTGAAGAGGATCTACTGTTCTTGTCAGTTTCCTAAGAGAATTGAACTAGATATGGCCGTGTGTGTAGGAAGCACAGTTCTTTTGTTCTGAGCAAGTTCACTGTTCGGACCTCTTAGGAAACACAGTAGAGTAGAAGAGTGCTTTTTTTCTCTAAATCAGGGTGTGTTTCTTGTAAGGCGAGCTAGTGTTTGTTTCCCAGTCCTAAATGGAGTTGAATCACATGCAGTTTTTTGTCCTAAGAGCAAGAGTTGTTTTCTGGTAAGAAGAGTCACTATTATGAATCCCATTGTCATACACAGGGCAAATAGCACTTGTGTCTTTTCCCAGCATGTACAGTGTATTGGACTGAAGAGGTCTACTGTTCTTGTCAGGTTCCTAAGCAGAGTTGAACTAGATATGGCCGTGTGTGTAGGAAGCACAATTCTTTTGTTCTGAGCAAGCTCACTGTTCTGGCCCTATAGGAAACACAGTAGATTAGAAGAGTGCTATTTTCTCAAAAGCACAGTGTGTTTCTTGTAAGGCGAGCTAGCGTTTGTTTCCCAGTCCTATATGGAGTTGAATCACATGCAGTTTCTGGACCTAAGAGCAAGAGTTGTTTTCTGGTAAGGAAAGTCACTATTGAGCTCCCATTGCCATACACAGTGCAAATAGCACTCGCATCTGTTCCCAGCAAGTACAGTGTATTGGACTGAAGAGGAGCTACTGTTCTTGTCAGTTTACTAAGCAGAGTCGAACTAGATATGGCCCGTGTGTAGGAAGCACATTTCTTTTGTTCTGAGCAAGCTCACTCTTCTGGCCCTATAGGAAACACAGTAGAGTAGAAGAGTGCTCTTTTCTCTAAAGCAGAGTGTGTTTCTTGTAAGGCGAGCTAGCGTTTGTTTCCCAGTCCTTAATGGAGTTGAATCCCATGCAGTTTCTGGTCCTACGAGCAAGAGTTGTTTTTCTGGTAAGAAGAGTCAATATTGCGCTGCCATTGCCATACACAGGACAAATAGCACTGGAGTCTTTTCCCAGCAAGTACAGTGTATTGGACTGAAGAGGATCTACTGTTCTTGTCAGGTTCCTAAGAGAATTGAACTAGATATGGCCGTGTGTGTAGGAAGCACAGTTCTTTTGTTCTGAGCAAGTTCACTGTTCGGACCTCTTAGGAAACACAGTAGAGTAGAAGAGTGCTTTTTTCTCTAAATCAGAGTGTGTTTCTTGTAAGGCGAGCAAGTGTTTGTTTCCCAGTCTTAAATGGAGTTGAATCCCATGCAGTTTCTGGTCCTAAGAGCAAGAGTTGTTTTCTGGTAAGAAGAGTCACTATTATGCTCCCATTGTCATACACAGGGCAAATAGCACTCGCGTCTGTTCCCCTCATGTACAGTGTATTGGACTGAAGAGGTCTACTGTTCTTGTCAGGTTCCTATGCAGAGTTGAACTAGATTTGGCCGTGTGTGTAGGAAGCACAATTCTTTTGTTCTGAGCAAGCTCACTGTTCTGGCCCTATAGGAAACACAGTAGATTAGAAGAGTGCTCTTTTCTCTAAAGCAGAGTGTGTTTCTTGTAAGGCGAGCTAGCGTTTGTTTCCCAGTCCTATATGGAGTTGAATCACATGCAGTTTCTGGTCCTACGAGCAAGAGTTGTTTTCTGGTAAGGAAAGTCACTATTGCGCTTTTATTGCCATACACAGTGCAAATAGCACTCGCATCTGTTCCCAGCAAGTAGAGTGTATTGGACTGAAGAGGAGCTACTGTTCTTGTCAGTTTCCTAAGCAGAGTTGAACTAGATATGGCCCGTGTGTAGGAAGCACAGTTCTTTTGTTCTGAGCAAGCTCACTGTTCTGGCCCTACAGGAAACACAGTAGAGTAGAAGAGTGCTCTTTTCTCTAAAGCAGAGTGTGTTTCTTGTAAGGCGAGCTAGCGTTTGTTTCCCAGTCCTTAATGGAGTTGAATCCCATGCAGTTTCTGGTCCTACGAGCAAGAGTTGTTTTCTGGTAAGGAAAGTCACTATTGCGTTCCCATTGCCATACACAGTGCAAATAGCACTCGCGTTTGTTCCCAGCAAGTACAGTCTATCAGACTGAAGAGGAGCTACTGTTCTTGTAAGTTTCCTAAGCAGAGTTGATCTAGATATGGTCGGTGTGTTTAGGAAGCACAGTTCTTTTGTTCTGAGCAAGCTCACTGTTTGGACCCCATAGGAAACACTGTAGAGTAGAAGAGTGCTCTTTTCTCTAAATAGAGTGTGTTTCTTGTAAGGCGAGCTAGCATTTGTTTCCCAGTCCTAAATGGAGTGGAATCACATGCAGTTTCTGGTCCTACGAGCAAGAGTTGTTTTCTGGTAAGGAAAGTAACTATTGCGCTCCCATTGCCATACACAGTGTAAATAGCACATGCGTCTGTTCCCAGCAAGTACAGTGTATCTGACTGAAGAGGAGCTACTGTTCTTGTCAGTTTCCTAAGCAGAGTTGATCTAGATATGGTCGGTGTGTGTAGGAAGCACAGTTCTTTTGTTCTGAGCAAGCTCACTGTTTGGACTCCATAGGAAACACAGTAGAGTAGAAGAGTGCTCTTTTCTCTAAAGCAGAGTGTTTTTCTTTTAAGCCGAGCTCATGTTTATTTCCCAGTCCTAAATGGAGTTGAGTCACATACAGTTTTTGGTCCTACGAGCAAGAGTTGTTTTCTGGTAAGAAGAGTCACTATTGCGCTCCAAATGCCATATAAAGTGCAAATAGCACATGCGTCTGTTCCCAGTAAGTACAGTGTATCGGACTGAAGAGGAGCTACTGTTCTTGTCAGTTTCCTAAGCAGAGTTGATCTAGATATGGTCGGTGTGTGTAGGAAGCACAGTTCCTTTGTTCAGAGCAAGCTCACTGTTTGGACCCCATAGGAAACACAGTAGAGTAGAAGAGTGCTCTTTTCTCTAAAGCAGAGTGTTTTTCTTTTAAGGCGAGCTCGCGTTTGTTTCCCAGTCCTAAATGGAGTTGAGTCACATACAGTTTTTGGTCCTACGAGCAAGAGTTGTTTTGTGGTAAGAAGAGTCACTATTGCGCTCCCATTGCCATACACAGGACAAATAGCACTGGAGCCTTTTCCCAGCAAGTACAGTGTATTGGACTGAAGAGGATCTACTGTTCTTGTCAGGTTCCTAAGCAGAATTGAACTAGATATGGCGGTGTGTGTAGGAAGCACGGTTTTTTTTGTTCTGAGCAAGCTCACTGTTCGGACCTCATAGGAAACACAGTAGAGTAGAAGAGTGCTCTTTTCTTTAAAGCAGAGTGTTTTTCTTGTAAGGCGAGCTAGCATTTGTTTCCTAGTCCTAAAAGGAGTTCAATCACAGGCAGTTTCCGGTCCTATGAGCAAGAGTTGTTTTCTGGTAAGGAAAGTCACTATTGTGCTCCCATTGCCATACACAGTGCAAATAGCACTCACGTCTGTTCCCGAGAAGTACAGTGTATTGGACTGAATAGGAGCTACTGTTCTTGTCAGTTTCCTAAGCAGAGTTGAACTAGATTTGGCCGTGTGTGTAGGAAGCACAATTCTTTTGTTCTGAGCAAGCTCTCTGTTCTGGCCCTATAGGAAACACAGTAGAGTAGAAGAGTGCTCTTTTCTCTAAAGCAGAGTGTGTTTCTTGTAAGGCGAGCTAGCATTTGTTTCCTAGTCCTAAAAGGAGTTCAATCACAGGCAGTTTCCGGTCCTATGAGCAAGAGTTGTTTTCTGGTAAGGAAAGTAACTATTGCGCTCCCATTGCCATACACAGTTCAAATAGCACATGCGTTTGTTCCCAGCAAGTACAGTGTATTGGACTGAAGAGGAGCTGCTGTTCTTGTCAGTTTCCTAAGCAGAGTTGATCTACATATGGTCGGTGTGTGTAGGAAGCACAGTTCTTTTGTTCTGAGCAAGCTAACTGTTTGGACCCCATAGGAAACACAGTAGAGTAGAAGAGTGCTCTTTTCTCTAAAGCAGAGTGTTTTTCTTTTAAGCCGAGCTCGTGTTTATTTCCCAGTCTTAAATGGAGTTGAGTCACATACAGTTTTTGGTCCTACGAGCAAGAGTTTTTTTATGGTAAGAAGAGTCACTATTGCGCTCCAAATGTCATATACAGTGCAAATAGCACATGCGTCTGTTCTCAGTAAGTACAGTGTATCGGACTGAAGAGGAGCTACTGTTCTTGTCAGTTTCCTAAGCAGAGTTGATCTAGATACGGTTGGTGTGTGTAGGAAGCACAGTTCCTTTGTTCAGAGCAAGCTCACTGTTTGGACCCCATAGGAAACACAGTAGAGTAGAAGAGTGCTCTTTTCTCTAAAGCAGAGTGTTTTTCTTTTAAGGCGAGCTCGCGTTTGTTTCCCAGTCCTAAATGGAGTTGAGTCACATACAGTTTTTGATCCTACGAGCAAGAGTTGTTTTCTGGTAAGAAGAGTCACTATTGCGCTCCAAATGCCATATACAGTGCAAATAGCACTGGCGTCTGTTCCCAGCAAGAACAGTGTATTGGACTGAATAGGAGCTACTGTTCTTGTCAGTTTCCTAAGCAGAGTTGAACTAGATATGGCCCGTGTGTAGGAAGCACAGTTCTTTTGTTCTGAGCAAGCTCACTGTTTGGACCCCATAGGAAATACAGTAGTGTAGAAGAATGCTCTTTTCTCAAAAGTAGAGTGTGTTTCTTGTAAGGCAAGCTAGCGTTTGTTTCCTAGTACTAAATGGAGTTGAATCACATGCAGTTTCTGGTCCTATGAGCAAGAGTTCTTTTCTGGTAAGGAAAGTCACTATTGTGCTCCCCTTGCCATACACAGTGCAAATAGCTCTCGCGTCTGTTCCCAGCAAGTACAGTGTATCGGACTGAAGAGGAGCTACTGTTCTTGTCAGGTTCCTAAGCAGAGTTAAACTAGATATGGTCCATGTGTGTAGGAAGCACAGTTGTTTTGTTCTGAGCAAGCTCACTGTTTGGAACCCATAGGAAACACAGTAGAGTAGAAGAGTGCTCTTTTTTCAAAAGCAGAGTGTGTTTCTTGTAAGGAGAGCTAGTGTTCGTTTCACAATCCTAAATGGAGTTGAATCCCATGCAGTTTCTGGACCTACGGGCAAGAGTTGTTTTCTGGTAAGAAGAGTCAATATTGCGCTGCCATTGCCATACACAGGACAAATAGCACTGGAGTCTTTTCCCAGCAAGTACAGTGTATTGGACTGAAGAGGATCTACTGTTCTTGTCAGGTTCCTAAGAGAATTGAACTAGATATGGCCGTGTGTGTAGGAAGCACAGTTCTTTTGTTCTGAGCAAGTTCACTGTTCGGACCTCTTAGGAAACACAGTAGAGTAGAAGAGTGCTTTTTTCTCTAAATCAGGGTGTGTTTCTTGTAAGGCGAGCTAGTGTTTGTTTCCCAGTCTTAAATGGAGTTGAATCACATGCAGTTTCTGGTCCTACGAGCAAGAGTTGTTTTCTGGTAAGAAGAGTCACTATTATGCTCCCATTGTCATACACAGGGCAAATAGCACTCGCGTCTGTTCCCCTCATGTACAGTGTATTGGACTGAAGAGGTCTACTGCTCTTGTCAGGTTCCTATGCAGAGTTGAACTAGATTTGGCCATGTGTGTAGGAAGCACAATTCTTTTGTTCTGAGCAAGCTCACTGTTCTGGCCCTATAGGAAACACAGTAGATTAGAAGAGTGCTCGTTTATCTAAAGCAGAGTGTGTTTCTTGTAAGGCGAGCTAGCATTTGTTTCCCAGTCCTATATGGAGTTGAATCACATGCAGTTTCTGGTCCAACGAGCAAGAGTTGTTTTCTGGTAAGGAAAGTCACTATTGCGCTTCTATTGCCATACACAGTGCAAATAGCACTCGCATCTGTTCCCAGCAAGTACAGTGTATTGGACTGAATAGGAGCTACTGTTCTTGTCAGTTTCCTAAGCAGAGTTGAACTAGATATGGTCCACGTGTGTAGAAATCACAGTTCTTTTGTTCTGAGCAAGCTCACTGTTTGGACCCCAAAGGAAACACAGTAGAGTAGAAGAGTGCTCTTTTCTCTAAAGCAGAGTGTGTTTCTTGTAAGGCGAGCTAGCGTTTGTTTCCCAGTCCTAAATGGAGTTGAATCACATGCAGTTTCTGGTCCTACGAGCCAGAATTGTTTTCTGGTAAGAAGAGTCACTATTGTGCTGCCATTACAATACACAGGACAAATAGCACTGGCGTCTGTTCCCAGCAAGTACAGTGTATTGGACTGAAGAGGATCTTCTGTTCTTGTCAGGTTCCTAAGCAGACTTGAACTAGATATGGCCGTGTGTGTAGGAAGCACAGTTTTTTTGTTCTGAGCAAGCTCACTGTTTGGACCCCATAGGAAATACAGTAGTGTAGAAGAATGCTCTTTTCTCAAAATTAGAGTGTGTTTCTTGTAAGGCAAGCTAGCGTTTGTTTCCCAGTACTAAATGGAGTTGAATCACATGCAGTTTCTGGTCCTATGAGCAAGAGTTCTTTTCTGGTAAGGAAAGTCATTATTGCGCTCCCCTTGCCATACACAGTGCAAATAGCTCTCGCGTCTGTTCCCAGCAAGTACAGTGTTTCGGACTGAAGAGGAGCTACTGTTCTTGTCAGGTTCCTAAGCAGAGTTGAACTAGATATGGTCCATGTGTGTAGGAAGCACAGTTGTTTTGTTCTGAGCAAGCTCACTGTTTGGACAACATAGGACACACAGTAGAGTAGAAGAGTGCTCTTTTCTCAAAAGCAGAGTTTCTTTCTTGCAGGGCGAGCTAGCGTTTGTTTCCCAGTCCTAAATGGAGTTGAATCCCATGCAGTTTCTGGTCCTAAGAGCAAGAGTTGTTTTCTGGTAAGAAGAGTCACTATTGCGCTGCCATTGCCGCACACAGGACAAATAGCACTGTTGTCTGTTCCCAGCAGTACAGTGTATTGGACTGATGAGGATCTGCTGTTCTTGTCAGGTTCTTAAGCAGAATTGAACTATATATGGCGGTGTGTGTAGGAAGCACGGTTTTTTTGTTCTGAGCAAGCTCACTGTTCGGACCTCATAGGAAACACAGTAGAGTAGAAGAGTGCTCTTTTCTCTAAAGCAGAGTGTTTTTCTTGTAAGGCGAGCTAGCATTTGTTTCCTAGTCCTAAAAGGAGTTCAATCACAGGCAGTTTCCGGTCCTATGAGCAAGAGTTGTTTTCTGGTAAGGAAAGTCACTATTGTGCTCCCATTGCCATACACAGTGCAAATAGCACTCACGTCTGTTCCCAGCAAATACAGTGTATTGGACTGAATAGGAGCTACTGTTCTTGTCAGTTTCCTAAGCAGAGTTGAACTAGATATGGTCGGTGTGTGTAGGAAGCACAGTTCTTTTGTTCTGAGCAAGCTCACTGTTTGGACCCCATAGGAAACACAGTAGAGTAGAAGAGTGCTCTTTTTTCAAAAGCAGAGTGTGTTTCTTGTAAGGAGAGCTAGTGTTCGTTTCACAATCCTAAATGGAGTTGAATCCCATGCAGTTTCTGGACCTACGGGCAAGAGTTGTTTTCTGGTAAGAAGAGTCAATATTGCGCTGCCATTGCCATAAACAGGACAAATAGCACTGGAGTCTTTTCCCAGCAAGTACAGTGTATTGGACTGAAGAGGATCTACTGTTTTTGTCAGGTTCCTAAGAGAATTGAACTAGATATGGCCGTGTGTGTAGGAAGCACAGTTCTTTTGTTCTGAGCAAGTTCACTGTTCGGACCTCTTAGGAAACACAGTAGAGTAGAAGAGTGCTTTTTTCTCTAAATCAGGGTGTGTTTCTTGTAAGGCGAGCTAGTGTTTGTTTCCCAGTCTTAAATGGAGTTGAATCACATGCAGTTTCTGGTCCTAAGAGCAAGAGTTGTTTTCTGGTAAGAAGAGTCACTATTATGCTCCCATTGTCATACACAGGGCAAATAGCACTCGCGTCTGTTCCCCTCATGTACAGTGTATTGGACTGAAGAGGTCTACTGTTCTTGTCAGGTTCCTATGCAGAGTTGAACTAGATTTGGCCATGTGTGTAGGAAGCACAATTCTTTTGTTCTGAGCAAGCTCACTGTTCTGGCCCTATAGGAAACACAGTAGATTAGAAGAGTGCTCTTTTATCTAAAGCAGAGTGTGTTTCTTGTAAGGCGAGCTAGCGTTTGTTTCCCAGTCCTATATGGAGTTGAATCACATGCAGTTTCTGGTCCTACGAGCAAGAGTTGTTTTCTGGTAAGGAAAGTCACTATTGCGCTTCTATTGCCATACACAGTGCAAATAGCACTCGCATCTGTTCCCAGCAAGTTCAGTGTATTGGACTGAATAGGAGCTACTGTTCTTGTCAGTTTCCTAAGCAGAGTTGAACTAGATATGGTCCGTGTGTGTAGGAAGCACAGTTCTTTTGTTGTGAGCAAGCTCACTGTTGTGGACCTATAGGAAACACTGTAGAGTAGAAGAGTGCTCTTTTCTCAAAAGCAGAGTGTGTTTCTTGTAAGGCGAGCTAGCGTTTGTTTCCCAGTCCTAAATGGAGTTGAATCACATGCAGTTTCTGGTCCTACGAGCCAGAATTGTTTTCTGGTAAGAAGAGTCACTATTGTGCTGCCATTACAATACACAGGACAAATAGCACTGGCGTCTGTTCCCAGCAAGTACAGTGTATTGTCTGAAGAGGATCTTCTGTTCTTGTCAGGTTCCTAAGCAGACTTGAACTAGATATGGCCGTGTGTGTAGGAAGCACAGTTTTTTTGTTCTGAGCAAGCTCACTATTTGGACCCCATAGGAAATACAGTAGTGTAGAAGAATGCTCTTTTCTCAAAAGTAGAGTGTGTTTCTTGTAAGGCAAGCTAGCGTTTGTTTCCCAGTACTAAATGGAGTTGAATCACATGCAGTTTCTGGTCCTATGAGCAAGAGTTGTTTTCTGGAAAGGAAAGTCACTATTGCGCTCCCCTTGCCATACACAGTGCAAATAGCTCTCGCGTCTGTTCCCAGCAAGTACAGTGTATCGGACTGAAGAGGAGCTACTGTTCTTGTCAGGTTCCTAAGCAGAGTTGAACTAGATATGGTCCATGTGTGTAGGAAGCACAGTTGTTTTGTTCTGAGCAAGCTCACTGTTTGGACATCATAGGAAACACAGTAGAGTAGAAGAGTGCTCTTTTCTCAAAAGCAGAGTTTCTTTCTTGTAGGGCAAGCTAGCATTTGTTTCCCAGTCCTAAATGGAGTTGAATCCCATGCAGTTTCTGGTCCTAAGAGCAAGAGTTGTTTTCTGGTAAGAAGAGTCACTATTGCGCTCCGAATGCCATATACAGTGCAAATAGCCCTGGCGTCTGTTCCCAGCAAGAACAGTGTATTGGACTGAATAGGAGCTACTGTTCTTGTCAGTTTCCTAAGCAGAGTTGAACTAGATATGGTCCATGTGTGTAGGAAGCACAGTTCTTTTCTTCTGAGCAAGCTGACTGTTTGTACCCCAAAGGAAACACAGTAGAGTAGAAGAGTGCTCTTTTCTCTAAAGCAGAGTGTGTTTCTTGTAAGGCGAGCTAGCGTTTGTTTCCCAGGCCTAAATGGAGTTGAATCACATGCAGTTTCTGGTCCTATGACCAAGAGTTGTTTTCTGGTAAGGAAAGTCACTATTGTGCTCCCCTTGCCATACACAGTGCAAATAGCTCTAGCATCTGTTCCCAGCAGGTACAGTGTATCAGACTGAAGAGGAGCTACTGTTCTTGTCAGTTTCCTAAGCAGAGTTGAACTAGATATATTCGGTGTGTGTGGGAAGCACAGTTCTTTTGTTCTGAGCAAGCTCACTGTTTGGACCCCATAGGAATCACAGTAGAGTAGAAGAGTGCTCTTTTCTCAAAAGCAGAGTGTGTTTCTTGGAAGGATAGCTAGCATTTGTTACCCAGTCCTAAAAGGAGTTGAATCCCATGCAGTTTCTGGTCCTACGAGCAAGAGTTGTTTTCTGTTAAGAAGAGTCAATATTGCGCTGCCATTGCCCTACACAGGACAAATAGCACTGGCGTCTGTTCACAGCAAGTACAATGTATCGGACTGAAGAGGAGCTACTGTTCTTGTCAGTTTCCTAAGCAGAGTTGAATGAGATATGTCCCGTGTGTGTAGGAAGCACAGTTCTTTTGTTCTGAGCAAGCTCACTGTTCTGGCCCTATAGGAAACACAGTAGATTAGAAGAGTGCTCTTTTCTCAAAAGCAGAGTGTGTTTCTTGTAAAGCAAGCTAGCGTTTGTTTTCCAGTCCTATATGGAGTTGAATCACATGCAGTTTCTGGTCCTACGAGCAAGAGTTGTTTTCTGGTAAGGAAAGTCACTATTGCGCTTTTATTGCCATACACAGTGCAAATAGCACTCGCATCTGTTCCCAGCAAGTACAGTGTATTGGACTGAAGAGGAGCTACTGTTCTTGTCAGTTTCCTAAGCAGCGTTGAACTAGATATGGCCCGTGTGTAGGAAGCACAGTTCTTTTGTTCTGAGCAAGCTCACTGTTCTGGCCCTACGGGAAACACAGTAGAGTAGAAGAGTGCTCTTTTCTCTAAAGCAGAATGTTTTTCTTTTAAGGCGAGCTCGCGTTTGTTTCCCAGTCCTAAATGGAGTTGAGTCACATACAGTTTTTGGTCCTACGAGCAAGAGTTGTTTTCTGGTAAGAAGAGTCACTATTGCGCTCCAAATGCCATATACAGTGCAAATAGCACTGGCGTCTGTTCCCAGCAAGAACAGTGTATTGGACTGAATAGGAGCTACTGTTCTTGTCAGTTTCTTAAGCAGAGTTGAACTAGATATGGTCCATGCGTGTAGGAAGAACAGTTCTTTTCTTCTGAGCAAGCTCACTGTTTGGACCCTAAAGGAAACACAGTAGAGTAGAAGAGTGCTCTTTTCTCTAAAGCAGAGTGTGTTTCTTGTAAGGCGAGCTAGCGTTTGTTTCCCAGTCCTAAATGGAGTTGAATCACATGCAGTTTCTGGTCCTATGACCAAGAGTTGTTTTCTGGTAAGGAAAAGTCACTATTGTGCTCCCCTTGCCATACACAGTGCAAATAGCTCTAGCGTCTGTTCCCAGCAAGTACAGTGTGTCAGACTGAAGAGGAGCTACTGCTCTTGTCAGTTTCCTAAGCAGAGTTGAACTAGATATATTCGGTGTGTGTGGGAAGCATAGTTCTTTTGTTCTGAGCAAGCTCACTGTTTGGACCCCATAGGAAACACAGTAGAGTAGAAGAGTGCTCTTTTCTCAAAAGTAGAGTGTGTTTCTTGTAAGGCTAGCTAGCGTTTGTTTCCCAGTCCTAAATGGAGTTGAATCTCATGCAGTTTCTGGTCCTACGAGCAAGACTTGTTTTCTGGTAAGAAGAGTCAATATTGCGCTGCAATTGCCCTACACAGGACAAATAGCACTGGCGTCTGTTCACAGCAAGTACAGTGTATCGGACTGAAGAGGAGCTACTGTTCTTGTCAGTTTCCTAAGCAGAGTTGAATGAGATATGTCCCGCGTGTGTAGGAAGCACAGTTCTTTTCTTCTGAGCAAGCACACTGTTTGGACCCCAAAGGAAACACAGTAGAGTAGAAGAGTGCTCTTTTCTCTAAAGCAGAGTGTGTTTCTTGTAAGACGAGCTAGCGTTTGTTTCCCAGTCCTAAATGGAGTTGAATCAGATGCAGTTTCTGGTCCTATGACCAAGAGTTGTTTTCTGGTAAGAAGAGTCACTATTGCGCTGCCATTGCCATACACAGGACAAACGACACTGATGTCTTTTCCCAGCAAGTACAGTATATTGGACGGAAGAGGATCTACTGTTCTTGTCAGGTTCCTAAGCAGTCTTGAAGTAGATATGGCCTTGTGTGTAGGAAGCACAGTTTTTTTGTTCTGAGCAAGTTCACTGTTCGGAACCCATAGGAAACACAGTAGAGTAGAAGAGTGCTACTTTCTCAAAAGCAGAGTGTGTTTCTTGAAAGGCGAGCTAGCGTTTGTTTCCCAGTCCTAAATGGAGTTGAATCACATGCAGTTTCTGGTCCTATGACCAAGAGTTGTTTTCTGGTAAGGAAGAGTCACTATTGTGCTCCCCTTGCCATACACAGTGCAAATAGCTCTAGCGTCTGTTCCCAGCAAGTACAGTGTGTCAGACTGAAGAGGAGCTACTGCTCTTGTCAGTTTCCTAAGCAGAGTTGAACTAGATATATTCGGTGTGTGTGGGAAGCATAGTTCTTTTGTTCTGAGCAAGCTCACTGTTTGGACCCCATTGGAAACACAGTAGAGTAGAAGAGTGCTCTTTTCTCAAAAGCAGAGTGTGTTTCTTGTAAGGCTAGCTAGCGTTTGTTTCCCAGTCCTAAATGGAGTTGAATCTCATGCAGTTTCTGGTCCTACGAGCAAGACTTGTTTTCTGGTAAGAAGAGTCAATATTGCGCTGCAATTGCCCTACACAGGACAAATAGCACTGGCGTCTGTTCACAGCAAGTACAGTGTATCGGACTGAAGAGGAGCTACTGTTCTTGTCAGTTTCCTAAGCAGAGTTGAATGAGATATGTCCCGCGTGTGTAGGAAGCACAGTTCTTTTCTTCTGATCAAGCTCACTGTTTGGACCCCAAAGGAAACACAGTAGAGTAGAAGAGTGCTCTTTTCTCTAAAGCAGAGTGTGTTTCTTGTAAGACGAGCTAGCGTTTGTTTCCCAGTCCTAAATGGAGTTGAATCAGATGCAGTTTCTGGTCCTATGACCAAGAGTTGTTTTCTGGTAAGAAGAGTCACTATTGCGCTGCCATTGCCATACACAGGACAAACGACACTGATGTCTTTTCCCAGCAAGTACAGTATATTGGACGGAAGAGGATCTACTGTTCTTGTCAGGTTCCTAAGCAGTCTTGAAGTAGATATGGCCTTGTGTGTAGGAAGCACAGTTTTTTTTGTTCTGAGCAAGTTCACTGTTCGGAACCCATAGGAAACACAGTAGAGTAGAAGAGTGCTCCTTTCTCAAAAGCAGAGTGTGTTTCTTGAAAGGCGAGCTAGCCTTTGCTTCCCAGTCCTAAATGGAGTTGAATCACATGCAGTTTCTGGTCCTATGAGCAAGAGTTGTTTTCTGGTAAGGAAAGTCACTATTGTGCTCTCATTGCCATACACAGTGCAAATAGCACTCGCGTCTGTTCCCAGCAAGTACAGTGTATCGGACTAAAGAGGAGCTACTGTTCTTGTCAGTTTCCTAATCAGAGTTGATCTAGATATGGTCGGTGAGTGTGGGAAGCACAGTTCTTTTGTTCTGAGCAAGCTCACTGTTTGGACCCCATAGGAAACACAGTAGAGTAGAAGAGTGCTCTTTTCTTTAAAGCAGAGTGTTTTTTCTTTTAAGGCAAGCTCGCGTTTGTTTCTGAGTCCTAAATGGAGTTGAGTCACATACAGTTTTTTGGTCCTCCGAGCAAGAGTTGTTTTCTGGTAAGTAGAGTCACTATTGAGCTCCAAATGCCATATACAGTGCAAATAGCACTGGCATCTGTTCCCAGCAAGAACAGTGTATTGGACTGAATAGGAGCTACTGTTCTTGTCAGTTTCCTAAGCAGAGTTGAACTAGATATGGTCCATGTGTGTAGAAATCACAGTTCTTTTGTTCTGAGCAAGCTCACTGTTTGGACCCCAAAGGAAACACAGTAGAGTAGAAGAGTGCTCTTTTCTCTAAAGCGGAGTGTGTTTCTTGTAAGGCGAGCTAGCGTTTGTTTCCCAGTCCTAAATGGAGTTGAATCACATGCATTTTCTGGTCCTATGAGCCAGAATTGTTTTCTGGTACGAAGAGTCACTATTGTGCTGCAATAGCAATACACAGGACATATAACACTGGCGTCTGTTCCCAGCAAGTACAGTGTATTGGACTGAAGAGGATCTTCTGTTCTTGTCAGGTTCCTAAGCAGACTTGAACTAGATATGGCCGTGTGTGTAGGAAGCACAGTTTTTTTGTTCTGAGCAAGCTCACTGTTTGGACCCCATAGGAAATACAGTAGTGTAGAAGAATGCTCTTTTCTCAAAAGTAGAGTGTGTTTCTTGTAAGGCAAGCTAGCGTTTGTTTCCCAGTCCTAAATGGAGTTGAATAACATGCAGTTTCTGGTCCTATGAGCAAGAGTTGTTTTCTGGTAAGGAAAGTCACTATTGCGCTCCCCTTGCCATACACAGTGCAAATAGCTCTCTCGTCTGTTCCCAGCAAGTACAGTGTATCGGACTGAAGAGGAGCTACTGTTCTTGTCAGGTTCCTAAGCAGAGTTGAACTAGATATGGTCCATGTGTGTAGGAAGCACAGTTGTTTTGTTCTGAGCAAGCTCACTGTTTGGACAACATCGGAAACACAGTAGAGTAGAAGAGTGCTCTTTTCTCAAAAGCAGAGTTTCTTTCTTGTAGGGCGAGCTAGCGTTTGTTTCCCAGTCCTAAATGGAGTTGAATCCCATGCAGTTTCTGGTCCTAAGAGCAAGAGTTGTTTTCTGGTAAGAAGAGTCACTATTGCGCTGCCATTGCCGTACACAGGACAAATAGCACTGTTGTCTGTTCCCAGCAGTACAGTGTATTGGACTGAAGAGGATCTACTGTTCTTGTCAGGTTCCTAAGCAGAATTGAACTAGATAAGGTTTGTGTAGGAAGCACGGTTTTTTTGTTCTGAGCAAGCTCACTGTTCGGACCTCATAGGAAACACAGTAGAGTAGAAGAGTGCTCTTTTCTCTAAAGCAGAGTGTGTTTCTTGTAAGGCGAGCTAGCATTTGTTTCCTAGTCCTAAAAGGAGTTCAATCACAGGCAGTTTCCGGTCCTATGAGCAAGAGTTGTTTTCTGGTAAGGAAAGTCACTATTGTGCTCCCATTGCCATACACAGTGCAAATAGCACTCACGTCTGTTCCCAGTAAGTACAGTGTATTGGACTGAATAGGAGCTACTGTTCTTGTCAGTTTACTAAGCAGAGTTGAACTAGATATGGTCGGTGTGTGTAGGAAGCACAGTTCTTTTGTTCTGAGCAAGCTCACTGTTTGGACCCCATAGGAAACACATTAGAGTACAAGAGTGCTCTTTTTTCAAAAGCAGAGTGTGTTTCTTGTAAGGAGAGCTAGTGTTCGTTTCACAATCCTAAATGGAGTTGAATCCCATGCAGTTTCTGGTCCTACGGGCAAGAGTTGTTTTCTGGAAGAAGACTCAATATTGCGCTGCCATTGCCATACACAGGACAAATAGCACTGGAGTCTTTTCCCAGCAAGTACAGTGTATTGGACTGAAGAGGATCTTCTGTTCTTGTCCGGTTCCTAAGCAGAATTGAACTAGATATGGCGGTGTGTGTAGGAAGCACGGTTTTTTTGTTCTTAGCAAGCTCACTGTTCGGACCTCATAGGAAACACAGTAGAGTAGAAGAGTGCTCTTTTCTCTAAAGCAGAGTGTGTTTCTTGTAAGGCGAGCTAGCATTTGTTTCCTAGTCCTAAAAGGAGTTCAATCACAGGCAGTTTCCGGTCCTATGACCAAGAGTTGTTTTCTGGTAAGGAAAGTCACTATTGTGCTCCCATTGCCATACACAGTGCAAATAGCACTCACGTCTGTTCCCAGCAAATACAGTGTATTGGACTGAAGAGGATCTACTGTTCTTGTTAGGTTCCTAAGAGAATTGAACTAGATATGGCCGTGTGTGTAGGAAGCACAGTTCTTTTGTTCTGAGCATGTTCACTGTTCGGACCTCTTAGGAAACACAGTAGAGTAGAAGAGTGCTTTTTTCTCTAAATCAGAGTGTGTTTCTTGTAAGGCGAGCTAGTGTTTGTTTCCCAGTCTTAAATGGAGTTGAATCACATGCAGTTTCTGGTCCTAAGAGCAAGAATTGTTTTCTGGTAAGAAGAGTCACTATTATGCTCCCATTGTCATACACAGGGCAAATAGCACTCGCGTCTGTTCCCCTCATGTACAGTGTATTGGACTGAAGAGGTCTACTGTTCTTGTCAGGTTCCTATGCAGAGTTGAAATAGATTTGGCCGTGTGTGTAGGAAGCACAATTCTTTTGTTCTGAGCAAGCTCACTCTTCTGGCCCTATAGGAAACACAGTAGATTAGAAGAGTGCTCTTTTCTCTAAAGCAGAGTGTGTTTCTTGTAAGGCGAGCTAGCGTTTGTTTCCCAGTCCTATATGGAGTTGAATCACATGCAGTTTCTGGTCCTACGAGCAAGAGTTGTTTTCTGGTAAGGAAAGTCACTATTGTGCTTTTATTGCCATACACAGTGCAAATAGCACTCGCATCTGTTCCCAGCAAGTACAGTGTATTGGACTGAAGAGGAGCTACTGTTCTTGTCAGTTTCCTAAGCAGAGTTGAACTAGATATGGCCCGTGTGTAGGAAGCACAGTTCTTTTGTTCTGAGCAAGCTCACTGTTTGGACTCCATAGGAAACACAGTAGAGTAGAAGAGTGCTCTTTTCTCAAAAGCAGAGTGTTTTTCTTGTAAGGCTAGCTAGCGTTTGTTTCCCAGTCCTAAATGGAGTTGAATCCCATGCAGTATCTGGTCCTACGAGCAATATTTGTTTTCTGGTAAGAAGAGTCAATATTGCGCTGCCATTGCCCTACACAGGACAAATAGCACTGGCGTCTGTTCCCAGCAAGTACAGTGTATTGGACTGTAGAGGAGCTACTGTTCTTGTCAGTTTCCTAAGCAGAGTTGAACTAGATATGGTCCGTGTGTGTAGGAAGCACAGTTCTTTTGTTCTGAGCAAGCTCACTGTTTGGACCCCATAGGAAACACAGTAGAGTAGAAGAGTGCTCTTTTCTTTAAAGCAGAGTGTTTTTCTTTTAAGGCGAGCTCGCTTTTGTTTCTGAGTCCTAAATGGAGTTGAGTCACATACAGTTTTTGGTCCTACGAGCAAGAGTTGTTTTCTGATAAGGAGAGTAACTATTGAGCTCCAAACGCCATATACAGTGCAAATAGCACTGGCGTCTGTTCCCAGCAAGAACAGTGTATTGGACTGAATAGGAGCTACTGTTCTTGTCAGTTTCATAAGCAGAGTTGAACTAGATATGGTCCATGTGTGTAGAAATCACAGTTCTTTTGTTCTGAGCAAGCTCACTGTTTGGACCCCAAAGGAAACACAGTAGAGTAGAAGAGTGCTCTTTTCTCTAAAGCAGAGTGTGTTTCTTGTAAGGCGAGCTAGCGTTTGTTTCCCAGTCCTAAATGGAGTTGAATCACATGCAGTTTCTGGTCCTATGAGCCAGAATTGTTTTCTGGTAAGAAGAGTCACTATTGTGCTGCCATAGCAATACACAGGACAAATAGCACTGGCGTCTGTTCCCAGCAAGTACAGTGTATTGGACTGAAGAGGATCTTCTGTTCTTGTCAGGTTCCTAAGCAGACTTGAACTAGATATGGCCGTGTGTGTAGGAAGCACAGTTTTTTTGTTCTGAGCAAGCTCACTGTTTGGACCCCATAGGAAATACAGTAGTGTAGAAGAATGCTCTTTTCTCAAAAGTAGAGTGTGTTTCTTGTAAGGCAAGCTAGCGTTTGTTTCCCAGTACTAAATGGAGTTGAATCACATGCAGTTTCTGGTCCTATGAGCAAGAGTTGTTTTCTGGTAAGGAAAGTCACTATTGAGCTCCCCTTGCCATACACAGTGCAAATAGCTCTCGCGTCTGTTTCCAGCAAGTACAGTGTATCGGACTGAAGAGGAGCTACTGTTCTTGTCAGGTTCCTAAGCAGAGTTGAATTAGATATGGTCCATGTGTGTAGGAAGCACAGTTGTTTTGTTCTGAGCAAGCTCACTGTTTGGACCCCATAGGAAACACAGTAGAGTAGAAGAGTGCTCTTTTCTCTAAAGCAGAGTGTTTTTCTTTTAAGCCGAGCTCGTGTTTATTTCCCAGTCTTAAATGGAGTTGAGTCACATACAGTTTTTGGTCCTACGAGCAAGAGTTTTTTTATGGTAAGAAGAGTCACTATTGCGCTCCAAATGCCATATACAGTGCAAATAGCACATGCGTCTGTTCTCAGTAAGTACAGTGTATCGGACTGAAGAGGAGCTACTGTTCTTGTCAGTTTCCTAAGCAGAGTTGACGTAGATACGGTCGGTGTGTGTAGGAAGCACAGTTCCTTTGTTCAGAGCAAGCTCACTGTTTGGACCCCATAGGAAACACAGTAGAGTAGAAGAGTGCTCTTTTCTCTAAAGCAGAGTGTTTTTCTTTTAAGGCGAGCTCGCGTTTGTTTCCCAGTCCTAAATGGAGTTGAGTCACATACAGTTTTTGGTCCTACGAGCAAGAGTTGTTTTCTGATAAGAAGAGTCACTATTGCGCTCCAAATGCCATATACAGTGCAAATAGCACTGGCGTCTGTTCCCAGCAAGAACAGTGTATTGGACTGAATAGGAGCTACTGTTCTTGTCAGTTTCCTAAGCAGAGTTGAACTAGATTTGGTCCATGTGTGTAGGAAGCACAGTTCTTTTCTTCTGAGCAAGCTGACTGTTTGGACCCCAAAGAAAAACACAGTAGAGTAGAAGAGTGCTCTTTTCTCTAAAGCAGAGTGTGTTTCTTGTAAGGAGAGCTAGCGTTTGTTTCCCAGTCCTAAATGGAGTTGAATCACATGCAGTTTCTGGTCCTATGACCAAGAGTTGTTTTCTGGTAAGGAAAGTCACTATTGTGCTCCCCTTGCCATACACAGTGCAAATAGCTCTAGCGTCTGTTCCCAGCAAGTACAGTGTATCAGACTGAAGAGGAGCTACTGTTCTTGTCAGTTTCCTAAGCAGAGTTGAATGAGATATGTCCCGTGTGTGTAGGAAGCACAGTTCTTTTGTTCTGAGCAAGCTCACTGTTCTGGCCCTATAGGAAACACAGTAGATTAGAAGAGTGCTCTTTTCTCAAAAGCAGAGTGTGTTTCTTGTAAAGCAAGCTAGCGTTTGTTTCCCAGTCCTATATGGAGTTGAATCACATGCAGTTTCTGGTCCTATGAGCAAGAGTTGTTTTCTGGTAAGGAAAGTCACTATTGCGCTTTTATTGCCATACACAGTGCAAATAGCACTCGCATCTGTTCCCAGCAAGTACAGTGTATTGGACTGAAGAGGAGATACTGTTCTTGTCAGTTTCCTAAGCAGCGTTGAACTAGATATGGCCCGTGTGTAGGAAGCACAATTCTTTTGTTCTGAGCAAGCTCACTCTTCTGGCCCTACAGGAAACACAGTAGAGTAGAAGAGTGCTCTTTTCTCTAAAGCAGAGTGTGTTTCTTGTAAGGCGAGCTAGCGTTTGTTTCCCAGTCCTAAATGGAGTGGAATCACATGGAGTTTCTGGTCCTACGAGCAAGAGTTATTTTCTGGTAAGGAAAGTAACTATTGCGCTCCCATTGCCATACACAGTGCAAATAGCTCATGCGTCTGTTCCCAGTAAGTACAGTGTATGGGACTGAAGAGGAGCTACTGTTCTTGTCAGTTTCCTAAGCAGAGTTGATCTAGATATGGTCGGTGTGTTTAGGAAGCACAGTTCCTTTGTTCAGAGCAAGCTCACTGTTTGGACCCCATAGGAAACACAGTAGAGTAGAAGAGTGCTCTTTTCTCTAAAGCAGAGTGTTTTTCTTTTAAGGCGAGCTCGCGTTTGTTTCCCAGTCCTAAATGGAGTTGAGTCACATACAGTTTTTGGTCCTACGAGCAAGAGTTGTTTTCTGGTAAGAAGAGTCACTATTGCGCTGCCATTGCCATACACAGGACAAACGACACTGATGTCTTTTCCCAGCAAGTACAGTATATTGGACGGAAGAGGATGTACTGTTCTTGTCAGGTTCCTAAGCAGTCTTGAAGTAGATATGGCCGTGTGTGTAGGAAGCACAGTTCTTTTGTTCTGAGCAAGTTCACTGTTCGGAACCCATAGGAAACACAGTAGAGTAGAAGAGTGCTCTTTTCTCAAAAGCAGAGTTTCTTTCTTGTAGGGCGAGCTAGCGTTTGTTTCCCAGTCCTAAATGGAGTTGAATCACATGCAGTTTCTGGTCCTAAGAGCAAGAGTTGTTTTCTGGTAAGAAGAGTCACTATTGCGCTGCCATTGCCGTACACAGGACAAATAGCACTGTTGTCTGTTCCCAGCAGTACAGTGTATTGGACTGAAGAGGATCTACTGTTCTTGTCAGGTTCCTAAGCAGAATTGAACTAGATATGGCGGTGTGTGTAGGAAGCACGGTTTTTTTGTTCTGAGCAAGCTCACTGTCGGACCTCATAGGAAACACAGTAGAGTAGCAGAGTGCTCTTTTCTCTAAAGCAGAGTGTGTTTCTAGTAAGGCGAGCTAGCATTTGTTTCCTAGTCCTAAAAGGAGTTCAATCACAGGCAGTTTCCGGTCCTATGAGCAAGAGTTGTTTTCTGGTAAGGAAAGTCACTATTGTGCTCCCATTGCCATACACAGTGCAAATAGCACTCACGTCTCTTCCCAGCAAGTACAGTGTATTGGACTGAATAGGAGCTACTGTTCTTGTCAGTTTCCTAAGCAGAGTTGAAATAGATATGGTCGGTGTGTGTAGGAAGCACAGTTCTTTTGTTCTGAGCAAGCTCAATGTTCTGGCCCTGTAGGAAACACAGTAGATTAGAAGAGTGCTCTTTTCTCAAAAGCAGAGTGTGTTTCTTGTAAGGCGAGCTAGCGTTTGTTTCCCAGTCCTATATGGAGTTGAATCACATGCAGTTTCTGGACCTAAGAGCAAGAGTTGTTTTCTGGTAAGGAAAGTCACTATTGAGCTCCCATTGCCATACACAGTGCAAATAGCACTCGCATCTGTTCCCAGCAAGTACAGTGTATTGGACTGAAGAGGAGCTACTGTTCTTGTCAGTTTACTAAGCAGAGTCGAACTAGATATGGCCCGTGTTTAGGAAGCACATTTCTTTTGTTCTGAGCAAGCCTACTCTTCTGGCCCTATAGGAAACACAGTAGAGTAGAAGAGTGCTCTTTTCTCTAAAGCAGAGTGTGTTTATTGTAAGGCGAGCTAGCGTTTGTTTCCCAGTCCTTAATGGAGTTGAATCCCATGCAGTTTCTGGTCCTACGGGCAAGAGTTGTTTTCTGTTAAGAAGATTCAATATTGCGCTGCCATTGCCATACACAGGACAAATAGCACTGGAGTCTTTTCCCAGCAAGTACAGTGTATTGGACTGAAGAGGATCTACTGTTCTTGTCAGGTTCCTAAGAGAATTGAACTAGATATGGCCGTGTGTGTAGGAAGCACAGTTCTTTTGTTCTGAGCAAGTTCACTGTTCGGACCTCTTAGGAAACACAGTAGAGTAGAAGAGTGCTTTTTTCTCTAAATCAGAGTGTGTTTCTTGTAAGGCGAGCTAGTGTTTGTTTCCCAGTCTTAAATGGAGTTGAATCACATGCAGTTTCTGGTCCTAAGAGCAAGAGTTGTTTTCTGGTAAGAAGAGTCACTATTATGCTCCCATTGTCATACACAGGGCAAATAGCACTCGCGTCTGTTCCACTCATGTACAGTGTATTGGACTGAAGAGGTCTACTGCTCTTGTCAGGTTCCTATGCAGAGTTGAACTAGATTTGGCCGTGTGTGTAGGAAGCACAATTCTTTTGTTCTGAGCAAGCTCACTGTTCTGGCCCTAAAGGAAACACAGTAGATTAGAAGAGTGCTCTTTTCTCTAAAGCAGAGTGTGTTTCTTGTAAGGCGAGCTAGCGTTTGTTTCCCAGTCCTATATGGAGTTGAATCACATGCAGTTTCTGGTCCTACGAGCAAGAGTTGTTTTCTGGTAAGGAAAGTCACTATTGCGCTTTTATTGCCATACACAGTGCAGATAGCACTCGCATCTGTTCCCAGCAAGTACAGTGTATTGGACTGAAGAGGAGCTACTGTTCTTGTCAGTTTCCTAAGCAGAGTTGAAGTGGATATGGCCCGTGTGTGTAGGAAGCACAGTACTTTTGTTCTGAGCAAGCTCACTCTTTGGACCCCTTAGGAAACACAGTAGAGTAGAAGAGTGCTCTTTTCTCTAAAGCTGAGTGTGTTTCTTGTAAGGCGAGCTAGCGTTTGTTTCCCAGTCCTAAATAGAGTTGAATCACATGCAGTTTCTGGTCCTACGAGCAAGAGTTTTTTTATGGTAAGAAGAGTCACTATTGCGCTGCCATTGCCAAACA
This sequence comes from Peromyscus eremicus, assembly GCF_949786415.1. Classification (NCBI taxonomy): domain Eukaryota; kingdom Metazoa; phylum Chordata; class Mammalia; order Rodentia; family Cricetidae; genus Peromyscus; species Peromyscus eremicus. Next base: position 26,542 of record NW_026734424.1, read on the forward strand.
CAGGACAAATAGCACTGGCGTCTGTTCCCAGCAAGTACAGTGTATTGGACTGAAGAGGATCTACTGTTCTTGTTAGGTTACAGAGCAGACTTGAACTAGATATGGCCGTGTGTGTAGGAAGCACAGGTCTTTTGTTCTGAGCTAGCTCACTGTTTGGACCCCATAGGAAACAGAGTAGAGTAGAAGAGTGCTCTTTTCTCTAAAGCAGAGTGTGTTTCTTGTAAGGCGAGCTAGCGTTTGTTTCCCAGTCCTAAATGGAGTGGAATCACATGCAGTTTCTGGTCCTACGAGCAAGAGTTGTTTTATGGTAAGAATAGTCACTATTGCGCTCCCATTGCCATATACAGTGCAAATAGCACTCGCGTCTGTTCTCAGCAAGTATACTGTATCAGACTGAAGAGGAGCTACTGTTCTTGTCAGTTTCCTAAGCAGAGTGGAACTAGATATGGTCCGTGTGTAGAAAGCACAGTTCTTTTGTTTGGAGCAAGCTCACTGTTCTGGCCCTATAGGAAACAGAGTAGAGTAGAAGAGTGCTCTTTTCTCTAAAGCAGAGTGTGTTTCTTGTAAGGCGAGCTAGTGTTTGTTTCCCAGTCCTAAATGGAGTTGAGTCACATGCAGTTTCTGGTCCTATGAGCAAGAGTTGTTTTATGGTAAGAAGTGTCACTATGGCGCTGGCATTGCCATACACAGGACAAATAGCACTGGCGTCTGTTCCCAGCAAGTACAGTGTATTGGACTGAAGAGGAGCTACTGTTCTTGTCAGTTTCCTAAGCATAGTTGAACTAGATATGTCCCGTGTGTGTAGGATGAACAGTTCGTTTGTTCTTAGCAAGCACACTGTTCGGACAATGTAGGAAAAACAGTAGAGGAGAAGACTGCTCTTTTCTCAAAAGCAGAGTGTGTTTCTTGTAAGGCGAGCAAGTGTTTGTTTCCCAGTCCTAAATGGAGTTGAATCACATGCAGTTTCTGGTCCTACGAGCAAGAGTTGTTTTCTGGTAAGGAAAGTCACTATTGCGCTCCCATTGCCATACAGAGTGCAAATAGTACTTGCGTCTGTTCCCAGCAAGTACAGTGTATCGGACTGAAGAGGAGCTACTGTTCTTGTCAGTTTCCTAAGCAGAGTTGAACTAGATATGGCCCGTGTGTTTAGGAAGCACAGTTATTATGTTCTGAGCATGCTCACTGTTCTGGCCCTATAGGAAACACAGTAGAGTAGAAAAGTGCTCTTTTCTCTAAAGCAGAGTGTGTTTCTTGTAAGGCGAGCTCGTGTTTATTTCCCAGTCCTAAATGGAGTTGAGTCACATGCAGTTTTTGGTCCTATGAGCAAGAGATGTTTTCTGGTAAGAAGAGTCACTATTGTGCTCTAAATGCCATGCACAGTGCAAATAGCACTCGCGTCTTTTCCCAGCAATTACAGTGTGTTGGTCTGAAGAGAAGCTACTGTTCTTATCAGTTTCCTAAGCAGAGTTGAACTAGATATGGCCCGTGTGTCTAGGAAACACAGTTCATTTGTTCTGAGCAAGCTCACTGTTCTGGCCCTATAGGAAACACAGTAGAGTAGAAGAGTGCTCTTTTCTCAAAAGCAGAGTGTGTTTCTTGTAAGAAGAGGTAGCGTTTGTTTCCCAGTCCTAAATGGAGTTGAATCAAATGCAGTTTCTGGTACTACGAGCACGAGTTGTTTTATGGTAAGGAAAGTCTATTGCACTCCCATTGCCATACACAGTGTAAATAGCACTCGCGTCTGTTCCCAGCAAGTACAGTGTATCGGACTGAAGAGGAGCTACTGTTCGTGTCAGTTTCCTAAGCAGAGTTGAACTGGATATGGCCCGTGTGTGTAGGAAGCACAGTACTTTTGTTCTGAGCAAGCTCACTCTTTGGACCCCTTAGGAAACACAGTAGAATAGAAGAGTGCTCTTTTCTCTAAAGCTGAGTGTGTTTCTTGTAAGGCGAGCTAGCGTTTGTTTCCCAGTCCTAAATAGAGTTGAATCACATGCAGTTTCTGGTCCTACAAGCAAGAGTTTTTTTATGGTAAGAAGAGTCACTATTGCGCTGCCATTGCCATACACAGGACAAATAGCACTGGCGTCTGTTCCCAGCAAGTACAGTGTATTGGACTGAAGAGGATCTACTGTTCTTGTTAGGTTACTTAGCAGACTTGAACTAGATATGGCCGTGTGTGTAGGAAGCACAGGTCTTTTGTTCTGAGCTAGCTCACTGTTTGGACCCCATAGGAAACAGAGTAGAGTAGAAGAGTGCTCTTTTCTCTAAAGCAGAGTGTGTTTCTTGTAAGGCGAGCTAGCGTTTGTTTCCCAGTCCTAAATGGAGTGGAATCACATGCAGTTTCTGGTCCTACGAGCAAGAGTTGTTTTATGGTAAGAATAGTCACTATTGCGCTGCCATTGCCATAGACTGGACAAATAGCACTGGCGTCTGTTCCCAGCAAGTACAGTGTATCGGACTGAAGAGGAGCTACTGTTCTTGTCATTTTCCTAAGCAGAATTGAACTAGATATGGACCGTGTGTGAAGGAAGCACAGTTCTTATGTTCTGAGCAAGCTCACTGTTCGGACCCCATAGGAAACACAGTAGAGTAGAAGAGTGCTCTTTTCTCAAAAGCAGAGTGTGTTTCATGTAAGGCGAGCGAGCATTTGTTTCCCTGTCCTAAATGGAGTTGAATCACATGCAGTTTCTGGTCCTACGAGCAAGAGTTGTTTTCTGGTAAGGAAAGTCACTATTGCGCTCCCATTGCCATACACAGTGCAAATAGCACTCGCGTCTGTTCTCAGCAAGTATACTCTATCAGACTGAAGAGGAGCTACTGTTCTTGTCAGTTTCCTAAGCAGAGTGGAACTAGATATGGTCCGTGTGTAGAAAGCACAGTTCTTTTGTTTGGAGCAAGCTCACTGTTCTGGCCCTATAGGAAACAGAGTAGAGTAGAAGAGTGCTCTTTTCTCTAAAGCAGAGTGTGTTTCTTGTAAGGCGAGCTAGTGTTTGTTTCCCAGTCCTAAATGGAGTTGAGTCACATGCAGTTTCTGGTCCTATGAGCAAGAGTTGTTTTATGGTAAGAAGTGTCACTATGGCGCTGGCATTGCCATACACAGGACAAATAGCACTGGCGTCTGTTCCCAGCAAGTACAGTGTATTGGACTGAAGAGGAGCTACTGTTCTTGTCAGTTTCCTAAGCATAGTTGAACTAGATATGTCCCGTGTGTGTAGGATGAACAGTTCGTTTGTTCTTAGCAAGCACACTGTTCGGACAATGTAGGAAAAACAGTAGAGGAGAAGACTGCTCTTTTCTCAAAAGCAGAGTGTGTTTCTTGTAAGGCGAGCAAGTGTTTGTTTCCCAGTCCTAAATGGAGTTGAATCACATGCAGTTTCTGGTCCTACGAGCAAGAGTTGTTTTCTGGTAAGGAAAGTCACTATTGCGCTCCCATTGCCATACAGAGTGCAAATAGTACTTGCGTCTGTTCCCAGCAAGTACAGTGTATGGGACTGAAGAGGAGCTACTGTTCTTGTCAGTTTCCTAAGCAGAGTTGAACTAGATATGGCCCGTGTGTTTAGGAAGCACAGTTATTATGTTCTGAGCATGCTCACTGTTCTGGCCCTATAGGAAACACAGTAGAGTAGAAAAGTGCTCTTTTCTCTAAAGCAGAGTGTGTTTCTTGTAAGGCGAGCTCGTGTTTATTTCCCAGTCCTAAATGGAGTTGAGTCACATGCAGTTTTTGGTCCTATGAGCAAGAGATGTTTTCTGGTAAGAAGAGTCACTATTGTGCTCTAAATGCCATGCACAGTGCAAATAGCACTCGCGTCTTTTCCCAGCAATTACAGTGTGTTGGTCTGAAGAGGAGCTACTGTTCTTATCAGTTTCCTAAGCAGAGTTGAACTAGATATGGCCCGTGTGTCTAGGAAGCACAGTTCATTTGTTCTGAGCAAGCTCACTGTTCTGGCCCTATAGGAAACACAGTAGAGTAGAAGAGTGCTCTTTTCTCAAAAGCAGAGTGTGTTTCTTGTAAGAAGAGGTAGCGTTTGTTTCCCAGTCCTAAATGGAGTTGAATCAAATGCAGTTTCTGGTACTACGAGCACGAGTTGTTTTATGGTAAGGAAAGTCTATTGCACTCCATTGCCATACACAGTGTAAATAGCACTCGCGTCTGTTCCCAGCAAGTACAGTGTATCGGACTGAAGAGGAGCTACTGTTCGTGTCAGTTTCCTAAGCAGAGTTGAACTGGATATGGCCCGTGTGTGTAGGAAGCACAGTACTTTTGTTCTGAGCAAGCTCACTCTTTGGACCCCTTAGGAAACACAGTAGAGTAGAAGAGTGCTCTTTTCTCTAAAGCTGAGTGTGTTTCTTGTAAGGCGAGCTAGCGTTTGTTTCCCAGTCCTAAATAGAGTTGAATCACATGCAGTTTCTGGTCCTACGAGCAAGAGTTTTTTTATGGTAAGAAGAGTCACTATTGCGCTGCCATTGCCATACACAGGACAAATAGCACTGGTGTCTGTTCCCAGCAAGTACAGTGTATTGGACTGAAGAGGATCTACTGTTCTTGTTAGGTTACTTAGCAGACTTGAACTAGATATGGCCGTGTGTGTAGGAAGCACAGGTCTTTTGTTCTGAGCTAGCTCACTGTTTGGACCCCATAGGAAACAGAGTAGAGTAGAAGAGTGCTCTTTTCTCTAAAGCAGAGTGTGTTTCTTGTAAGGCGAGCTAGCGTTTGTTTCCCAGTCCTAAATGGAGTGGAATCACATGCAGTTTCTGGTCCTACGAGCAAGAGTTGTTTTATGGTAAGAATAGTCACTATTGCGCTGCCATTGCCATAGACTGGACAAATAGCACTGGCGTCTGTTCCCAGCAAGTACAGTGTATCGGACTGAAGAGGAGCTACTGTTCTTGTCATTTTCCTAAGCAGAATTGAACTAGATATGGACCGTGTGTGAAGGAAGCACAGTTCTTATGTTCTGAGCAAGCTCACTGTTCGGACCCCATAGGAAACACAGTAGAGTAGAAGAGTGCTCTTTTCTCAAAAGCAGAGTGTGTTTCATGTAAGGCGAGCGAGCATTTGTTTCCCTGTCCTAAATGGAGTTGAATCACATGCAGTTTCTGGTCCTACGAGCAAGAGTTGTTTTCTGGTAAGGAAAGTCACTATTGCGCTCCCATTGCCATACACAGTGCAAATAGCACTCGCGTCTGTTCTCAGCAAGTATACTCTATCAGACTGAAGAGGAGCTACTGTTCTTGTCAGTTTCCTAAGCAGAGTGGAACTAGATATGGTCCGTGTGTAGAAAGCACAGTTCTTTTGTTTGGAGCAAGCTCACTGTTCTGGCCCTATAGGAAACAGAGTAGAGTAGAAGAGTGCTCTTTTCTCTAAAGCAGAGTGTGTTTCTTGTAAGGCGAGCTAGTGTTTGTTTCCCAGTCCTAAATGGAGTTGAGTCACATGCAGTTTCTGGTCCTATGAGCAAGAGTTGTTTTATGGTAAGAAGTGTCACTATGGCGCTGGCATTGCCATACACAGGACAAATAGCACTGGCGTCTGTTCCCAGCAAGTACAGTGTATTGGACTGAAGAGGAGCTACTGTTCTTGTCAGTTTCCTAGGCATAGTTGAACTAGATATGTCCCGTGTGTGTAGGATGAACAGTTCGTTTGTTCTGAGCAAGCACACTGTTCGGACAATGTAGGAAAAACAGTAGAGGAGAAGACTGCTCTTTTCTCAAAAGCAGAGTGTGTTTCTTGTAAGGCGAGCAAGTGTTTGTTTCCCAGTCCTAAATGGAGTTGAATCACATGCAGTTTCTGGTCCTACGAGCAAGAGTTGTTTTCTGGTAAGGAAAGTCACTATTGCGCTCCCATTGCCATACAGAGTGCAAATAGTACTTGCGTCTGTTCCCAGCAAGTACAGTGTATGGGACTGAAGAGGAGCTACTGTTCTTGTCAGTTTCCTAAGCAGAGTTGAACTAGATATGGCCCGTGTGTTTAGGAAGCACAGTTATTATGTTCTGAGCATGCTCACTGTTCTGGCCCTATAGGAAACACAGTAGAGTAGAAAAGTGCTCTTTTCTCTAAAGCAGAGTGTGTTTCTTGTAAGGCGAGCTCGTGTTTATTTCCCAGTCCTAAATGGAGTTGAGTCACATGCAGTTTTTGGTCCTATGAGCAAGAGATGTTTTCTGGTAAGAAGAGTCACTATTGTGCTCTAAATGCCATGCACAGTGCAAATAGCACTCGCGTCTTTTCCCAGCAATTACAGTGTGTTGGTCTGAAGAGGAGCTACTGTTCTTATCAGTTTCCTAAGCAGAGTTGAACTAGATATGGCCCGTGTGTCTAGGAAGCACAGTTCATTTGTTCTGAGCAAGCTCACTGTTCTGGCCCTATAGGAAACACAGTAGAGTAGAAGAGTGCTCTTTTCTCAAAAGCAGAGTGTGTTTCTTGTAAGAAGAGGTAGCGTTTGTTTCCCAGTCCTAAATGGAGTTGAATCAAATGCAGTTTCTGGTACTACGAGCACGAGTTGTTTTATGGTAAGGAAAGTCTATTGCACTCCATTGCCATACACAGTGTAAATAGCACTCGCGTCTGTTCCCAGCAAGTACAGTGTATCGGACTGAAGAGGAGCTACTGTTCGTGTCAGTTTCCTAAGCAGAGTTGAACTAGATATGGCCCGTGTGTGTAGGAAGCACAGTACTTTTGTTCTGAGCAAGCTCACTCTTTGGACCCCTTAGGAAACACAGTAGAGTAGAAGAGTGCTCTTTTCTCTAAAGCTGAGTGTGTTTCTTGTAAGGCGAGCTAGCGTTTGTTTCCCAGTCCTAAATAGAGTTGAATCACATGCAGTTTCTGGTCCTACGAGCAAGAGTTTTTTTATGGTAAGAATAGTCACTATTGCGCTGCCATTGCAATAGACTGGACAAATAGCACTGGCGTCTGTTCCCAGCAAGTACAGTGTATCGGACTGAAGAGGAGCTACTGTTCTTGTCATTTTCCTAAGCAGAGTTGAACTAGATATGGACCGTGTGTGAAGGAAGCACAGTTCTTATGTTCTGAGCAAGCTCACTGTTCGGACCCCATAGGAAACACAGTAGAGTAGAAGAGTGCTCTTTTCTCAAAAGCAGAGTGTGTTTCATGTAAGGCGAGCGAGCATTTGTTTCCCTGTCCTAAATGGAGTTGAATCACATGCAGTTTCTGGTCCTACGAGCAAGAGTTGTTTTCTGGTAAGGAAAGTCACTATTGCGCTCCCATTGCCATACACAGTGCAAATAGCACTCGCGTCTGTTCTCAGCAAGTATACTCTATCAGACTGAAGAGGAGCTACTGTTCTTGTCAGTTTCCTAAGCAGAGTGGAACTAGATATGGTCCGTGTGTAGAAAGCACAGTTCTTTTGTTTGGAGCAAGCTCACTGTTCTGGCCCTATAGGAAACAGAGTAGAGTAGAAGAGTGCTCTTTTCTCTAAAGCAGAGTGTGTTTCTTGTAAGGCGAGCTAGTGTTTGTTTCCCAGTCCTAAATGGAGTTGAGTCACATGCAGTTTCTGGTCCTATGAGCAAGAGTTGTTTTATGGTAAGAAGTGTCACTATGGCGCTGGCATTGCCATACACAGGACAAATAGCACTGGCGTCTGTTCCCAGCAAGTACAGTGTATTGGACTGAAGAGGAGCTACTGTTCTTGTCAGTTTCCTAAGCATAGTTGAACTAGATATGTCCCGTGTGTGTAGGATGAACAGTTCGTTTGTTCTGAGCAAGCACACTGTTCGGACAATGTAGGAAATACAGTAGAGGAGAAGACTGCTCTTTTCTCAAAAGCAGAGTGTGTTGATTTTAAGGCGAGCTAGTGTTTGTTTCCCAGTCATAAATGGAGTTGAATCACATGCAGTTTCTGGTCCTATGAGCAAGAGTTATTTTATAGTAAGAAGAGTCACTATTGCGCTGCCATTGCCATACACAGGACAAATAGCACTGGCGTCTGTTCCCAGCAAGTACAGTGTATTGGACTGAAGAGGATCTACTGTTCTTGTCAGGTTCCTAAGCAGAATTGAACTAGATATGGCCGTGTGTGTAGGAAGCACAGTTCTTTTGTTCTGAGCAAGGCCACTGTTCTGGCCCTATAGGAAACACAATAGAGTAGAAGAGTGCTCTTTTCGCTAAAGCAGAGTGTGTTGATTTTAAGGCGAGCTAGTGTTTGTTTCCCAATCTTAAATGGAGTGGAATCACATGCAGTTTCTGGTCCTGTGAGCAAGAGTTATTTTATAGTAAGAAGAGTCACTATTGCGCTGCCATTGCCATACACAGGACAAATAGCACTGGCGTCTGTTCCCAGCAAGTACAGTGTATCAGACTGAAGAGGAGCTACTGTTCTTGTCAGGTTCCTACGCAGAATTGAACTAGATATGGCCCGTGTGTTTAGGAAACACAGTTATTATGTTCTGAGCAAGCTCACTGTTCTGGCCCTATAGGAAACACAGTACAGTAGAAGAGTGCTCTTTTCTCTAAACAGAGTGTTTTTCTTGTAAGTCGAGCTCGTGTTTATTTCCCAGTCCTAAATGGAGTTGAGTCACATGCAATTTTTGGTCCTATGAGCAAGAGATGTTTTCTGGAAAGAAGAGTCACTATTGTGCTCCAAATGCCATACACAGGGCAAATAGCACTCGCGTCTGTTCCCAGCAAGTACACTATATTGTTCTGAAGAAGAGCTACTGTTCATGTCAGTTTCCTAAGCAGAGTTGATCTACATAAGGTCCGTGTGTGTAGGAAGCACAGTTCTTTTGTTCTGAGCAAGCTCACTGTTTGGACCCCATAGGAAACACAGTAGAGTAGAAGAGTGCTCTTTTCTCAAAAGCAGAGTGTGTTTCTTGTAAGGCGAGCTAGCGTTTGTTTCCCATTCCTATGTGGAGTTGAATCACATGCAATTTCTGGTCGTACGAGCAAGAGTTGTTTTCTGGTAAGGAAAGTCACTATTGCGCTCCCATTGCCATACAGTGCAAAGAGCACTCCCGTTTGTTCCCAGCAAGTACAGTGTATGGGACTGAAGAGGAGCTACTGTTCTTCTCATTTTCCTAAGCAGAGTTGAACTAGATATGGCCCGTGTGTCTAGGAAGCACAGTTCATTTGTTCTGAGCAAGCTCACTCTTCTGGCCCTATAGGAAACACATTAGATTAGAAGAGTGCTCTTTTCTCAAAAGCAGAGTGTGTTTCTTGTAAGGCGAGCTAGAGTTTGTTTCCCAGTCCTAAATGGAGTTGAATCAAATGCAGTTTCTGGTCCTACGAGCAAGAGTTGTTTTCTGGTAAGGAAAGTCACTATTGCACTCCCATTGCCATACACAGTGCAAATAGCACTGGCGTCTGTTCCCAGCAAGTACATTTATCGGAAGTAAGAGGAGCTACTGTTCTTGTCAGTTTCCTAAGCAGAGTTGAACTAGATATGGCCCGTGTGTGTAGGAAGCACAGTTCTTATGTTCTGAGCAAGCTCACTGTTCTGGCCCTATAGGAAACACAGTAGAGTAGAAGAGTGCTCTTTTCTCAAAAGCAGAGTGTGTTTCTTGTAAGGCGAGCTAGCGTTTGTTTCCCAGTCCTAAATGGAGTTGAATCAAATGCAGTTTCTGGTACTACGAGCATGAGTTGTTTTATGGTAAGAATACTCACTATTGCGCTGCCGTTGCCATACACAGGACAAATAGCAATGCTGTCTGTTTCCAGCAAGTACAGTATATTGGACTGAAGAGGATCTACTGTTCTTGTCAGGTTCCTAAGCAGAATTGAACTAGATATGGCCGTGTGTGTTGGAAGCACAGTTCTTTTGTTCTGAGCAGCTCACTGTTCGGACCCCATAGGAAACACAGTAGAGTAGAAGAGTGCTTTTTTCTCTAAAGCAGAGTGTGTTTCTTGTAAGGCGAGCTCGCGTTTGTTTCCCAGTCCTAAATGGAGTTGAATCACAGGCAGTTTTTGGTCCTATGTACAAGAGTTGTTTTCTGGCAAGAAGAGTCACAATTGTGCTCCAAATGCCATACACAGTGCAAATAGCACTCGTGTCTGTTCCCAGAGAGTACAGTGTATTGGACTGAATAGGAGCTACTGTTCTTGTCAGTTTCCTAAGCAGAGTTGAACTAGATATGGCCCGTGTGTAGGAAGCACAGTTCTTTTGTTCTGAGCAAGCTCACTCTTCTAGCCCTATAGGAAACACAGTAGAGTAGAAGAGTGCTCTTTTCTCTAAAGCAGAGTCTGTTTCTTTTAAGGCAAGCTAGCGTTTGTTTCCCAGTCCTAAATGGAGTTGAATCACATGCAGTTTCTGGTCCTATGTGCAAGAGTTGTTTTATGGTAAGAAGAGTCACTATTGCGCTGCCATTGCCATACACAGGACAAATAGCACTGGCATCTGTTCCCAGCAAGTACAGTGTATTGGACTGAAGAGGATCTACTGTTCTTGTCAGGTTCCTATGCAGAATTGAACTAGATATGGCCGTGTGTGTAGGAAGCACAGTTCTTTTGTTCTGAGCAAGCTCAATGTTCGGAAACCATAGGAAACACAGTAGCGTAGAAGAGTGCTCTTTTCTCAAAAGCAGAGTGTGTTTCATGTAAGGAGAGCTAGCGTTTGTTTCCCAGTACTAAATGGAGTTGAATCACATGGAATTTCTGGTCCCAGGAGCAAGAGTTGTTTTCTGGTAAGGAAAGTCACTATTGTGCTCCCATTGCCATACACAGTGCAAATAGCACTCGTGTCCTTTCCCAGCAAGTACAGTGTATCGGACTGAAGAGGATCTACTGTTCTTGTCAGTTTCCTAAGCAGAGTTGAACTAGATATGGCCCCTGTGTGTAGGAAGCACAGTTCTTATGTTCTGAGCAAGCTCACTGTTCTGGCACTATAGGAAACACAGGAAAGTAGAAGTGTGCTCTTTTCTCAAAAGCAGAGTGTGTTTCTTGTAAGGCGACCTAGCGTTTGTTTCCTAGTCCTAAATGGAGTTGAATCACATGCAGTTTCTGGTCCTATGAACAAGAGTTGTTTTCTGGTAAGGAAAGTCACATTGTGCTCCCATTGCCATACACAGTGCAAATAGCACTAGCGTCTGTTACCACCAAGTACAGTGTATTGGACTGAACAGGTGCTACTGTTCTTGTCAGTTTCCTAAGCAGAGTTGAACTAGATATGGCCCGTGTGTGTAGGAAGCACAGTTCATTTGTTCTGAGGAAGCTCACTGTTCTGGCCCTTTAGGAAACACAGTAGAGTAGAAGAGTGCTCTTTTCTCAAAAGCAGAGTGTGTTTCTTGTAAGGCGAGCTAGCGTTTGTTTCCCAGTCCTAAATGGACTTGAATCAAATGCAGTTTCTGGTCCTACGAGCAAGAGTTGTTTTCTGGTAAGGAAAGTCACTATTGCACTCCCATTGCCATACACAGTGCAAATAGCACTCGCGTCTGTTCCCAGCAAGTACAGTGTATCGGAAGGAAGAGGAGCTACTGTTCTTGCCAGTTTCCTAAGCAGAGTTGAACTAGATATGGCCCGTGTGTGTAGGAAGCACAGTTCTTATGTTCTGAGCAAGCTCACTTTTCTGGCCCTATAGGAAACAGAGTAGAGTAGAAGAGTGCTCTTTTCTCTAAAGCAGAGTGTGTTTCTTGTAAGGCGAGCTAGTGTTTGTTTCCCAGTCCTAAATGGAGTTGAGTCACATGCAGTTTCTGGTCCTATGAGCAAGAGTTGTTTTATGGTAAGAAGTGTCACTATGGTGCTGGCATTGCCATACACAGGACAAATAGCACTGGCGTCTGTTCCCAGCAAGTACAGTGTATTGGACTGAAGATGAGCTACTGTTCTTGTCAGTTTCCTAAGCATAGTTGAACTAGATATGTCCCGTGTGTGTAGGATGAACAGTTCGTTTGTTCTGAGCAAGCACACTGTTCGGACAATGTAGGAAAAACAGTAGAGGAGAAGACTGCTCTTTTCTCAAAAGCAGAGTGTGTTTCTTGTAAGGCGAGCAAGCGTTTGTTTCCCAGTCCTAAATGTAGTTGAATCACATGCAGTTTCTGGTCCTACGAGCAAGAGTTGTTTTCTGGTAAGGAAAGTCACTATTGCGCTCCCATTGCCATACAGAGTGCAAATAGTACTTGCGTCTGTTCCCAGCAAGTACAGTGTATCGGACTGAAGAGGAGCTACTGTTCTTGTCAGTTTCCTAAGCAGAGTTGAACTAGATATGGCCCGTGTGTTTAGGAAGCACAGTTATTATGTTCTGAGCATGCTCACTGTTCTGGCCCTATAGGAAACACAGTAGAGTAGAAAAGTGCTCTTTTCTCTAAAGCAGAGTGTGTTTCTTGTAAGGCGAGCTCGTGTTTATTTCCCAGTCCTAAATGGAGTTGAGTCACATGCAGTTTTTGGTCCTATGAGCAAGAGATGTTTTCTGGTAAGAAGAGTCACTATTGTGCTCTAAATGCCATGCACAGTGCAAATAGCACTCGCGTCTTTTCCCAGCAATTACAGTGTGTTGGTCTGAAGAGGAGCTACTGTTCTTGTCAGTTTCCTAAGCAGAGTTGAACTAGATATGGCCCGTGTGTCTAGGAAGCACAGTTCATTTGTTCTGAGCAAGCTCACTGTTCTGGCCCTATAGGAAACACAGTAGAGTAGAAGAGTGCTCTTTTCTCAAAAGCAGAGTGTGTTTCTTGTAAGAAGAGGTAGCGTTTGTTTCCCAGTCCTAAATGGAGTTGAATCAAATGCAGTTTCTGGTACTACGAGCACGAGTTGTTTTATGGTAAGGAAAGTCTATTGCACTCCCATTGCCATACTCAGTGTAAATAGCACTCGCGTCTGTTCCCAGCAAGTACAGTGTATCGGACTGAAGAGGAGCTACTGTTCGTGTCAGTTTCCTAAGCAGAGTTGAACTAGATATGGCCCGTGTGTGTAGGAAGCACAGTACTTTTGTTCTGAGCAAGCTCACTCTTTGGACCCCTTAGGAAACACAGTAGAGTAGAAGAGTGCTCTTTTCTCTAAAGCTGAGTGTGTTTCTTGTAAGGCGAGCTAGCGTTTGTTTCCCAGTCCTAAATAGAGTTGAATCACATGCAGTTTCTGGTCCTACGAGCAAGAGTTTTTTTATGGTAAGAAGAGTCACTATTGCGCTGCCATTGCCATACACAGGACAAATAGCACTGGCGTCTGTTCCCAGCAAGTACAGTGTATTGGACTGAAGAGGATCTACTGTTCTTGTTAGGTTACTTAGCAGACTTGAACTAGATATGTCCGTGTGTGTAGGAAGCACAGGTCTTTTGTTCTGAGCTAGCTCACTGTTTGGACCCCATAGGAAACAGAGTAGAGTAGAAGAGTGCTCTTTTCTCTAAAGCAGAGTGTGTTTCTTGTAAGGCGAGCTAGCGTTTGTTTCCCAGTCCTAAATGGAGTGGAATCACATGCAGTTTCTGGTCCTACGAGCAAGAGTTGTTTTATGGTAAGAATAGTCACTATTGCGCTGCCATTGCCATAGACTGGACAAATAGCACTGGCGTCTGTTCCCAGCAAGTACAGTGTATCGGACTGAAGAGGAGCTACTGTTCTTGTCATTTTCCTAAGCAGAATTGAACTAGATATGGACCGTGTGTGAAGGAAGCACAGTTCTTATGTTCTGAGCAAGCTCACTGTTCGGACCCCATAGGAAACACAGTAGAGTAGAAGAGTGCTCTTTTCTCAAAAGCAGAGTGTGTTTCATGTAAGGCGAGCGAGCATTTGTTTCCCTGTCCTAAATGGAGTTGAATCACATGCAGTTTCTGGTCCTACGAGCAAGAGTTGTTTTCTGGTAAGGAAAGTCACTATTGCGCTCCCATTGCCATACACAGTGCAAATAGCACTCGCGTCTGTTCTCAGCATGTATACTGTATCAGACTGAAGAGGAGCTACTGTTCTTGTCAGTTTCCTAAGCAGAGTGGAACTAGATGGTCCGTGTGTAGAAAGCACAGTTCTTTTGTTTGGAGCAAGCTCACTGTTCTGGCCCTATAGGAAACAGAGTAGAGTAGAAGAGTGCTCTTTTCTCTAAAGCAGAGTGTGTTTCTTGTAAGGCGAGCTAGTGTTTGTTTCCCAGTCCTAAATGGAGTTGAGTCACATGCAGTTTCTGGTCCTATGAGCAAGAGTTGTTTTATGGTAAGAAGTGTCACTATGGCGCTGGCATTGCCATACACAGGACAAATAGCACTGGCGTCTGTTCCCAGCAAGTACAGTGTATTGGACTGAAGAGGAGCTACTGTTCTTGTCAGTTTCCTAAGCATAGTTGAACTAGATATGTCCCGTGTGTGTAGGATGAACAGTTCGTTTGTTCTGAGCAAGCACACTGTTCGGACAATGTAGGAAAAACAGTAGAGGAGAAGACTGCTCTTTTCTCAAAAGCAGAGTGTGTTTCTTGTAAGGCGAGCAAGTGTTTGTTTCCCAGTCCTAAATGGAGTTGAATCACATGCAGTTTCTGGTCCTACGAGCAAGAGTTGTTTTCTGGTAAGGAAAGTCACTATTGCGCTCCCATTGCCATACAGAGTGCAAATAGTACTTGCGTCTGTTCCCAGCAAGTACAGTGTATCGGACTGAAGAGGAGCTACTGTTCTTGTCAGTTTCCTAAGCAGAGTTGAACTAGATATGGCCCGTGTGTTTAGGAAGCACAGTTATTATGTTCTGAGCATGCTCACTGTTCTGGCCCTATAGGAAACACAGTAGAGTAGAAAAGTGCTCTTTTCTCTAAAGCAGAGTGTGTTTCTTGTAAGGCGAGCTCGTGTTTATTTCCCAGTCCTAAATGGAGTTGAGTCACATGCAGTTTTTGGTCCTATGAGCAAGAGATGTTTTCTGGTAAGAAGAGTCACTATTGTGCTCTAAATGCCATGCACAGTGCAAATAGCACTCGCGTCTTTTCCCAGCAATTACAGTGTGTTGGTCTGAAGAGGAGCTACTGTTCTTATCAGTTTCCTAAGCAGAGTTGAACTAGATATGGCCCGTGTGTCTAGGAAGCACAGTTCATTTGTTCTGAGCAAGCTCACTGTTCTGGCCCTATAGGAAACACAGTAGAGTAGAAGAGTGCTCTTTTCTCAAAAGCAGAGTGTGTTTCTTGTAAGAAGAGGTAGCGTTTGTTTCCCAGTCCTAAATGGAGTTGAATCAAATGCAGTTTCTGGTACTACGAGCACGAGTTGTTTTATGGTAAGGAAAGTCTATTGCACTCCATTGCCATACACAGTGTAAATAGCACTCGCGTCTGTTCCCAGCAAGTACAGTGTATCGGACTGAAGAGGAGCTACTGTTCGTGTCAGTTTCCTAAGCAGAGTTGAACTAGATATGGCCCGTGTGTGTAGGAAGCACAGTACTTTTGTTCTGAGCAAGCTCACTCTTTGGACCCCTTAGGAAACACAGTAGAGTAGAAGAGTGCTCTTTTCTCTAAAGCTGAGTGTGTTTCTTGTAAGGCGAGCTAGCGTTTGTTTCCCAGTCCTAAATAGAGTTGAATCACATGCAGTTTCTGGTCCTACGAGCAAGAGTTTTTTTATGGTAAGAATAGTCACTATTGCGCTGCCATTGCAATAGACTGGA
This sequence comes from Peromyscus eremicus, assembly GCF_949786415.1. Lineage (NCBI taxonomy): Eukaryota > Metazoa > Chordata > Mammalia > Rodentia > Cricetidae > Peromyscus > Peromyscus eremicus. The sequence continues at coordinate 42,032 of NW_026734424.1, forward strand.
CAAATAGCACTGGCGTCTGTTCCCAGCAAGTACAGTGTATCGGACTGAAGAGGAGCTACTGTTCTTGTCATTTTCCTAAGCAGAGTTGAACTAGATATGGACCGTGTGTGAAGGAAGCACAGTTCTTATGTTCTGAGCAAGCTCACTGTTCGGACCCCATAGGAAACACAGTAGAGTAGAAGAGTGCTCTTTTCTCAAAAGCAGAGTGTGTTTCATGTAAGGCGAGCGAGCATTTGTTTCCCTGTCCTAAATGGAGTTGAATCACATGCAGTTTCTGGTCCTACGAGCAAGAGTTGTTTTCTGGTAAGGAAAGTCACTATTGCGCTCCCATTGCCATACACAGTGCAAATAGCACTCGCGTCTGTTCTCAGCAAGTATACTCTATCAGACTGAAGAGGAGCTACTGTTCTTGTCAGTTTCCTAAGCAGAGTGGAACTAGATATGGTCCGTGTGTAGAAAGCACAGTTCTTTTGTTTGGAGCAAGCTCACTGTTCTGGCCCTATAGGAAACAGAGTAGAGTAGAAGAGTGCTCTTTTCTCTAAAGCAGAGTGTGTTTCTTGTAAGGCGAGCTAGTGTTTGTTTCCCAGTCCTAAATGGAGTTGAGTCACATGCAGTTTCTGGTCCTATGAGCAAGAGTTGTTTTATGGTAAGAAGTGTCACTATGGCGCTGGCATTGCCATACACAGGACAAATAGCACTGGCGTCTGTTCCCAGCAAGTACAGTGTATTGGACTGAAGAGGAGCTACTGTTCTTGTCAGTTTCCTAAGCATAGTTGAACTAGATATGTCCCGTGTGTGTAGGATGAACAGTTCGTTTGTTCTGAGCAAGCACACTGTTCGGACAATGTAGGAAATACAGTAGAGGAGAAGACTGCTCTTTTCTCAAAAGCAGAGTGTGTTGATTTTAAGGCGAGCTAGTGTTTGTTTCCCAGTCATAAATGGAGTTGAATCACATGCAGTTTCTGGTCCTATGAGCAAGAGTTATTTTATAGTAAGAAGAGTCACTATTGCGCTGCCATTGCCATACACAGGACAAATAGCACTGGCGTCTGTTCCCAGCAAGTACAGTGTATTGGACTGAAGAGGATCTACTGTTCTTGTCAGGTTCCTAAGCAGAATTGAACTAGATATGGCCGTGTGTGTAGGAAGCACAGTTCTTTTGTTCTGAGCAAGGCCACTGTTCTGGCCCTATAGGAAACACAATAGAGTAGAAGAGTGCTCTTTTCGCTAAAGCAGAGTGTGTTGATTTTAAGGCGAGCTAGTGTTTGTTTCCCAATCTTAAATGGAGTGGAATCACATGCAGTTTCTGGTCCTATGAGCAAGGGTTATTTTATAGTAAGAAGAGTCACTATTGCGCTGCCATTGCCATACACAGGACAAATAGCACTGGCGTCTGTTCCCAGCAAGTACAGTGTATCAGACTGAAGAGGAGCTACTGTTCTTGTCAGGTTCCTACGCAGAATTGAACTAGATATGGCCCGTGTGTTTAGGAAACACAGTTATTATGTTCTGAGCAAGCTCACTGTTCTGGCCCTATAGGAAACACAGTACAGTAGAAGAGTGCTCTTTTCTCTAAACAGAGTGTTTTTCTTGTAAGTCGAGCTCGTGTTTATTTCCCAGTCCTAAATGGAGTTGAGTCACATGCAATTTTTGGTCCTATGAGCAAGAGATGTTTTCTGGAAAGAAGAGTCACTATTGTGCTCCAAATGCCATACACAGGGCAAATAGCACTCGCGTCTGTTCCCAGCAAGTACACTATATTGTTCTGAAGAAGAGCTACTGTTCATGTCAGTTTCCTAAGCAGAGTTGATCTACATAAGGTCCGTGTGTGTAGGAAGCACAGTTCTTTTGTTCTGAGCAAGCTCACTGTTTGGACCCCATAGGAAACACAGTAGAGTAGAAGAGTGCTCTTTTCTCAAAAGCAGAGTGTGTTTCTTGTAAGGCGAGCTAGCGTTTGTTTCCCATTCCTATGTGGAGTTGAATCACATGCAATTTCTGGTCGTACGAGCAAGAGTTGTTTTCTGGTAAGGAAAGTCACTATTGCGCTCCCATTGCCATACAGTGCAAAGAGCACTCCCGTTTGTTCCCAGCAAGTACAGTGTATGGGACTGAAGAGGAGCTACTGTTCTTCTCATTTTCCTAAGCAGAGTTGAACTAGATATGGCCCGTGTGTCTAGGAAGCACAGTTCATTTGTTCTGAGCAAGCTCACTTTTCTGGCCCTATAGGAAACACATTAGATTAGAAGAGTGCTCTTTTCTCAAAAGCAGAGTGTGTTTCTTGTAAGGCGAGCTAGAGTTTGTTTCCCAGTCCTAAATGGAGTTGAATCAAATGCAGTTTCTGGTCCTACGAGCAAGAGTTGTTTTCTGGTAAGGAAAGTCACTATTGCACTCCCATTGCCATACACAGTGCAAATAGCACTGGCGTCTGTTCCCAGCAAGTACATTTATCGGAAGGAAGAGGAGCTACTGTTCTTGTCAGTTTCCTAAGCAGAGTTGAACTAGATATGGCCCGTGTGTGTAGGAAGCACAGTTCTTATGTTCTGAGCAAGCTCACTGTTCTGGCCCTATAGGAAACACAGTAGAGTAGAAGAGTGCTCTTTTCTCAAAACAGAGTGTGTTTCTTGTAAGGCAAGCTAGCGTTTGTTTCCCAGTCCTAAATGGAGTTGAATCAAATGCAGTTTCTGGTACTACGAGCATGAGTTGTTTTATGGTAAGAATACTCACTATTGCGCTGCCGTTGCCATACACAGGACAAATAGCAATGCTGTCTGTTTCCAGCAAGTACAGTATATTGGACTGAAGAGGATCTACTGTTCTTGTCAGGTTCCTAAGCAGAATTGAACTAGATATGGCCGTGTGTGTTGGAAGCACAGTTCTTTTGTTCTGAGCAGCTCACTGTTCGGACCCCATAGGAAACACAGTAGAGTAGAAGAGTGCTTTTTTCTCTAAAGCAGAGTGTGTTTCTTGTAAGGCGAGCTCGCGTTTGTTTCCCAGTCCTAAATGGAGTTGAATCACAGGCAGTTTTTGGTCCTATGTACAAGAGTTGTTTTCTGGCAAGAAGAGTCACAATTGTGCTCCAAATGCCATACACAGTGCAAATAGCACTCGTGTCTGTTCCCAGAGAGTACAGTGTATTGGACTGAATAGGAGCTACTGTTCTTGTCAGTTTCCTAAGCAGAGTTGAACTAGATATGGCCCGTGTGTAGGAAGCACAGTTCTTTTGTTCTGAGCAAGCTCACTCTTCTAGCCCTATAGGAAACACAGTAGAGTAGAAGAGTGCTCTTTTCTCTAAAGCAGAGTCTGTTTCTTTTAAGGCAAGCTAGCGTTTGTTTCCCAGTCCTAAATGGAGTTGAATCACATGCAGTTTCTGGTCCTATGTGCAAGAGTTGTTTTATGGTAAGAAGAGTCACTATTGCGCTGCCATTGCCATACACAGGACAAATAGCACTGGCATCTGTTCCCAGCAAGTACAGTGTATTGGACTGAAGAGGATCTACTGTTCTTGTCAGGTTCCTATGCAGAATTGAACTAGATATGGCCGTGTGTGTAGGAAGCACAGTTCTTTTGTTCTGAGCAAGCTCAATGTTCGGAAACCATAGGAAACACAGTAGCGTAGAAGAGTGCTCTTTTCTCAAAAGCAGAGTGTGTTTCATGTAAGGAGAGCTAGCGTTTGTTTCCCAGTACTAAATGGAGTTGAATCACATGGAATTTCTGGTCCCAGGAGCAAGAGTTGTTTTCTGGTAAGGAAAGTCACTATTGTGCTCCCATTGCCATACACAGTGCAAATAGCACTCGTGTCCTTTCCCAGCAAGTACAGTGTATCGGACTGAAGAGGATCTACTGTTCTTGTCAGTTTCCTAAGCAGAGTTGAACTAGATATGGCCCCTGTGTGTAGGAAGCACAGTTCTTATGTTCTGAGCAAGCTCACTGTTCTGGCACTATAGGAAACACAGGAAAGTAGAAGTGTGCTCTTTTCTCAAAAGCAGAGTGTGTTTCTTGTAAGGCGACCTAGCGTTTGTTTCCTAGTCCTAAATGGAGTTGAATCACATGCAGTTTCTGGTCCTATGAACAAGAGTTGTTTTCTGGTAAGGAAAGTCACATTGTGCTCCCATTGCCATACACAGTGCAAATAGCACTAGCGTCTGTTACCACCAAGTACAGTGTATTGGACTGAATAGGTGCTACTGTTCTTGTCAGTTTCCTAAGCAGAGTTGAACTAGATATGGCCCGTGTGTGTAGGAAGCACAGTTCATTTGTTCTGAGGAAGCTCACTGTTCTGGCCCTTTAGGAAACACAGTAGAGTAGAAGAGTGCTCTTTTCTCAAAAGCAGAGTGTGTTTCTTGTAAGGCGAGCTAGCGTTTGTTTCCCAGTCCTAAATGGACTTGAATCAAATGCAGTTTCTGGTCCTACGAGCAAGAGTTGTTTTCTGGTAAGGAAAGTCACTATTGCACTCCCATTGCCATACACAGTGCAAATAGCACTCGCGTCTGTTCCCAGCAAGTACAGTGTATCGGAAGGAAGAGGAGCTACTGTTCTTGCCAGTTTCCTAAGCAGAGTTGAACTAGATATGGCCCGTGTGTGTAGGAAGCACAGTTCTTATGTTCTGAGCAAGCTCACTTTTCTGGCCCTATAGGAAACAGAGTAGAGTAGAAGAGTGCTCTTTTCTCTAAAGCAGAGTGTGTTTCTTGTAAGGCGAGCTAGTGTTTGTTTCCCAGTCCTAAATGGAGTTGAGTCACATGCAGTTTCTGGTCCTATGAGCAAGAGTTGTTTTATGGTAAGAAGTGTCACTATGGCGCTGGCATTGCCATACACAGGACAAATAGCACTGGCGTCTGTTCCCAGCAAGTACAGTGTATTGGACTGAAGAGGAGCTACTGTTCTTGTCAGTTTCCTAAGCATAGTTGAACTAGATATGTCCCGTGTGTGTAGGATGAACAGTTCGTTTGTTCTGAGCAAGCACACTGTTCGGACAATGTAGGAAAAACAGTAGAGGAGAAGACTGCTCTTTTCTCAAAAGCAGAGTGTGTTTCTTGTAAGGCGAGCAAGCGTTTGTTTCCCAGTCCTAAATGGAGTTGAATCACATGCAGTTTCTGGTCCTACGAGCAAGAGTTGTTTTCTGGTAAGGAAAGTCACTATTGCGCTCCCATTGCCATACAGAGTGCAAATAGTACTTGCGTCTGTTCCCAGCAAGTACAGTGTATCGGACTGAAGAGGAGCTACTGTTCTTGTCAGTTTCCTAAGCAGAGTTGAACTAGATATGGCCCGTGTGTTTAGGAAGCACAGTTATTATGTTCTGAGCATGCTCACTGTTCTGGCCCTATAGGAAACACAGTAGAGTAGAAAAGTGCTCTTTTCTCTAAAGCAGAGTGTGTTTCTTGTAAGGCGAGCTCGTGTTTATTTCCCAGTCCTAAATGGAGTTGAGTCACATGCAGTTTTTGGTCCTATGAGCAAGAGATGTTTTCTGGTAAGAAGAGTCACTATTGTGCTCTAAATGCCATGCACAGTGCAAATAGCACTCGCGTCTTTTCCCAGCAATTACAGTGTGTTGGTCTGAAGAGGAGCTACTGTTCTTGTCAGTTTCCTAAGCAGAGTTGAACTAGATATGGCCCGTGTGTCTAGGAAGCACAGTTCATTTGTTCTGAGCAAGCTCACTGTTCTGGCCCTATAGGAAACACAGTAGAGTAGAAGAGTGCTCTTTTCTCAAAAGCAGAGTGTGTTTCTTGTAAGAAGAGGTAGCGTTTGTTTCCCAGTCCTAAATGGAGTTGAATCAAATGCAGTTTCTGGTACTACGAGCACGAGTTGTTTTATGGTAAGGAAAGTCTATTGCACTCCCATTGCCATACTCAGTGTAAATAGCACTCGCGTCTGTTCCCAGCAAGTACAGTGTATCGGACTGAAGAGGAGCTACTGTTCGTGTCAGTTTCCTAAGCAGAGTTGAACTAGATATGGCCCGTGTGTGTAGGAAGCACAGTACTTTTGTTCTGAGCAAGCTCACTCTTTGGACCCCTTAGGAAACACAGTAGAGTAGAAGAGTGCTCTTTTCTCTAAAGCTGAGTGTGTTTCTTGTAAGGCGAGCTAGCGTTTGTTTCCCAGTCCTAAATAGAGTTGAATCACATGCAGTTTCTGGTCCTACGAGCAAGAGTTTTTTTATGGTAAGAAGAGTCACTATTGCGCTGCCATTGCCATACACAGGACAAATAGCACTGGCGTCTGTTCCCAGCAAGTACAGTGTATTGGACTGAAGAGGATCTACTGTTCTTGTTAGGTTACTTAGCAGACTTGAACTAGATATGGCCGTGTGTGTAGGAAGCACAGGTCTTTTGTTCTGAGCTAGCTCACTGTTTGGACCCCATAGGAAACAGAGTAGAGTAGAAGAGTGCTCTTTTCTCTAAAGCAGAGTGTGTTTCTTGTAAGGCGAGCTAGCGTTTGTTTCCCAGTCCTAAATGGAGTGGAATCACATGCAGTTTCTGGTCCTACGAGCAAGAGTTGTTTTATGGTAAGAATAGTCACTATTGCGCTGCCATTGCCATAGACTGGACAAATAGCACTGGCGTCTGTTCCCAGCAAGTACAGTGTATCGGACTGAAGAGGAGCTACTGTTCTTGTCATTTTCCTAAGCAGAATTGAACTAGATATGGACCGTGTGTGAAGGAAGCACAGTTCTTATGTTCTGAGCAAGCTCACTGTTCGGACCCCATAGGAAACACAGTAGAGTAGAAGAGTGCTCTTTTCTCAAAAGCAGAGTGTGTTTCATGTAAGGCGAGCGAGCATTTGTTTCCCTGTCCTAAATGGAGTTGAATCACATGCAGTTTCTGGTCCTACGAGCAAGAGTTGTTTTCTGGTAAGGAAAGTCACTATTGCGCTCCCATTGCCATACAGAGTGCAAATAGCACTCGCGTCTGTTCTCAGCAAGTATACTGTATCAGACTGAAGAGGAGCTACTGTTCTTGTCAGTTTCCTAAGCAGAGTGGAACTAGATATGGTCCGTGTGTAGAAAGCACAGTTCTTTTGTTTGGAGCAAGCTCACTGTTCTGGCCCTATAGGAAACAGAGTAGAGTAGAAGAGTGCTCTTTTCTCTAAAGCAGAGTGTGTTTCTTGTAAGGCGAGCTAGTGTTTGTTTCCCAGTCCTAATGGAGTTGAGTCACATGCAGTTTCTGGTCCTATGAGCAAGAGTTGTTTTATGGTAAGAAGTGTCACTATGGCGCTGGCATTGCCATACACAGGACAAATAGCACTGGCGTCTGTTCCCAGCAAGTACAGTGTATTGGACTGAAGAGGAGCTACTGTTCTTGTCAGTTTCCTAAGCATAGTTGAACTAGATATGTCCCGTGTGTGTAGGATGAACAGTTCGTTTGTTCTGAGCAAGCACACTGTTCGGACAATGTAGGAAAAACAGTAGAGGAGAAGACTGCTCTTTTCTCAAAAGCAGAGTGTGTTTCTTGTAAGGCGAGCAAGTGTTTGTTTCCCAGTCCTAAATGGAGTTGAATCACATGCAGTTTCTGGTCCTACGAGCAAGAGTTGTTTTCTGGTAAGGAAAGTCACTATTGCGCTCCCATTGCCATACAGAGTGCAAATAGTACTTGCGTCTGTTCCCAGCAAGTACAGTGTATCGGACTGAAGAGGAGCTACTGTTCTTGTCAGTTTCCTAAGCAGAGTTGAACTAGATATGGCCCGTGTGTTTAGGAAGCACAGTAATTATGTTCTGAGCATGCTCACTGTTCTGGCCCTATAGGAAACACAGTAGAGTAGAAAAGTGCTCTTTTCTCTAAAGCAGAGTGTGTTTCTTGTAAGGCGAGCTCGTGTTTATTTCCCAGTCCTAAATGGAGTTGAGTCACATGCAGTTTTTGGTCCTATGAGCAAGAGATGTTTTCTGGTAAGAAGAGTCACTATTGTGCTCTAAATGCCATGCACAGTGCAAATAGCACTCGCGTCTTTTCCCAGCAATTACAGTGTGTTGGTCTGAAGAGGAGCTACTGTTCTTATCAGTTTCCTAAGCAGAGTTGAACTAGATATGGCCCGTGTGTCTAGGAAGCACAGTTCATTTGTTCTGAGCAAGCTCACTGTTCTGGCCCTATAGGAAACACAGTAGAGTAGAAGAGTGCTCTTTTCTCAAAAGCAGAGTGTGTTTCTTGTAAGAAGAGGTAGCGTTTGTTTCCCAGTCCTAAATGGAGTTGAATCAAATGCAGTTTCTGGTACTACGAGCACGAGTTGTTTTATGGTAAGGAAAGTCTATTGCACTCCATTGCCATACACAGTGTAAATAGCACTCGCGTCTGTTCCCAGCAAGTACAGTGTATCGGACTGAAGAGGAGCTACTGTTCGTGTCAGTTTCCTAAGCAGAGTTGAACTAGATATGGCCCGTGTGTGTAGGAAGCACAGTACTTTTGTTCTGAGCAAGCTCACTCTTTGGACCCCTTAGGAAACACAGTAGAGTAGAAGAGTGCTCTTTTCTCTAAAGCTGAGTGTGTTTCTTGTAAGGCGAGCTAGCGTTTGTTTCCCAGTCCTAAATAGAGTTGAATCACATGCAGTTTCTGGTCCTACGAGCAAGAGTTTTTTTATGGTAAGAATAGTCACTATTGCGCTGCCATTGCAATAGACTGGACAAATAGCACTGGCGTCTGTTCCCAGCAAGTACAGTGTATCGGACTGAAGAGGAGCTACTGTTCTTGTCATTTCCTAAGCAGAGTTGAACTAGATATGGACCGTGTGTGAAGGAAGCACAGTTCTTATGTTCTGAGCAAGCTCACTGTTCGGACCCCATAGGAAACACAGTAGAGTAGAAGAGTGCTCTTTTCTCAAAAGCAGAGTGTGTTTCATGTAAGGCGAGCGAGCATTTGTTTCCCTGTCCTAAATGGAGTTGAATCACATGCAGTTTCTGGTCCTACGAGCAAGAGTTGTTTTCTGGTAAGGAAAGTCACTATTGCGCTCCCATTGCCATACACAGTGCAAATAGCACTCGCGTCTGTTCTCAGCAAGTATACTCTATCAGACTGAAGAGGAGCTACTGTTCTTGTCAGTTTCCTAAGCAGAGTGGAACTAGATATGGTCCGTGTGTAGAAAGCACAGTTCTTTTGTTTGGAGCAAGCTCACTGTTCTGGCCCTATAGGAAACAGAGTAGAGTAGAAGAGTGCTCTTTTCTCTAAAGCAGAGTGTGTTTCTTGTAAGGCGAGCTAGTGTTTGTTTCCCAGTCCTAAATGGAGTTGAGTCACATGCAGTTTCTGGTCCTATGAGCAAGAGTTGTTTTATGGTAAGAAGTGTCACTATGGCGCTGGCATTGCCATACACAGGACAAATAGCACTGGCGTCTGTTCCCAGCAAGTACAGTGTATTGGACTGAAGAGGAGCTACTGTTCCTGTCAGTTTCCTAAGCATAGTTGAACTAGATATGTCCCGTGTGTGTAGGATGAACAGTTCGTTTGTTCTGAGCAAGCACACTGTTCGGACAATGTAGGAAATACAGTAGAGGAGAAGACTGCTCTTTTCTCAAAAGCAGAGTGTGTTGATTTTAAGGCGAGCTAGTGTTTGTTTCCCAGTCATAAATGGAGTTGAATCACATGCAGTTTCTGGTCCTATGAGCAAGAGTTATTTTATAGTAAGAAGAGTCACTATTGCGCTGCCATTGCCATACACAGGACAAATAGCACTGGCGTCTGTTCCCAGCAAGTACAGTGTATTGGACTGAAGAGGATCTACTGTTCTTGTCAGGTTCCTAAGCAGAATTGAACTAGATATGGCCGTGTGTGTAGGAAGCACAGTTCTTTTGTTCTGAGCAAGGCCACTGTTCTGGCCCTATAGGAAACACAATAGAGTAGAAGAGTGCTCTTTTCGCTAAAGCAGAGTGTGTTGATTTTAAGGCGAGCTAGTGTTTGTTTCCCAATCTTAAATGGAGTGTAATCACATGCAGTTTCTGGTCCTATGAGCAAGAGTTATTTTATAGTAAGAAGAGTGACTATTGCGCTGCCATTGCCATACACAGGACAAATATCACTGGCGTCTGTTCCCAGCAAGTACAGTGTATCAGACTGAAGAGGAGCTACTGTTCTTGTCAGGTTCCTAAGCAGAATTGAACTAGATATGGCCCGTGTGTTTAGGAAACACAGTTATTATGTTCTGAGCAAGCTCACTGTTCTGGCCCTATAGGAAACACAGTACAGTAGAAGAGTGCTCTTTTCTCTAAACAGAGTGTTTTTCTTGTAAGTCGAGCTCGTGTTTATTTCCCAGTCCTAAATGGAGTTGAGTCACATGCAATTTTTGGTCCTATGAGCAAGAGATGTTTTCTGGAAAGAAGAGTCACTATTGTGCTCCAAATGCCATACACAGGGCAAATAGCACTCGCGTCTGTTCCCAGCAAGTACACTATATTGTTCTGAAGAAGAGCTACTGTTCTTGTCAGTTTCCTAAGCAGAGTTGATCTACATAACGTCCGTGTGTGTAGGAAGCACAGTTCTTTTGTTCTGAGCAAGCTCACTGTTTGGACCCCATAGGAAACACAGTAGAGTAGAAGAGTGCTCTTTTCTCAAAAGCAGAGTGTGTTTCTTGTAAGGGGAGCTAGCGTTTGTTTCCCATTCCTATGTGGAGTTGAATCACATGCAATTTCTGGTCGTACGGGCAAGAGTTGATTTCTGGTAAGGAAAGTCACTATTGCGCTCCCATTGCCATACAGTGCAAAGAGCACTCCCGTCTGTTCCCAGCAAGTACAGTGTATGGGACTGAAGAGGAGCTACTGTTCTTCTCATTTTCCTAAGCAGAGTTGAACTAGATATGGCCCGTGTGTCTAGGAAGCACAGTTCATTTGTTCTGAGCAAGCTCACTCTTCTGGCCCTATAGGAAACACATTAGATTAGAAGAGTGCTCTTTTCTCAAAAGCAGAGTGTGTTTCTTGTAAGGCGAGCTAGAGTTTGTTTCCCAGTCCTAAATGGAGTTGAATCAAATGCAGTTTCTGGTCCTACGAGCAAGAGTTGTTTTCTGGTAAGGAAAGTCACCATTGCACTCCCATTGCCATACACAGTGCAAATAGCACTGGCGTCTGTTCCCAGCAAGTACATTTATCGGAAGGAAGAGGAGCTACTGTTCTTGTCAGTTTCCTAAGCAGAGTTGAACTAGATATGGCCCGTGTGTGTAGGAAGCACAGTTCTTATGTTCTGAGCAAGCTTACTGTTCTGGCCCTATAGGAAACACTGTAGAGTAGAAGAGTGCTCTTTTCTCAAAAGCAGAGTGTGTTTCTTGTAAGGCGAGCTAGCGTTTGTTTCCCAGTCCTAAATGGAGTTGAATCAAATGCAGTTTCTGGTACTACGAGCATGAGTTGTTTTATGGTAAGAATACTCACTATTGCGCTGCCGTTGCCATACACAGGACAAATAGCAATGCTGTCTGTTTCCAGCAAGTACAGTATATTGGACTGAAGAGGATCTACTGTTCTTGTCAGGTTCCTAAGCAGAATTGAACTAGATATGGCCGTGTGTGTTGGAAGCACAGTTCTTTTGTTCTGAGCAGCTCACTGTTCGGACCCCATAGGAAACACAGTAGAGTAGAAGAGTGCTTTTTTTCTCTAAAGCAGAGTGTGTTTCTTGTAAGGCGAGCTCGCGTTTGTTTCCCAGTCCTAAATGGAGTTGAATCACAGGCAGTTTTTGGTCTTACGAACAAGAGTTGTTTTCTGATAACGAAAGTCACTATTGCGCTCCCATTGCCATACACAGTGCAAATAGCACTGGCGTAGGTTCGCAGCAAGTACAGTGTATTGGACTGAAGAGGATCTACTGTTCTTGTCAGGTTCCTAAGCAGAATTGAACTAGATATGGCCGTGTGTGTAGGAAGCACAGATCTGTTGTTCTGAGAAAGCTCACTGTTAGGACCTCATAGGAAACACAGTTGAGTAAAACAGTGCTCTTTTCTCTAAAGCAGAGTGTGTTTCTTGTAAGGCGAGCTCGCGTTTGTTTCCCAGTCTTAATTGGAGTTGAGTCACAGGCAGTTTTTGGTCCTACGAGCAAGAGTTGTTTTCTGGTAAGAAGAGTCACTATTGAGCTCCAAATGCCATAAACAGTGCAAATAGCACTCGCGACTGTTCCAAGCAAGTAGAGTGTATTGGACTGAATAGGAGCTACTGTTCTCGTCAGTTTCCTAAGCAGAGTTGAACTACATCTGGCCCGTGTGTAGGAAGCACAGTTCTTTTGTTCTGAGCAAGCTCACTGTTCTGGCCCTATAGGAAACACAGTAGAGTAGAAGAGTGCTCTTTTCTCTAAAGCAGAGTGTGTTTCTTGTAAGGCGAGCTAGCGTTTGTTTCCCAGTCCTAAATGGAGTTGAATCACATGCAGTTTCTGGTCCTACGAGCAAGAGTTGTTTTCTGGTGAGGAAAGTCACTATTGCGCTCCCATTGCCATACACAGTGCAAATAGCACTCGCGTCTGTTCCCAGCAAGTACAGTATATCGGACTGAAGAGGAGCTGCTGTTCTTGTCAGTTTCCTAAGCAGAGTTGAACTAGATATGGCCCCTGTGTGTAGGAAGCACAGTTCTTATGTTCTGAGCAAGCTCACTGTTCTGGCACTATAGGAAACACAGGAAAGTAGAAGTGTGCTCTTTTCTCAAAAGCAGAGTGTGTTTCTTGTAAGGCGACCTAGCGTTTGTTTCCTAGTCCTAAATGGAGTTGAATCACATGCAGTTTCTGGTCCTATGAACAAGAGTTGTTTTCTGGTAAGGAAAGTCACATTGTGCTCCCATTGCCATACACAGTGCAAATAGCACTAGCGTCTGTTCCCAGCAAGTACAGTGTATTGGACTGAATAGGTGCTACTGTTCTTGTCAGTTTCCTAAGCAGAGTTGAACTAGATATGGCCCGTGTGTCTAGGAAGCACAGTTCATTTGTTCTGAGGAAGCTCACTGTTCTGGCCCTTTAGGAAACACAGTAGAGTAGAAGAGTGCTCTTTTCTCAAAAGCAGAGTGTGTTTCTTGTAAGGCGAGCTAGCGTTTGTTTCCCAGTCCTAAATGGACTTGAATCAAATGCAGTTTCTGGTCCTACGAGCAAGAGTTGTTTTCTGGTAAGGAAAGTCACTATTGCACTCCCATTGCCATACACAGTGCAAATAGCACTCGCGTCTGTTCCCAGCAAGTACAGTGTATCGGAAGGAAGAGGAGCTACTGTTCTTGCCAGTTTCCTAAGCAGAGTTGAACTAGATATGGCCCGTGTGTGTAGGAAGCACAGTTCTTATGTTCTGAGCAAGCTCACTTTTCTGGCCCTATAGGAAACACAGTAGAGTAGAAGAGTGCTCTTTTCTCAAAAGCAGAGTGTGTTTCTTGTAAGGCGAGCTAGCGTTTGTTTCCCTGTCCTAAATGGAGTTGAATTAAATGCAGTTTCTGGTACTACGAGCACGAGTTGTTTTATGGTAAGAATAGTCACAATTGCGCTGCCATTGCCATACACAGGACAAATAGCACTGGCTTCTGTTCCCAGCAAGTACAGTGTACTGGACTGAAGAGGATCTACTGTTCTTGTCAGGTTCCTAAGCAGAATTGAACTAGATACGGCCGTGTGTGTAGGAAGCACAGTTCTTCTGTTCTGAGCAAGCCCACTGTTCTGGCCCTATAGGAAACACAGTAGAGTAGAAGAGTGCTCTTTTCGCTAAAGCAGAGTGTGTTGATTTTAAGGCGAGCTAGCGTTTGTTTCCCAGTCTTAAATGGAGTGGAATCACATGCAGTTTCTGGTCCTATGAGCAAGAGTTGTTTTATGGTAAGAATAGTCACTATTGCGCTGCCATTGCCATACACAGGACAAATAGCACTGGCGTCTGTTCCCAGCAAGTACAGTGTATCGGACTGAAGAGGAGCTACTGTTCTTGTCAGGTTCCTAAGCAGAATTGAACTAGATATGGCCGTGTGTGTAGGAAGCACAGTTCTTTTGTTCTGAGCAAGCTCACTGTTCTGGCCCTATAGGAAACACGGTACCGTAGAAGAGTGCTCTTTTCTCTAAAGCAGAGTGTGTTTCTTGTAAGGCGAGCTCGTGTTTATTTCCCAGTCCTAAATGGAGTTGAGTCACATGCAGTTTTTGGTCCTATGAGCAAGAGATGTTTTCTGGAAAAAAGAGTCACTTTGTGCTCCAAATGCCATACAAAGTGCAAATAGCACTCGCGTCTGTTCCCAGCAAGTACAGTATATTGTTCTGAAGAGGAGCTACTGTTTTTGTCAGTTTCCTAAGCAGAGTTGATCTACATATGGTCCGTGTGTGTAGGAAGCACAGTTCTTTTGTTCTGAGCAAGCTCACTGTTTGGACCCCATAGGAAACACAGTAGAGTAGAAGAGTGCTCTTTTCTCTAAAGCAGAGTGTGTTTCTTGTAAGGCGAGCTAGCGTTTGTTTCCCATTCCTATGTGGAGTTGAATCACATGCAATTTCTGGTCGTACGAGCAAGAGTTGTTTTCTGGTAAGGAAAGTCACTATTGCGCTCCCATTGCCATACAGTGCAAATAGCACTCCTGTCTGTTCCCAGCAAGTACAGTGTATTGGACTGAAGAGGAGCTACTGTTCTTCTCATTTTCCTAAGCAGAGTTGAACTAGGTATGGCCCGTGTGTCTAGGAAGCACAGTTCATTTGTTCTGAGCAAGCTCACTCTTCTGGTACTATAGGAAACACAGTAGAGTAGAAGAGTGCTCTTTTCTCAAAAGCAGAGTGTGTTTCTTGTAAGGCGAGCTAGAGTTTGTTTCCCAGTCCTAAATGGAGTTGAATCAAATGCAGTTTCTGGTCCTACGAGCAAGAGTTGTTTTCTGGTAAGGAAAGTCACTATTGCACTCCCATTGCCATACACAGTGCAAATAGCACTGGCATCTGCTTCCAGCAAGTACAGTGTATCGGAAGGAAGAGGAGCTACTGTTCTTGTCAGTTTCCTAAGCAGAGTTGAACTAGATATGGTCCATGTGTGTACGAAGCACAGTTATTATGTTCTGAGAAAGCTCACTGTTCTGGCCCTATAGGAAACACAGTAGAGTAGAAGAGTGCTCTTTTCTCTAAAGCAGAGTGTGTTTCTTGTAAGGCGAGCTCGCGTTTGTTTCCCAGTCCTAAATGGAGTTGAGTCACAGGCAGTTTTTGGTCCTACGAGCAAGAGTTGTTTTCTGGTAACAAGAGTCACTGTTGCGCTCCAAATGCCATACACAGTGCAAATAGCACTCGCGTCTGTTCCCAGGAAGTACAGTGTATTGGACTGAATAGAAGCTACTGTTCTTGTCCGTTTCCTAAGCAGAGTTGAACTAGATATGGCCCGTGTGTAGGAAGCACAGTTCTTTTTTTCTGAGCAAGCTCACTGTTTGGAGCCCATAGGAAACACAGTAGAGTAGAAGAGTGCTCTTTTCTCTAAAGCAGAGTGTGTTTCTTGTAAGGCGAGCTAGCGTTTGTTTCCCAGTACTAAATGGAGTTCAATCACATGCAGTTTCTGGTCCTACGAGCAAGAGTTGTTTTATGGAAAGAAGAGTCACTATTGGGCTGCCATTGCCATACACAGGACAAATAGCACTGGCGTCTGTCCCCAGCAAGTACAGTGTATTGGACTGAAGAGGATCTACTGTTCTTGTCAGGTTCCTAAGCAGAATTGAACTAGATATGGCCGTGTGTGTAGGAAGCACAGTTCTTTTGTTCTGAGCAAGCTCACTGTTTGGAGCCCATAGGAAACACAGTAGAGTAGAAGAGTGCTCTTTTCTCTAAAGCAGAGTGTGTTTCTTGTAAGGCGAGCTAGCGTTTGTTTCCCAGTCCTAAATGGAGTTGAATCACATGCAGTTTCTGGTCCTACGAACAAGAGTTGTTTTCTGGTAAGGAAAGTCACTATTGCACTCCCATTGCCATACACAGTGCAAATAGCACTCGCGTCTGTTCCCAGCAAGTACAGTGTATTGGACTGAACAGGAGCTACTGTTCTTGTCAGTTTCGTAAGCAGAGTTGAAATAGATATGGCCCGTGTGTAGGAAGCACAGTTCTTTTGTTCTGAGCAAGCTCACTGTTTGGACCCCATAGGAAACACAGTAGAGTAGAAGAGTGCTCTTTTCTCTAAAGCAGAGTGTGTTTCTTGTAAGGCGAGCTAGCGTTTGTTTCCCAGTCCTAAATGGAGTTGAATCACTTGCAGTTTCTGGTCCTATGAGCAAGAGTTGTTTTCTGGTAAGAAGAGTCACTATTGCGCTGCCATTGCCATACACAGGACAAATAGCACTGGGGTCTGTTCCCAGCAAGTACAGTGTATTGGACTGAAGAGGATCTACTCTTCTTGTCAAGTTCCTAAGCAGAGTTGAACTAGATCAGGCCCGTGTGTAGGAAGCACAGTTCTTTTGTTCTGAGCAAGCTCACTGTTTGGACCCCATAAGAAACAGAGTAGAGTAGAAGAGTGCTCTTTTCTCTAAAGCAGAGTGTGTTTCCTGTAAGGCGAGCTAGCATTTGTTTCCCAGTCCTAAATGGAGTAGAATCACATGCAGTTTCTGGTCCTACGAGCAAGAGTTGTTTTATGGTAAGAACAGTCACTATTGCGCTGCCATTGCCATACACTGGACAAATAGCACTGGCGTCTGTTCCCAGCAAGTACAGTGTATCGGACTGAAGAGGAGCTACTGTTTTTGTCAGTTTCCTAAGCAGAGTTGATCTACATATGGTCCGTGTGTGTAGGAAGCACAGTTCTTTTGTTCTGAGCAAGCTCACTGTTTGGACCCCATAGGAAACACAGTAGAGTAGAAGAGTGCTCTTTTCTCTAAAGCAGAGTGTGTTTCTTGTAAGGCGAGCTAGCGTTTGTTTCACATTCCTATATGGAGTTGAATCACATGCAATTTCTGGTCGTACGAGCAAGAGTTGTTTTCTGGTAAGGAAAGTCACTATTGCGCTCCCATTGCCATACAGTGCAAATAGCACTCCCGTCTGTTCCCAGCAAGTACAGTGTATTGGACTGAAGAGGAGCTACTGTTCTTGTCAGGTTCCTAAGCAGAATTGAACTAGATATGGCCGTGTGTGTAGGAAACACAGTTCTTTTGTTCTGTGCAAGCTCACTGTTTGGACCCCATAGGAAACACAGTAGAGTAGAAGAGTGCTCTTTTCTCTAAAGCAGAGTGTGTTTCTTGTAAGGCGAGCCAGCTTTTGTTTCCCAGTCCTAAATGGAGTTGAAACCCATGCAGTTTCTGGTCCTAAGAGCAAGAGTTGTTTTCTGGTAAGGAAAGTCACTGTTGCGCTCCCATTGACATACACAGTGCAAAGAGCACTCGCGTCTGTTCCCAGCAAGTACAGTGTATTGGAGTGAAGAGGAGCTACTGTTCTTCTCAGTTTCCTAAGCAGAGTTGAACTAGATATGGCCCGTGTGTCTAGGAAGCACAGTTATTATGTTCTGAGCAAGCTCAATGTTCTGGCCCTATAGGAAACACAGTAGAGTAGAGGAGTGCTCTTTTCTCTAAAGCAGAGTGTGTTTCTTGTAAGGCAAGCTCGCGTTTGTTTCCCAGTCCTAAATGGAGTTGAGTCACAGGCAGTTTTTGGTACTACGAGCAAGAGTTGTTTTCTGGTAAGAAGAGTCACTATTGCGCTCCAAATGCCATACACAGTGCAAATAGCACTCGCTTCTGTTCCCAGGAAGTACAGTGTATTGGACTGAATAGGAGCTACTGTTCTTGTCAGTTTCCTAAGCAGAGTTGAACTAGATATGCTCGGTGTGTTTAGGAAGCACAGTTCTTTTGTTCTGACCAAGCTCACTGTTTGGACCCCATAGGAAACACAGTAGAGTAGAGGAGTGCTCTTTCCTCTAAAGCAGAGTATGTTTCTTGTAAGGCGAGCTAGCGTTTGTATCCAGTCCTAAATGGAGTTGAATCACATGCAGTTTCTGGTCCTACGAGCATGAGTTGTTTTATGGTAAGAATAGTCACTATTGCGCTCCCATTGCCATACACAGGACCAATAGCACATGCGTCTGTTACCAGCAAGTACAGTGTATTGGAATGAATAGGAGCTGCTGTTCTTGTCAGTTTCCTAAGCAGAATTGAACTAGATATGGCCGTGTGTGCAGGAAGCACAGTTCTTTTGTTCTGAGCTAGCTCACTGTTCGGACCCCATAAGAAACACAGTAGAGTAGAAGAGTGCTCTTTTCTCAAAAGCAGAGTGTGTTTCTTGTAAGGCGAGCTAGAGTTTGTTTCCCAGTCCTAAATGGAGTTGAATCACATGCAGTTTCTGGTCCTACGAGCAAGAGTTGTTTTCTGGTAAGGAAAGACACTATTGCGCTCCCATTGCCATACACAGTACAAATAGCACTCGCGTCTGTTCCCAGGAATTACACTGTATCGGACTGAAGAGGAGCTACTGTTCTTGTCAGTTTCCTAAGCAGAGTTGAACTAGATATGGCCCGTGTGTGTAGGAAGCACAGTTCTTATGTTCTGAGCAAGCTCACTGTTCTGGCCCTATAGGAAACACAGTAGAGTAGATGAGTGCTCTTTTATCTAAAGCAGAGTGTGTTTCTTGTAAGGCAAGCTAGCATTTGTTTCCTAGTCCTAAATGGAGTTGAATCACATGGAGTTTCTGATCCTACGAACAAGAGTTGTTTTCTGATAAGGAAAGTCAAATTGTGCTCCCATTGCAATACACAGTGCAAATAGCACTCGCATCTGTTCCCAGCATGTACAGTGTATTGGAGTGAAGAGGAGCTACTGTTCTTCTCAGTTTCCTAAGCAGAGTTGAACTAGATATGGCCCGTGTGTCTAGGAAGCACAGTTATTATGTTCTGAGCAAGCTCACTGTTCTGGCCCTATAGGAAACACAGTAGAGTAGAAGAGTGCTCATTTCTCTAAAGCAGAGTGTGTTTCTTGTAAGGCGAGCTCGCGTTTGTTTCCCAGTCCTAAATGGAGTTGAATCACAGGCAGTTTTTGGTACTACGAGCAAGAGTTGTTTTCTGGTAAGAAGAGTCACTGTTGCGCTCCAAATGCCATACACAGTGCAAATAGCACTCGCGTCTGTTCCCAGCAAGTACAGTGTATTGGACTGAATAGGAGCTACTGTTCTTGTCAGTTTCCTAAGCAGAGTTGAACTAGATATGGCCTGTGTGTCTAGGAAGCACAGTTATTATGTTCTGTGCATACTCACTGTTTGGATCCCATAGGAAACACAGTAGAGTAGAAGAGTGCTCTTTCCTCTAAAGCAGAGTGTGTTTCTTGTAAGGCGAGCTAGCGTTTGTATCCCAGTCCTAAATGGAGTAGAATCACATGCAGTTTCTGGTCCTACGAGCATGAGTTGTTTTATGGTAAGAATAGTCACTATTGCGCTCCCATTGCCATACACAGGACAAGCGCACATGCGTCTGTTCCCAGCATGTACAGTGTATTGGACTGAAGAGTATCTACTGTTCTTGTCAGGTTCCTAAGCAGAATTGAACTAGATATGGCCGTGTGTGTAGGAAGCACAGTTCTTTTGTTCTGAGCAAGCTCACTGTTCGGACCCCATAAGAAACACAGTAGAGTAGAAGAGTGCTCTTTTCTCAAAAGCAGATTGTGTTTCTTGTAAGGCGAGCTAGCGTTTGTTTCCCAGTCCTAAATGGAGTTGAATCACATGCAGTTTCTGGTCCTAAGAGCAAGAGATGTTTTCTGGTAAGGAAAGTCACTATTACGCTCTTATTGCCATACACAGTGCAAATAGCACTCGCGTCTGTTCCCAGCAAGTAGAGTGTATTGGACTGAAGAGGAGCTACTGTTCTTGTCAGTTTCCTAAGCAGAGTTGAACTAGATATGGTCCATGTGTGTAGGAAGCACAGTTCTTTTGTTCTGAGCAAGCACACTGTTCGGACCCCATAGGAAACACAGTAGAATAGAAGAGTGCTCTTTTCTCAAAAGCAGAGTGTGTTTCTTGTAAGACGAGCTAGCGTTTGTTTCCCATTCCTAAATGGAGTTGAATCACATGCAGTTTCTGGTCCTACGAGCAAGAGTTGTTTTCTGGTAAGGAAAGTCACTATTGCACTCCCATTGACATACCCAGTACAAATAGCACTCGCGTCTGTTCCCAGGAATTACAGTGTATCGGACTGAAGAGGAGCTACTGTTCTTGTCAGTTTCCTAAGCAGAGTTGAACTAGATATGGCCCGTGTGTGTAGGAAGCACAGTTCTTATGTTCTGAGCAAGCTCACTGTTCTGGCCCTATAGGAAAAACAGTAGAGTAGATGAGTGCTCTTTTATCTAAAGCAGAGTGTGTTTCTTGTAAGGCGAGCTAGCGTTTGTTTCCTAGTCCTAAATGGAGTTGAATCACATGCAGTTTCTGGTCCTACGAACAAGAGTTGTTTTCTGGTAAGGAAAGTCACATTGTGCTCCCATTGCCATACACAGTGCAAATAGCACTCGCGTTTGTTCTAAGCAAATACAGTGTATTGCACTGAATAGGAGCTACTGTCTTGTCAGTTTCCTATGCAGAGTTGAACTAGATATTATCCGTGTGTGTAGGAAGCCCAGTTCTTTTGTTCTGAGCAAGCTCACTGTTTGGACCCTATAGGAAACACAGTAGAGTAGATGAGTGCTCTTTTCTCTAAAGCAGAGTGTGTTTCTTGTAAGGCGAGCTGGCGTTTGTTTCCCAGTCCTAAATGGAGTTGAATCACATGCAGTTTCTGGTCCTACGAGCAAGAGTTGTTTTCTGGTAAGGAAAGTCACTGTTGCGCTCCCATTGCAATACACAGTACAAATAGCACTCGCGTTTGTTCCCAGGAATTACAGTGTATCAGACTGAAGAGGAGCTACTGTTCTTGTCAGTTTCCTAAGCAGAGTTTAACTAGATATGGCCCGTGTGTCTAGGAAGCACAGTTCATTTGATCTGAGCAAGCTCACTGTTCTGGCCCTATAGGAAACACAGTAGAGTAGAAGAGTGCTCTTTTAGATAAAGCAGAGTGTGTTTCTTGTAAGGCGAGCTAGCGTTTGTTTCCTAGTCCTAAATGGAGTTGAATCACATGCAGTTTCTGGTCCTACGAACAAGAGATGTTTTCTGGTAAGGAAAGTCACATTGTGCTCCCATTGCCATACACAGTGCAAATAGCACTCGCAGCTGTTCCCAGCAAGTATAGTGTATTGGAGTGAAGAGGAGCTACTGTTCTTCTCAGTTTCCTAAGCAGAGTTGAACTAGATATGGCCCGTGTGTCTAGGAAGCACAGTTATTATGTTCTGAGCAAGCTCACTGTTCTGGCCCTATAGGAAACACAGTAGAGTAGAAGAGTGCTCATTTCTCTAAAGCAGAGTGTGTTTCTTGTAAGGCGAGCTCGCGTTTGTTTCCCAGTCCTAAATGGAGTTTAGTCACAGGCAGGTTTGGTACTACGAGCAAGAGTTGTTTTCTGGTAAGATGAGTCACTATTGTGCTCCAAATGCCATACACCGTGCAAATAGCACTCGCGTCTGTTCCCAGCAAGTACAGTGTATTGGACTGAGTAGGAGCTACTGTTCTTGTCAGTTTCCTAAGCAGAGTTGAACTAGATATGGCCAGTGTCTCTAGGAAGCACAGTTCATTTGATCTGAGCAAGCTCACTTTTCTGGCCCTATAGGAAACACAGTAGAGTAGAAGAGTGCTCTTTTCGCAAAAGCAGAGTGTGTTTTTGTAAGGTGAGCTAGCATTTGTTTCCCAGTCCTAAATGGCGTTGAATCACATGCAGTTTGTGGTCCTACGAGCAAGAGTTGTTTTCTGGTAAGGAAAGTCACTATTGCGTTCTCATTGCCATACACAGTGCAAATAGCACTCGCGTCAGTTCTCAGCAAGTACAGTGTATTGGACTGAAGAGGAGCTACTGTTCTTGTCAGTTTCCTAAGGAGAGTTGAACTAGATATGCTCGGTGTGTGTAGGAAGCACAGTTCTTTTGTTCTGAGCAAGCTCACTGTTTGAACCCCATAGGAAAAACAGTAGAGTAGAAGAGTGCTCTTTTCTCAAAAGCAGAGTGTGTTTCTTGTAAGGCGAGCTAGCTTTTGTTTCCCAGTCCTAAATGGAGTTGAATCCCATGCAGTTTCTGGTCCTAAGAGCAAGAGTTGTTTTCTGGTATGGAAAGTCACTATTGCGCTCCCATTGCCATACACAGTGCAAATAGAACTCGCGTCTGTTCCCAGCAAGTACAGTGTATTGGAGTGAAGAGGAGCAACTGTTCTTCTCAGTTTCCTAAGCAGAGTTGAACTAGATATGTCCTGTGTGTCTAGGAAGCACAGTTATTATGTTCTGAGCAAGCTCAATGTTCTGGCCCTATAGGAAACACAGTAGAGTAGAAGAGTGCTCTTTTCTCTAAAGCAGAGTGTGTTTCTTGTAAGGCGAGCTAGCGTTTGTTTCCCAGTCCTAAATGGAGTTGAGTCACAGGCAGTTTTTGATACTACCAGCAAGAGTTGTTTTCTGGTAAGGAAAGTCACTATTGCGCTCCCATTGCCATACACAGTACAAATAGCACTTGCGTGTGTTCCCAGGAATTACAGTGTATCAGACTGAAGAGGAGCTACTGTTCTTGTCAGTTTCCTAAGCAGAGTTGAACTAGATATGGCCCGTGTGTGTAGGAAGTACAGTTCTTATGTTCTGAGCAAGCTCACTGTTCTGGCCCTATAGGAAACACAGTAGAGTAGATGAGTGCTCTTTTATCTAAAGCAGAGTGTGTTTCTTGTAAGGCGAGCTAGCGTTTGTTTCCTATTCCTAAATGGAGTTGAATCACATGCAGTTTCTGGTCCTACGAACAAGAGTTGTTTTCTGGTAAGGAAAGTCACATTGTGCTCCCATTGCCATACACAGTGCAAATAGCACTCGCGTCTGTTCCCAGCAAGTACAGTGTATTGAAGTGAAGAGGAGCTACTGTTCTTCTCAGTTTCCTAAGCAGAGTTGAACTAGATATGGCCCATGTGTGTAGGAAGCACAGTTATTATGTTCTGAGCAAGCACACTGTTTTTGGGCCCCATAGGAAACACAGTAGAGTAGAAGAGTGCTCTTTCCTCTAAAGAAGATTGTGTTTCTTGTAAGGCGAGCTAGCGTTTGAATCCCAGTCCTAAATGGAGTTGAATCACATGCAGTTTCTGGTCCTACGCGCATGAGTTGTTTTATGGTAAGAATAGTCACTATTGCGCTTCCATTGCCATACACAGGACCAATAGCACACGCGTCTGTTCCCAACAAGTACAGTGTATTGGACTGAATAGGATCTACTGTTCTTGTCAGGTTCCTAAGAAGAATTGAACTAGATATGGCCGTGTGTGTAGGAAGCACAGTTCTTTTGTTCTGAGCAAGCTCACTGTTCAGACCCCATAAGAAACATAGTAGAGTAGAAGAGTACTCTTTTCTCAAAAGCAGAGTGTGTTTCTTGTAAGGCGAGCTAGCGTTTGTTTCCCAGTCCTAAATGGAGTTGAATCACATGCAGTTTCTGGTCCTATGAGCAAGAGTTGTTTTCTGATAAGGAAAGTCACTATTGTGCTCCCATTGCCATACACAGTACAAATAGCACTCGCGTCTGTTCCCAGGAATTACAGTGTATCGGACTGAAGAGGAGCTACTGTTCTTGTCAGTTTCCTAAGCAGAGTTTAACTAGATATGGCCCGTGTGTCTAGGAAGCACAGTTCATTTGATCTGAGCAAGCTCACTGTTCTGGCCCTATAGGAAACACAGTAGAGTAGAAGAGTGCTCTTTTATCTAAAGCAGAGTGTGTTTCTTGTAAAGCGAGCTAGCATTTGTTTCCTAGTCCTAAATGGAGTTGAATCACATGCAGTTTCTGGTCCTACGAACAAAAGTTGTTTTCTGGTAAGGAAAGTCACATTGTGCTTCCATTGCCATACACAGTGCAAATAGCATTCGCGGGTGTTCCCAGCAAGTACAGTGTATTGGAGTAAAGAGGAGCTACTGTTCTTCTCAGTTTCCTAAGCAGAGTTGAACTAGATATGGCCCGTGTGTCTAGGAAGCACAGTTATTATGTTCTGAGCAAGCTCACTGTTCTGGCCCTATAGGAAACACAGTAGAGTAGAAGAGTGCTCATTTCTCTAAAGCAGAGTGTGTTTCTTGTAAGGCGAGCTCGCGTTTGTTTCCCAGTCCTAAATGGAGTTTAGTCACAGGCAGTTTTTGGTACTACGAGCAAGAGTTGTTTTCTGGTAAGATGAGTCACTATTGTGCTCTAAATGCCATACACAGTGCAAATAGCACTCGCGTCTGTTCCCAGCAAGTACAGTGTATTGGACTGAATAGGAGCTACTGTTCTTGTCAGTTTCCTAAGCAGAGTTGAACTAGATATGGCCCGTGTGTATGAAGCACAGTTCTTTTGTTCTGAGCAAGCTCACTGTTCTGGCCCTATAGGAAACACAGTAGAGTAGAAGAGTGCTCTTTTCTCTAAAGCAGACTGTGTTTCTTGTAAGGCGAGCTAGCGTTTGTTTCCCAGTCCTAAATGGAGTTGAATCACATGCAGTTTCTGGTCCTACGCGTAAGAGTTGTTTTATGGTAAGAAGAGTCACTATTGCGCTGCCATTGCCATACACAGGACAAATAGCACTGGCGTCTGTTCACAGCAAGTACAGTATATTGGACTGAAGAGGATCTACTGTTCTTGTCAGGTTCCTAAGCAGAATTGAACTAGATATGGCCGTGTGTGTAGGAAGCACAGTTCTTTTGTTCTGAGCAAGCTCACTGTTCGGACCCCATAGGAAACACAGTAGAGTAGAAGAGTGCTCTTTTCTCAAAAGCAGAGTGTGTTTCTTGTAAGGCGAGCTAGCGTTTGTTTCCCACTCCTAAATGGAGTTGAATCACATGCAGTTTGTGGTCCTACGAGCAAGAGTTGTTTTCTGGTAAGGAAAGTCACTGTTGCGCTCCCATTGCCATACACAGTGCAAATAGCACTCGCGTCTGTTCCCAGCAAGTACAGTGTATTGGACTGAAGAGGAACTACTGTTCTTGTCAGTTTCCTAAGCAGAGTTGAACTACATATGGTCCGTGTGTGTAGGAAGCACAGTTCTTTTGTTCTGAGCAAGCTCACTCTTTGAAAACCATAGGAAAAACAGTAGAGTAGAAGAGTGCTCTTTTCTCTAAAGCAGAGTGTGTTTCTTGTAAGGCGAGCTAGCTTTTGTTTCCCAGTCCTAAATGGAGTTGAATCCCATGCAGTTTCTGGTCCTAAGAGCAAGAGTTGTTTTCTGGTAAGGAAAGTCACTATTGCGCTCCCATTGCCATACACAGTGCAAATAGAACTCGCGTCTGTTCCCAGCAAGTACAGTGTATTGGAGTGAAGAGGAGCTACTGTTCTTCTCAGTTTCCTAAGCAGAGTTGAATTAGATATGTCCCGTGTGTCTAGGAAGCACAGTTATTATGTTCTGAGCAAGCTCAATGTTCTGGCCCTATAGGAAACACAGTAGAGTAGAAGAGTGCTCTTTTCTCTAAAGCAGAGTGTGTTTCTTGTAAGGCGAGCTCGCGTTTGTTTCCCAGTCCTAAATGGAGTTGAGTCAGAGGCAGTTTTTGGTACTACCAGCAAGAGTTGTTTTCTAGTAAGGAAAGTCACTACTGCGCTCCCACTGCCATACACAGTACAAATAGCACTCGGGTCTGTTCCCAGGAATTACAGTGTATCGGACTGAAGAGGAGCTACTGTTCTTGTCAGTTTCCTAAGCAGAGTTTAACTAGATATGGCCCGTGTGTGTAGGAAGCACAGTTCTTATGTTCTGAGCAAGCTCACTGTTCTGGCCCTATAGGAAACACAGTAGAGTAAATGAGTGCTCTTGTCTCAAAAGCAGAGTGTGTTTCTTGTAAGGCAAGCTAGCGTTTGTTTCCTAGTCCTAAATGGAGTTGAATCACATGCAGTTTCTGGTCCTACGAGCAAGAGTTGTTTTCTGGTAAGTAAAGTCACTGTTGTGCTTTCATTGCCATACACAGTGCAAATAGCACTCCCGTCTGTTCCCAGCAATTACAGTGTATTGGACTGAAGAGGAGCTACTGTTCTTCTCAGTTTCCTAAGCAGAGTTGAACTAGATATGGCCCGTGTGTCTAGGAAGCACAGTTCATTTGATCTGAGCAAGCTCACTGTTCTGGCCCTATTGGAAACACAGTAGAGTAGAAGAGTGCTCTTTTCGCAAAAGCAGAGTGTGTTTTTGTAAGGCCAGCTAACATTTGTTTCCCAGTCCTAAATGGCGTTGAATCACATGCAGTTTGTGGTCCTACGAGCAAGAGTTGTTTTCTGGTAAGGAAAGTCACTATTGCGTTCTCATTGCCATACACAGTGCAAATAGCACTCGCGTCTGTTCCCAGCAAGTACAGTGTATTGGACTGAAGAGGAACTACTGTTCTTGTCTGTTTCCTAAGCAGAGTTGAACTACATATGGTCCGTGTGTGTAGGAAGCACAGTTCTTTTGTTCTGAGCAAGCTCACTGTTTGAACCCCATAGGAAAAACAGTAGAGTAGAAGAGTGCTCTTTTCTCTAAAGCAGAGTGTGTTTCTTGTAAGGCGAGCTAGCTTTTGTTTCCCAGTCCTAAATGGAGTTGAATCCCATGCAGTTTCTGGTCCTAAGAGCAAGAGTTGTTTTCTGGTAAGGAAAGTCACATTGTGCTCCCATTGCTATACACAGTGCAAATAGCACTCGCGTCTGTTCCCAGCAAGTACAGTGTATTGAAGTGAAGAGGAGCTACTGTTCTTGTCAGTTTCCTAAGCAGAGTTGAACTAGATATGGCCCATGTGTCTAGGAAGCACAGTTATTATGATCTGAGCAAGCTCACTGTTTTTGGGCCACATAGTAAACACAGTAGAGTAGAAGAGTGCTCTTTCCTCTAAAGAAGAGTGTGTTTCTTGTAAGGCGAGCTAGCGTTTGAATCCCAGTCCTAAATGGAGTTGAATCAAATGCAGTTTTGGTCATACGAGCATGAGTTGTTTTATGGTAAGAATAGCCACTATTGCATTCCCATTGCCATACACATGACCAATAGCACATGCGTCTGTTCCCAGCAAGTACAGTGTATTGGACTGAAGAGGAGCTACTGTTCTTCTCATTTTCCTAAGCAGAGTTGAACTAGGTATGGCCCGTGTGTCTAGGAAGCACAGTTCATTTGTTCTGAGCAAGCTCACTCTTCTGGTACTATAGGAAACACAGTAGAGTAGAAGAGTGCTCTTTTCTCAAAAGCAGAGTGTGTTTCTTGTAAGGCGAGCTAGAGTTTGTTTCCCAGTCCTAAATGGAGTTGAATCAAATGCAGTTTCTGGTCCTACGAGCAAGAGTTGTTTTCTGGTAAGGAAAGTCACTATTGCACTCCCATTGTCATACACAGTGCAAATAGCACTGGCGTCTGCTTCCAGCAAGTACAGTGTATCGGAAGGAAGAGGAGCTACTGTTCTTGTCAGTTTCCTAAGCAGAGTTTAACTAGATATGGTCCATGTGTGTACGAAGCACAGTTATTATGTTCTGAGAAAGCTCACTGTTCTGGCCCTATAGGAAACACAGTAGAGTAGAAGAGTGCTCTTTTCTCTAAAGCAGAGTGTGTTTCTTGTAAGGCGAGCTCGCGTTTGTTTCCCAGTCCTAAATGGAGTTGAGTCACAGGCAGTTTTTGGTCCTACGAGCAAGAGTTGTTTTCTGGTAACAAGAGTCACTGTTGCGCTCCAAATGCCATACACAGTGCAAATAGCACTCGCGTCTGTTCCCAGGAAGTACAGTGTATTGGACTGAAGAAGCTACTGTTCTTGTCCGTTTCCTAAGCAGAGTTGAACTAGATATGGCCCGTGTGTAGGAAGCACAGTTCTTTTTTTCTGAGCAAGCTCACTGTTTGGACATCATAGGAAACACAGTAGAGTAGAAGAGTGCTCTTTTCTCAAAAGCAGAGTGTGTTTCTTGTAAGGCGAGCTAGCGTTTGTTTCCCAGTACTAAATGGAGTTCAATCACATGCAGTTTCTGGTCCTACGAGCAAGAGTTGTTTTATGGAAAGAAGAGTCACTATTGGGCTGCCATTGCCATACACAGGACAAATAGCACTGGCGTCTGTCCCCAGCAAGTACAGTGTATTGGACTGAAGAGGATCTACTGTTCTTGTCAGGTTCCTAAGCAGAATTGAACTAGATATGGCCGTGTGTGTAGGAAGCACAGTTCTTTTGTTCTGAGCAAGCTCACTGTTTGGAGCCCATAGGAAACACAGTAGAGTAGAAGAGTGCTCTTTTCTCTAAAGCAGAGTGTGTTTCTTGTAAGGCGAGCTAGCTTTTGTTTCCCAGTCCTAAATGGAGTTGAATCACATGCAGTTTCTGGTCCTACGAACAAGAGTTGTTTTCTGGTAAGGAAAGTCACTATTGCACTCCCATTGCCATACACAGTGCAAATAGCACTCGCGTCTGTTCCCAGCAAGTACAGTGTATTGGACTGAACAGGAGCTACTGTTCTTGTCAGTTTCGTAAGCAGAGTTGAAATAGATATGGCCCGTGTATAGGAAGCACAGTTCTTTTGTTCTGAGCAAGCTCACTGTTTGGATCCCATAGGAAACACAGTAGAGTAGAAGAATGCTCTTTTCTCTAAAGCAGAGTGTGTTTCTTGTAAGGCGAGCTAGCGTTTGTTTCCCAGTCCTAAATGGAGTTGAATCACTTGCAGTTTCTGGTCCTATGAGCAAGAGTTGTTTTCTGGTAAGAAGAGTCACTATTGCGCTGCCATTGCCATACACAGGACAAATAGCACTGGGGTCTGTTCCCAGCAAGTACAGTGTATTGGACTGAAGAGGATCTACTCTTCTTGTCAAGTTCCTAAGCAGAGTTGAACTAGATCAGGCCCGTGTGTAGGAAGCACAGTTCTTTTGTTCTGAGCAAGCTCACTGTTTGGACCCCATAAGAAACAGAGTAGAGTAGAAGAGTGCTCTTTTCTCTAAAGCAGAGTGTGTTTCCTGTAAGGCGAGCTAGCATTTGTTTCCCAGTCCTAAATGGAGTGGAATCACATGCAGTTTCTGGTCCTACGAGCAAGAGTTGTTTTATGGTAAGAACAGTCACTATTGCGCTGCCATTGCCATACACTGGACAAATAGCACTGGCGTCTGTTCCCAGCAAGTACAGTGTATCGGACTGAAGAGGAGCTACTGTTTTTGTCAGTTTCCTAAGCAGAGTTGATCTACATATGGTCCGTGTGTGTAGGAAGCACAGTTCTTTTGTTCTGAGCAAGCTCACTGTTTGGACCCCATAGGAAACACAGTAGAGTAGAAGAGTGCTCTTTTCTCTAAAGCAGAGTGTGTTTCTTGTAAGGCGAGCTAGCGTTTGTTTCCCATTCCTATATGGAGTTGAATCACATGCAATTTCTGGTCGTACGAGCAAGAGTTGTTTTCTGGTAAGGAAAGTCACTATTGCACTCCCATTGCCATACAGTGCAAATAGCACTCCCGTCTGTTCCCAGCAAGTACAGTGTATTGGACTGAAGAGGAGCTACTGTTCTTGTCAGGTTCCTAAGCAGAATTGAACTAGATATGGCCGTGTGTAGGAAACACAGTTCTTTTGTTCTGTGCAAGCTCACTGTTTGGACCCCATAGGAAACACAGTAGAGTAGAAGAGTGCTCTTTTCTCTAAAGCAGAGTGTGTTCCTTGTAAGGCGAGCCAGCTTTTGTTTCCCAGTCCTAAATGGAGTTGAAACCCATGCAGTTTCTGGTCCTAAGAGCAAGAGTTGTTTTCTGGTAAGGAAAGTCACTGTTGCGCTCCCATTGACATACACAGTGCAAAGAGCACTCGCGTCTGTTCCCAGCAAGTACAGTGTATTGGAGTGAAGAGGAGCTACTGTTCTTCTCAGTTTCCTAAGCAGAGTTGAACTAGATATGGCCCATGTGTCTAGGAAGCACAGTTATTATGTTCTGAGCAAGCTCAATGTTCTGGCCCTATAGGAAACACAGTAGAGTAGAGGAGTGCTCTTTTCTCTAAAGCAGAGTGTGTTTCTTGTAAGGCAAGCTAGCGTTTGTTTCCCAGTCCTAAATGGAGTTGAGTCACAGGCAGTTTTTGGTACTACGAGCAAGAGTTGTTTTCTGGTAAGAAGAGTCACTATTGCGCTCCAAATGCCATACACAGTGCAAATAGCACTCGCGTCTGTTCCCAGGAAGTACAGTGTATTGGACTGAATAGGAGCTACTGTTCTTGTCAGTTTCCTAAGCAGAGTTGAACTAGATATGCTCGGTTTGTTTAGGAAGCACAGTTCTTTTGTTCTGACCAAGCTCACTGTTTGGACCCCATAGGAAACACAGTAGAGTAGAGGAGTGCTCTTTCCTCTAAAGCAGAGTATGTTTCTTGTAAGGCGAGCTAGCGTTTGTATCCAGTCCTAAATGGAGTTGAATCACATGCAGTTTCTGGTCCTAGGAGCATGAGTTGTTTTATGGTAAGAATAGTCACTATTGCGCTCCCATTGCCATACACAGGACCAATAGCACATGCGTCTGTTACCAGCAAGTACAGTGTATTGGAATGAATAGGAGCTGCTGTTCTTGTCAGTTTCCTAAGCAGAATTGAACTAGATATGGCCGTGTGTGCAGGAAGCACAGTTCTTTTGTTCTGAGCAAGCTCACTGTTCGGACCCCATAAGAAACACAGTAGAGTAGAAGAGTGCTCTTTTCTCAAAAGCAGAGTGTGTTTCTTGTAATGCGAGCTATAGTTTGTTTCCCAGTCCTAAATGGAGTTGAATCACATGCAGTTTCTGGTCCTACGAGCAAGAGTTGTTTTCTGGTAAGGAAAGACACTATTGCGCTCCCATTGCCATACACAGTACAAATAGCACTCGCGTCTGTTCCCAGGAATTACACTGTATCGGACTGAAGAGGAGCTACTGTTCTTGTCAGTTTCCTAAGCAGAGTTGAACTAGATATGGCCCGTGTGTGTAGGAAGCACAGTTCTTATGTTCTGAGCAAGCTCACTGTTCTGGCCCTATAGGAAACACAGTAGAGTAGATGAGTGCTCTTTTATCTAAAGCAGAGTGTGTTTCTTGTAAGGCAAGCTAGCATTTGTTTCCTAGTCCTAAATGGAGTTGAATCACATGGAGTTTCTGATCCTACGAACAAGAGTTGTTTTCTGATAAGGAAAGTCAAATTGTGCTCCCATTGCAATACACAGTGCAAATAGCACTCGCGTCTGTTCCCAGCATGTACAGTGTATTGGAGTGAAGAGGAGCTACTGTTCTTCTCAGTTTCCTAAGCAGAGTTGAACTAGATATGGCCCGTGTGTCTAGGAAGCACAGTTATTATGTTCTGAGCAAGCTCACTGTTCTGGCCCTATAGGAAACACAGTAGAGTAGAAGAGTGCTCATTTCTCTAAAGCAGAGTGTGTTTCTTGTAAGGCGAGCTCGCGTTTGTTTCCCAGTCCTAAATGGAGTTGAGTCACAGGCAGTTTTTGGTACTACGAGCAAGAGTTGTTTTCTGGTAAGAAGAGTCACTGTTGCGCTCCAAATGCCATACACAGTGCAAATAGCACTCGCGTCTGTTCCCAGCAAGTACAGTGTATTGGACTGAATAGGAGCTACTGTTCTTGTCAGTTTCCTAAGCAGAGTTGAACTAGATATGGCCTGTGTGTCTAGGAAGCACAGTAATTATGTTCTGTGCATACTCACTGTTTGGATCCCATAGGAAACACAGTAGAGTAGAAGAGTGCTCTTTCCTCTAAAGCAGAGTGTGTTTCTTGTAAGGCGAGCTAGCGTTTGTATCCCAGTCCTAAATGGAGTAGAATCACATGCAGTTTCTGGTCCTACGAGCATGAGTTGTTTTATGGTAAGAATAGTCACTATTGCGCTCCCATTGCCATACACAGGACAAGCGCACATGCGTCTTTTCCCAGCATGTACAGTGTATTGGACTGAAGAGTATCTACTGTTCTTGTCAGGTTCCTAAGCAGAATTGAACTAGATATGGCCGTGTGTGTAGGAAGCACAGTTCTTTTGTTCTGAGCAAGCTCACTGTTCGGACCCCATAAGAAACACAGTAGAGTAGAAGAGTGCTCTTTTCTCAAAAGCAGAGTTTGTTTCTTGTATGGCGAGCTAGCGTTTGTTTCCCAGTCCTAAATGGAGTTGAATCACATGCAGTTTCTGGTCCTAAGAGCAAGAGATGTTTTCTGGTAAGGAAAGTCACTATTGCGCTCTTATTGCCATACACAGTGCAAATAGCACTCGCGTCTGTTCCCAGCAAGTAGAGTGTATTGGACTGAAGAGGAGCTACTGTTCTTGTCAGTTTCCTAAGCAGAGTTGAACTAGATATGGTCCATGTGTGTAGGAAGCACAGTTCTTTTGTTCTGAGCAAGCACACTGTTCGGACCCCATAGGAAACACAGTAGAATAGAAGAGTGCTCTTTTCTCAAAAGCAGAGTGTGTTTCTTGTAAGACGAGCTAGCGTTTGTTTCCCATTCCTAAATGGAGTTGAATCACATGCAGTTTCTGGTCCTACGAGCAAGAGTTGTTTTCTGGTAAGGAAAGTCACTATTGCACTCCCATTGACATACACAGTACAAATAGCACTCGCGTCTGTTCCCAGGAATTACAGTGTATCGGACTGAAGAGGAGCTACTGTTCTTGTCAGTTTCCTAAGCAGAGTTGAACTAGATATGGCCCGTGTGTGTAGGAAGCACAGTTCTTATGTTCTGAGCAAGCTCACTGTTCTGGCCCTATAGGAAAAACAGTAGAGTAGATGAGTGCTCTTTTATCTAAAGCAGAGTGTGTTTCTTGTAAGGCGAGCTAGCGTTTGTTTCCTAGTCCTAAATGGAGTTGAATCACATGCAGTTTCTGGTCCTACGAACAAGAGTTGTTTTCTGGTAAGGAAAGTCACATTGTGCTCCCATTGCCATACACAGTGCAAATAGCACTCGCGTTTGTTCTAAGCAAATACAGTGTATTGCACTGAATAGGAGCTACTGTCTTGTCAGTTTCCTATGCAGAGTTGAACTAGATATTATCCGTGTGTGTAGGAAGCCCAGTTCTTTTGTTCTGAGCAAGCTCACTGTTTGGACCCTATAGGAAACACAGTAGAGTAGATGAGTGCTCTTTTCTCTAAAGCAGAGTGTGTTTCTTGTAAGGCGAGCTGGCGTTTGTTTCCCAGTCCTAAATGGAGTTGAATCACATGCAGTTTCTGGTCCTACGAGCAAGAGTTGTTTTCTGGTAAGGAAAGTCACTATTGCGCTCCCATTGCAATACACAGTACAAATAGCACTCGCGTTTGTTCCCAGGAATTACAGTGTAACAGACTGAAGAGGAGCTACTGTTCTTGTCAGTTTCCTAAGCAGAGTTTAACTAGATATGGCCCGTGTGTCTAGGAAGCACAGTTCATTTGATCTGAGCAAGCTCACTGTTCTGGCCCTATAGGAAACACAGTAGAGTAGAAGAGTGCTCTTTTAGATAAAGCAGAGTGTGTTTCTTGTAAGGCGAGCTAGCGTTTGTTTCCTAGTCCTAAATGGAGTTGAATCACATGCAGTTTCTGGTCCTACGAACAAGAGATGTTTTCTGGTAAGGAAAGTCACATTGTGCTCCCATTGCCATACACAGTGCAAATAGCACTCGCAGCTGTTCCCAGCAAGTATAGTGTATTGGAGTGAAGAGGAGCTACTGTTCTTCTCAGTTTCCTAAGCAGAGTTGAACTAGATATGGCCCGTGTGTCTAGGAAGCACAGTTATTATGTTCTGAGCAAGCTCACTGTTCTGGCCCTATAGGAAACACAGTAGAGTAGAAGAGTGCTCATTTCTCTAAAGCAGAGTGTGTTTCTTGTAAGGCGAGCTCGCGTTTGTTTCCCAGTC
Source organism: Peromyscus eremicus (assembly GCF_949786415.1). Lineage (NCBI taxonomy): Eukaryota > Metazoa > Chordata > Mammalia > Rodentia > Cricetidae > Peromyscus > Peromyscus eremicus. The sequence goes on from NW_026734424.1 coordinate 75,655, forward strand.
CTAAATGGAGTTTAGTCACAGGCAGGTTTGGTACTACGAGCAAGAGTTGTTTTCTGGTAAGATGAGTCACTATTGTGCTCCAAATGCCATACACCGTGCAAATAGCACTCACGTCTGTTCCCAGCAAGTACAGTGTATTGGACTGAGTAGGAGCTACTGTTCTTGTCAGTTTCCTAAGCAGAGTTGAACTAGATATGGCCAGTGTGTCTAGGAAGCACAGTTCATTTGATCTGAGCAAGCTCACTTTTCTGGCCCTATAGGAAACACAGTAGAGTAGAAGAGTGCTCTTTTCGCAAAAGCAGAGTGTGTTTTTGTAAGGTGAGCTAGCATTTGTTTCCCAGTCCTAAATGGCGTTGAATCACATGCAGTTTGTGGTCCTACGAGCAAGAGTTGTTTTCTGGTAAGGAAAGTCACTATTGCGTTCTCATTGCCATACACAGTGCAAATAGCACTCGCGTCTGTTCTCAGCAAGTACAGTGTATTGGACTGAAGAGGAGCTACTGTTCTTGTCAGTTTCCTAAGCAGAGTTGAACTAGATATGCTCGGTGTGTGTAGGAAGCACAGTTCTTTTGTTCTGAGCAAGCTCACTGTTCTGGCCCTATAGGAAACACAGTAGAGTAGAAGAGTGCTCTTTTCTCTAAAGCAGAGTGTGTTTCTTGTAAGGCGAGCTAGCGTTTGTATCCCAGTCCTAAATGGAGTTGAGTCACAGGCAGTTTTTGATACTACCAGCAAGAGTTGTTTTCTGGTAAGGAAAGTCACTATTGCGCTCCCATTGCCATACACAGTACAAATAGCACTTGCGTGTGTTCCCAGGAATTACAGTGTATCAGACTGAAGAGGAGCTACTGTTCTTGTCAGTTTCCTAAGCAGAGTTGAACTAGATATGGCCCGTGTGTGTAGGAAGTACAGTTCTTATGTTCTGAGCAAGCTCACTGTTCTGGCCCTATAGGAAACACAGTAGAGTAGATGAGTGCTCTTTTATCTAAAGCAGAGTGTGTTTCTTGTAAGGCGAGCTAGCGTTTGTTTCCTATTCCTAAATGGAGTTGAATCACATGCAGTTTCTGGTCCTACGAACAAGAGTTGTTTTCTGGTAAGGAAAGTCACATTGTGCTCCCATTGCCATACACAGTGCAAATAGCACTCGTGTCTGTTCCCAGCAAGTACAGTGTATTGAAGTGAAGAGGAGCTACTGTTCTTCTCAGTTTCCTAAGCAGAGTTGAACTAGATATGGCCCATGTGTGTAGGAAGCACAGTTATTATGTTCTGAGCAAGCACACTGTTTTTGGGCCCCATAGGAAACACAGTAGAGTAGAAGAGTGCTCTTTCCTCTAAAGAAGATTGTGTTTCTTGTAAGGCGAGCTAGCGTTTGAATCCCAGTCCTAAATGGAGTTGAATCACATGCAGTTTCTGGTCCTACGCGCATGAGTTGTTTTATGGTAAGAATAGTCACTATTGCGCTTCCATTGCCATACACAGGACCAATAGCACACGCGTCTGTTCCCAACAAGTACAGTGTATTGGACTGAATAGGATCTACTGTTCTTGTCAGGTTCCTAAGAAGAATTGAACTAGATATGGCCGTGTGTGTAGGAAGCACAGTTCTTTTGTTCTGAGCAAGCTCACTGTTCAGACCCCATAAGAAACATAGTAGAGTAGAAGAGTACTCTTTTCTCAAAAGCAGAGTGTGTTTCTTGTAAGGCGAGCTAGCGTTTGTTTCCCAGTCCTAAATGGAGTTGAATCACATGCAGTTTCTGGTCCTATGAGCAAGAGTTGTTTTCTGATAAGGAAAGTCACTATTGTGCTCCCATTGCCATACACAGTACAAATAGCACTCGCGTCTGTTCCCAGGAATTACAGTGTATCGGACTGAAGAGGAGCTACTGTTCTTGTCAGTTTCCTAAGCAGACTTTAACTAGATATGGCCCGTGTGTGTAGGAAGCACAGTTCATTTGATCTGAGCAAGCTCACTGTTCTGGCCCTATAGGAAACACAGTAGAGTAGAAGAGTGCTCTTTTATCTAAAGCAGAGTGTGTTTCTTGTAAAGCGAGCTAGCATTTGTTTCCTAGTCCTAAATGGAGTTGAATCACATGCAGTTTCTGGTCCTACGAACAAAAGTTGTTTTCTGGTAAGGAAAGTCACATTGTGCTTCCATTGCCATACACAGTGCAAATAGCACTCGCGGCTGTTCCCAGCAAGTACAGTGTATTGGAGTAAAGAGGAGCTACCGTTCTTCTCAGTTTCCTAAGCAGAGTTGAACTAGATATGGCCCGTGTCTCTAGGAAGCACAGTTATTATGTTCTGAGCAAGCTCACTGTTCTGGCCCTATAGGAAACACAGTAGAGTAGAAGAGTGCTCATTTCTCTAAAGCAGAGTGTGTTTCTTGTAAGGCGAGCTCGCGTTTGTTTCCCAGTCCTAAATGGAGTTTAGTCACAGGCAGTTTTTGGTACTACGAGCAAGAGTTGTTTTCTGGTAAGATGAGTCACTATTGTGCTCTAAATGCCATACACAGTGCAAATAGCACTCGCGTCTGTTCCCAGCAAGTACAGTGTATTGGACTGAATAGGAGCTACTGTTCTTGTCAGTTTCCTAAGCAGAGTTGAACTAGATATGGCCCGTGTGTATGAAGCACAGTTCTTTTGTTCTGAGCAAGCTCACTGTTCTGGCCCTATAGGAAAAACAGTAGAGTAGAAGAGTGCTCTTTTCTCTAAAGCAGACTGTGTTTCTTGTAAGGCGAGCTCGCGTTTGTTTCCCAGTCCTAAATGGAGTTGAGTCACAGGCAGTTTTTGGTACTACCAGCAAGAGTTGTTTTCTAGTAAGGAAAGTCACTACTGCGCTCCCACTGCCATACACAGTACAAATAGCACTCGGGTCTGTTCCCAGGAATTACAGTGTATCGGACTGAAGAGGAGCTACTGTTCTTGTCAGTTTCCTAAGCAGAGTTTAACTAGATATGGCCCGTGTGTGTAGGAAGCACAGTTCTTATGTTCTGAGCAAGCTCACTGTTCTGGCCCTATAGGAAACACAGTAGAGTAAATGAGTGCTCTTGTCTCAAAAGCAGAGTGTGTTTCTTGTAAGGCAAGCTAGCGTTTGTTTCCTAGTCCTAAATGGAGTTGAATCACATGCAGTTTCTGGTCCTACGAGCAAGAGTTGTTTTCTGGTAAGTAAAGTCACTGTTGCGCTTTCATTGCCATACACAGTGCAAATAGCACTCCCGTCTGTTCCCAGCAATTACAGTGTATTGGACTGAAGAGGAGCTACTGTTCTTCTCAGTTTCCTAAGCAGAGTTGAACTAGATATGGCCCGTGTGTCTAGGAAGCACAGTTCATTTGATCTGAGCAAGCTCACTGTTCTGGCCCTATTGGAAACACAGTAGAGTAGAAGAGTGCTCTTTTCGCAAAAGCAGAGTGTGTTTTTGTAAGGCCAGCTAACATTTGTTTCCCAGTCCTAAATGGCGTTGAATCACATGCAGTTTGTGGTCCTACGAGCAAGAGTTGTTTTCTGGTAAGGAAAGTCACTATTGCGTTCTCATTGCCATACACAGTGCAAATAGCACTCGCGTCTGTTCCCAGCAAGTACAGTGTATTGGACTTCAGAGGAACTACTGTTCTTGTCTGTTTCCTAAGCAGAGTTGAACTACATATGGTCCGTGTGTGTAGGAAGCACAGTTCTTTTGTTCTGAGCAAGCTCACTGTTTGAACCCCATAGGAAAAACAGTAGAGTAGAAGAGTGCTCTTTTCTCTAAAGCAGAGTGTGTTTCTTGTAAGGCGAGCTAGCTTTTGTTTCCCAGTCCTAAATGGAGTTGAATCCCATGCAGTTTCTGGTCCTAAGAGCAAGAGTTGTTTCTGGTAAGGAAAGTCACTATTGCGCTCCCATTGCCATACACAGTGCAAATAGAACTCGCGTCTGTTCCCAGCAAGTACTGTGTATTGGAGTGAAGAGGAGCTACTGTTCTTCTCAGTTTCCTAAGCAGAGTTGAACTAGATATGTCCCGTGTGTCTAGGAAGCACAGTTATTATGTTCTGAGCAAGCTCAATGTTCTGGCCCTATAGGAAACACAGTAGAGTAGAAGAGTGCTCTTTTCTCTAAAGCAGAGTGTGTTTCTTGTAAGGCGAGCTCGCGTTTGTTTCCCAGTCCTAAATGGAGTTGAGTCACAGGCAGTTTTTGGTACTACCAGCAAGAGTTGTTTTCTGGTAAGGAAAGTCACTATTGCGCTCCCATTGCCATACACAGTACAAATAGCACTCGCGTCTGTTCCCAGGAATTACAGTGTATCGGACTGAAGAGGAGCTACTGTTCTTGTCAGTTTCCTAAGCAGAGTTTAACTAGATATGGCCCGTGTGTGTAGGAAGCACAGTTCTTATGTTCTGAGCAAGCTCACTGTTCTGGCCTTATAGGAAACACAGTAGAGTAGATGAGAGCTCTTTTATCTAAAGCAGAGTGTGTTTCTTGTAAGGCGAGCTAGCGATAGTTTCCTAGTCCTAAATGGAGTTGAATCACATGCAGTTTCTGGTCCTACGAACAAGAGTTGTTTTCTGGTAAGGTAAGTCACATTGTGCTCCCATTGCTATACACAGTGCAAATAGCACTCGCGTCTGTTCCCAGCAAGTACAGTGTATTGAAGTGAAGAGGAGCTACTGTTCTTGTCAGTTTCCTAAGCAGAGTTGAACTAGATATGGCCCATGTGTCTAGGAAGCACAGTTATTATGATCTGAGCAAGCTCACTGTTTTTGGGCCACATAGTAAACACAGTAGAGTAGAAGAGTGCTCTTTCCTCTAAAGAAGAGTGTGTTTCTTGTAAGGCGAGCTAGCGTTTGAATCCCAGTCCTAAATGGAGTTGAATCAAATGCAGTTTCTGGTCATACGAGCATGAGTTGTTTTATGGTAAGAATAGCCACTATTGCGCTCCCATTGCCATACACATGACCAATAGCACATGCGTCTGTTCCCAGCAAGTACAGTGTATTGGACTGAAGAGGAGCTACTGTTCTTCTCAGTTTCCTAAGCAGAGTTGAACTAGATATGGCCCGTGTGTCTAGGAAGCACAGTTCATTTGATCTGAGCAAGCTCACTGTTCTGGCCCTATAGGAAACACAGTAGAGTAGAAGAGTGCTCTTTTCGCAAAAGCAGAGTGTGTTTTTGTAAGGCGAGCTAGCATTTGTTTCCCAGTCCTAAATGGCGTTGAATCACATGCAGTTTGTGGTCCTACGAGCAAGAGTTGTTTTCTGGTAAGGAAAGTCACTATTGCGTTCTCATTGCCATACACAGTGCAAATAGCACTCGCGTCTGTTCCCAGCAAGTACAGTGTATTGGACTGAAGAGGAACTACTGTTCTTGTCTGTTTCCTAAGCAGAGTTGAACTAGATATGGCCCGTGTGTGTAGGAAGCACAGTTCTTATATTCTGAGCAAGCTCACTGTTCTGGCCCTATAGGAAACACAGTAGAGTAGATGAGTGCTCTTTTATATAAAGCAGAGTGTGTTTCTTGTAAGGCGAGCTAGCGTTTGTTTCCTAGTCCTAAATGGAGTTGAATCACATGCAGTTTCTGGTCCTACGAACAAGAGTTGTTTTCTGGTAAGGAAAGTCACATTGTGTTCCCATTGCCATACACAGTGCAAATAGCACTCGGGGCTGTTCCCAGCAAGTACAGTGTATTGGAGTGAAGAGGAGCTACTGTACTTCTCAGATTCCTAAGAAGAGTTGAACTAGATATGGCCCGTGTGTCTAGGAAGCACAGTTATTATGTTCTGAGCAAGCTCACTGTTCTGGCCCTATAGGAAACACAGTAGAGTAGAAGAGTGCTCATTTTTCTAAAGCAGAGTGTGTTTCTTGTAAGGCGAGCTCGCGTTTGTTTCCCAGTCCTAAATGGAGTTGAGTCACAGGCAGTTTTTGGTACTACCAGCAAGAGTTGTTTTCTGGTAAGGAAAGTCACTGTTGCGCTCCCATTGCCATACACAGTGCAAATAGCACTCCCGTCTGATCCCAGCAATTACAGTGTATTGGACTGAAGAGGAGCTACTGTTCTTCTCAGTTTCCTAAGCAGAGTTGAACTAGATATGGCCCGTGTGTCTAGGAAGCACAGTTCATTTGATCTGAGCAAGCTCTCTGTTCTGGAACTATAGGAAACACAGTAGAGTAGATGAGTGCTCTTTTATATAAAGCAGAGTGTGTTTCTTATAAGGCGAGCTATCGTTTGTTTCCCATTCCTAAATGGAGTTGAATCACATGAAGTTTCTGGTCCTACGAGCAAGAATTGTTTTCTGGTAAGGAAAGTCACTATAGTGCTCCCATTGTCATACACAGTGCAAATAGCACTCATGTCTGTTCCCAGCAAGTACAGTGTATCGGACTGAAGAGGAGCTACTGTTCTTGTCAGTTTCCTAAGCAGAGTTGAACTAGATATGGCCCGTGTGTGTAGGAAGCACACTTCTTTTGTTCTGAGCAAGCTCACTGTTTGGACCCCATAGGAAACTCAGTAGAGTAGAAGAGTGCTCTTTTCTCTAAAGCAGAGTGTGTTTCTTGTAAGGCGAGCTAGCGTTTGTTTCCCAGTCCTAAATGGAGTGGAATCACATGCAGTTTCTGGTCCTACGAGCATGAGTTGTTTTATGGTAAGAATAGTCACTATTGCGCTCCCATTGGCATACACAGGACCAATAGCACATGCGTCTGTTCCCAGCAAGTACAGTGTATTGGACTGAATAGGATCTACTGTTCTTGTCAGGTTCCTAAGCAGAATTGAACTAGACATGGCGGGTGTGTAGGAAGCACAGTTCTTTTGTTCTGAGCAAGCTCACTCTTTGGACCCCATAGGAAACACAGTAGAGTCGAAGAGTGCTCTTTTCTCAAAAGCAGAGTGTGTTTCTTGTAAGGCGAGCTAGCGTTTGTTTCCCAGTCCTAAATGGAGTTGAAACACATGCAGTTTCTGGTCCTACGAGCAAGAGTTGTTTTCTGGTAAGGAAAGTCACTGTTGCGCTCCCATTGCCATACACAGTGCAAATAGCATTCCCTTCTGTTCCCCAGCAATTACAGTGTATTGGACTGAAGAGGAGCTACTGTTCTTCTCAGTTTCCTAAGCAGAGTTGAACTAGATATGGCCAGTGTGTCTAGGAAGCACAGTTCATTTGATCTGAGCAAGCTCACTTTTCTGGCCCTATAGCAAACACAGTAGAGTAGAATTGTGCTCTTTTCGCAAAAGCAGAGTGTGTTTTTGTAAGGTGAGCTAGCATTTGTTTCCCAGTCCTAAATGGAGTTGAATCACATGCAGTTTGTGATCCTACGAGCAAGAGTTGTTTTCTGGTAAGGAAAGTCACTATTGCGTTCTCATTGCCATACACAGTGCAAATAGTACTCGCGTATGTTCCCAGCAAGTACAGTGTATTGGACTGAAGAGGAGCTACTGTTCTTGTCAGTTTCCTAAGCAGAGTTGAACTACATATGGTCCGTGTGTAGGAAGCACAGTTCTTTTGTTCTGAGCAAGCTCACTGTTTGGACCCCATAGGAAACACAGTAGAGTAGAAGAGTGCTCTTTTCTCTAAAGCAGAGTGTGTTTTTTGTAAGGCGAGCTAGCTTTTGTTTCCCAGTCCTAAATGGAGTTGAATCCCATGCAGTTTCTGGTCCTAAGAGCAAGAGTTGTTTTCTGGTAAGAAGAGTCACTATTGCGCTGCCATTGCCATACACAGGACAAATAGCACTGGGGTCTGTTCCCAGCAAGTACAGTGTATTGGACTGAAGAGGATCTACTCTTCTTGTCAAGTTCCTAAGCAGAGTTGAACTAGATCAGGCCCGTGTGTAGGAAGCACAGTTCTTTTGTTCTGAGCAAGCTCACTGTTTGGACCCCATAAGAAACAGAGTAGAGTAGAAGAGTGCTCTTTTCTCTAAAGCAGAGTGTGTTTCCTGTAAGGCGAGCTAGCATTTGTTTCCCAGTCCTAAATGGAGTGGAATCACATGCAGTTTCTGGTCCTACGAGCAAGAGTTGTTTTATGGTAAGAACAGTCACTATTGCGCTGCCATTGCCATACACTGGACAAATAGCACTGGCGTCTGTTCCCAGCAAGTACAGTGTATCGGACTGAAGAGGAGCTACTGTTTTTGTCAGTTTCCTAAGCAGAGTTGATCTACATATGGTCCGTGTGTGTAGGAAGCACAGTTCTTTTGTTCTGAGCAAGCTCACTGTTTGGACCCCATAGGAAACACAGTAGAGTAGAAGAGTGCTCTTTTCTCTAAAGCAGAGTGTGTTTCTTGTAAGGCGAGCTAGCATTTGTTTCCCATTCCTATATGGAGTTGAATCACATGCAATTTCTGGTCGTACGAGCAAGAGTTGTTTTCTGGTAAGGAAAGTCACTATTGCGCTCCCATTGCCATACAGTGCAAATAGCACTCCCGTCTGTTCCCAGCAAGTACAGTGTATTGGACTGAAGAGGAGCTACTGTTCTTGTCAGGTTCCTAAGCAGAATTGAACTAGATATGGCCGTGTGTAGGAAACACAGTTCTTTTGTTCTGTGCAAGCTCACTGTTTGGACCCCATAGGAAACACAGTAGAGTAGAAGAGTGCTCTTTTCTCTAAAGCAGAGTGTGTTCCTTGTAAGGCGAGCCAGCTTTTGTCTCCCAGTCCTAAATGGAGTTGAAACCCATGCAGTTTCTGGTCCTAAGAGCAAGAGTTGTTTTCTGGTAAGGAAAGTCACTGTTGCGCTCCCATTGACATACACAGTGCAAAGAGCACTCGCGTCTGTTCCCAGCAAGTACAGTGTATTGGAGTGAAGAGGAGCTACTGTTCTTCTCAGTTTCCTAAGCAGAGTTGAACTAGATATGGCCCATGTGTCTAGGAAGCACAGTTATTATGTTCTGAGCAAGCTCAATGTTCTGGCCCTATAGGAAACACAGTAGAGTAGAGGAGTGCTCTTTTCTCTAAAGCAGAGTGTGTTTCTTGTAAGGCAAGCTAGCGTTTGTTTCCCAGTCCTAAATGGAGTTGAGTCACAGGCAGTTTTTGGTACTACGAGCAAGAGTTGTTTTCTGGTAAGAAGAGTCACTATTGCGCTCCAAATGCCATACACAGTGCAAATAGCACTCGCGTCTGTTCCCAGGAAGTACAGTGTATTGGACTGAATAGGAGCTACTGTTCTTGTCAGTTTCCTAAGCAGAGTTGAACTAGATATGCTCGGTTTGTTTAGGAAGCACAGTTCTTTTGTTCTGACCAAGCTCACTGTTTGGACCCCATAGGAAACACAGTAGAGTAGAGGAGTGCTCTTTCCTCTAAAGCAGAGTATGTTTCTTGTAAGGCGAGCTAGCGTTTGTATCCAGTCCTAAATGGAGTTGAATCACATGCAGTTTCTGGTCCTAGGAGCATGAGTTGTTTTATGGTAAGAATAGTCACTATTGCGCTCCCATTGCCATACACAGGACCAATAGCACATGCGTCTGTTACCAGCAAGTACAGTGTATTGGAATGAATAGGAGCTGCTGTTCTTGTCAGTTTCCTAAGCAGAATTGAACTAGATATGGCCGTGTGTGCAGGAAGCACAGTTCTTTTGTTCTGAGCAAGCTCACTGTTCGGACCCCATAAGAAACACAGTAGAGTAGAAGAGTGCTCTTTTCTCAAAAGCAGAGTGTGTTTCTTGTAATGCGAGCTATAGTTTGTTTCCCAGTCCTAAATGGAGTTGAATCACATGCAGTTTCTGGTCCTACGAGCAAGAGTTGTTTTCTGGTAAGGAAAGACACTATTGCGCTCCCATTGCCATACACAGTACAAATAGCACTCGCGTCTGTTCCCAGGAATTACACTGTATCGGACTGAAGAGGAGCTACTGTTCTTGTCAGTTTCCTAAGCAGAGTTGAACTAGATATGGCCCGTGTGTGTAGGAAGCACAGTTCTTATGTTCTGAGCAAGCTCACTGTTCTGGCCCTATAGGAAACACAGTAGAGTAGATGAGTGCTCTTTTATCTAAAGCAGAGTGTGTTTCTTGTAAGGCAAGCTAGCATTTGTTTCCTAGTCCTAAATGGAGTTGAATCACATGGAGTTTCTGATCCTACGAACAAGAGTTGTTTTCTGATAAGGAAAGTCAAATTGTGCTCCCATTGCAATACACAGTGCAAATAGCACTCGCGTCTGTTCCCAGCATGTACAGTGTATTGGAGTGAAGAGGAGCTACTGTTCTTCTCAGTTTCCTAAGCAGAGTTGAACTAGATATGGCCCGTGTGTCTAGGAAGCACAGTTATTATGTTCTGAGCAAGCTCACTGTTCTGGCCCTATAGGAAACACAGTAGAGTAGAAGAGTGCTCATTTCTCTAAAGCAGAGTGTGTTTCTTGTAAGGCGAGCTCGCGTTTGTTTCCCAGTCCTAAATGGAGTTGAGTCACAGGCAGTTTTTGGTACTACGAGCAAGAGTTGTTTTCTGGTAAGAAGAGTCACTGTTGCGCTCCAAATGCCATACACAGTGCAAATAGCACTCGCGTCTGTTCCCAGCAAGTACAGTGTATTGGACTGAATAGGAGCTACTGTTCTTGTCAGTTTCCTAAGCAGAGTTGAACTAGATATGGCCTGTGTGTCTAGGAAGCACAGTAATTATGTTCTGTGCATACTCACTGTTTGGATCCCATAGGAAACACAGTAGAGTAGAAGAGTGCTCTTTCCTCTAAAGCAGAGTGTGTTTCTTGTAAGGCGAGCTAGCGTTTGTATCCCAGTCCTAAATGGAGTAGAATCACATGCAGTTTCTGGTCCTACGAGCATGAGTTGTTTTATGGTAAGAATAGTCACTATTGCGCTCCCATTGCCATACACAGGACAAGCGCACATGCGTCTTTTCCCAGCATGTACAGTGTATTGGACTGAAGAGTATCTACTGTTCTTGTCAGGTTCCTAAGCAGAATTGAACTAGATATGGCCGTGTGTGTAGGAAGCACAGTTCTTTTGTTCTGAGCAAGCTCACTGTTCGGACCCCATAAGAAACACAGTAGAGTAGAAGAGTGCTCTTTTCTCAAAAGCAGAGTTTGTTTCTTGTATGGCGAGCTAGCGTTTGTTTCCCAGTCCTAAATGGAGTTGAATCACATGCAGTTTCTGGTCCTAAGAGCAAGAGATGTTTTCTGGTAAGGAAAGTCACTATTGCGCTCTTATTGCCATACACAGTGCAAATAGCACTCGCGTCTGTTCCCAGCAAGTAGAGTGTATTGGACTGAAGAGGAGCTACTGTTCTTGTCAGTTTCCTAAGCAGAGTTGAACTAGATATGGTCCATGTGTGTAGGAAGCACAGTTCTTTTGTTCTGAGCAAGCACACTGTTCGGACCCCATAGGAAACACAGTAGAATAGAAGAGTGCTCTTTTCTCAAAAGCAGAGTGTGTTTCTTGTAAGACGAGCTAGCGTTTGTTTCCCATTCCTAAATGGAGTTGAATCACATGCAGTTTCTGGTCCTACGAGCAAGAGTTGTTTTCTGGTAAGGAAAGTCACTATTGCACTCCCATTGACATACACAGTACAAATAGCACTCGCGTCTGTTCCCAGGAATTACAGTGTATCGGACTGAAGAGGAGCTACTGTTCTTGTCAGTTTCCTAAGCAGAGTTGAACTAGATATGGCCCGTGTGTGTAGGAAGCACAGTTCTTATGTTCTGAGCAAGCTCACTGTTCTGGCCCTATAGGAAAAACAGTAGAGTAGATGAGTGCTCTTTTATCTAAAGCAGAGTGTGTTTCTTGTAAGGCGAGCTAGCGTTTGTTTCCTAGTCCTAAATGGAGTTGAATCACATGCAGTTTCTGGTCCTACGAACAAGAGTTGTTTTCTGGTAAGGAAAGTCACATTGTGCTCCCATTGCCATACACAGTGCAAATAGCACTCGCGTTTGTTCTAAGCAAATACAGTGTATTGCACTGAATAGGAGCTACTGTCTTGTCAGTTTCCTATGCAGAGTTGAACTAGATATTATCCGTGTGTGTAGGAAGCCCAGTTCTTTTGTTCTGAGCAAGCTCACTGTTTGGACCCTATAGGAAACACAGTAGAGTAGATGAGTGCTCTTTTCTCTAAAGCAGAGTGTGTTTCTTGTAAGGCGAGCTGGCGTTTGTTTCCCAGTCCTAAATGGAGTTGAATCACATGCAGTTTCTGGTCCTACGAGCAAGAGTTGTTTTCTGGTAAGGAAAGTCACTATTGCGCTCCCATTGCAATACACAGTACAAATAGCACTCGCGTTTGTTCCCAGGAATTACAGTGTAACAGACTGAAGAGGAGCTACTGTTCTTGTCAGTTTCCTAAGCAGAGTTTAACTAGATATGGCCCGTGTGTCTAGGAAGCACAGTTCATTTGATCTGAGCAAGCTCACTGTTCTGGCCCTATAGGAAACACAGTAGAGTAGAAGAGTGCTCTTTTAGATAAAGCAGAGTGTGTTTCTTGTAAGGCGAGCTAGCGTTTGTTTCCTAGTCCTAAATGGAGTTGAATCACATGCAGTTTCTGGTCCTACGAACAAGAGATGTTTTCTGGTAAGGAAAGTCACATTGTGCTCCCATTGCCATACACAGTGCAAATAGCACTCGCAGCTGTTCCCAGCAAGTATAGTGTATTGGAGTGAAGAGGAGCTACTGTTCTTCTCAGTTTCCTAAGCAGAGTTGAACTAGATATGGCCCGTGTGTCTAGGAAGCACAGTTATTATGTTCTGAGCAAGCTCACTGTTCTGGCCCTATAGGAAACACAGTAGAGTAGAAGAGTGCTCATTTCTCTAAAGCAGAGTGTGTTTCTTGTAAGGCGAGCTCGCGTTTGTTTCCCAGTCCTAAATGGAGTTTAGTCACAGGCAGGTTTGGTACTACGAGCAAGAGTTGTTTTCTGGTAAGATGAGTCACTATTGTGCTCCAAATGCCATACACCGTGCAAATAGCACTCACGTCTGTTCCCAGCAAGTACAGTGTATTGGACTGAGTAGGAGCTACTGTTCTTGTCAGTTTCCTAAGCAGAGTTGAACTAGATATGGCCAGTGTGTCTAGGAAGCACAGTTCATTTGATCTGAGCAAGCTCACTTTTCTGGCCCTATAGGAAACACAGTAGAGTAGAAGAGTGCTCTTTTCGCAAAAGCAGAGTGTGTTTTTGTAAGGTGAGCTAGCATTTGTTTCCCAGTCCTAAATGGCGTTGAATCACATGCAGTTTGTGGTCCTACGAGCAAGAGTTGTTTTCTGGTAAGGAAAGTCACTATTGCGTTCTCATTGCCATACACAGTGCAAATAGCACTCGCGTCTGTTCTCAGCAAGTACAGTGTATTGGACTGAAGAGGAGCTACTGTTCTTGTCAGTTTCCTAAGCAGAGTTGAACTAGATATGCTCGGTGTGTGTAGGAAGCACAGTTCTTTTGTTCTGAGCAAGCTCACTGTTCTGGCCCTATAGGAAACACAGTAGAGTAGAAGAGTGCTCTTTTCTCTAAAGCAGAGTGTGTTTCTTGTAAGGCGAGCTAGCGTTTGTATCCCAGTCCTAAATGGAGTTGAGTCACAGGCAGTTTTTGATACTACCAGCAAGAGTTGTTTTCTGGTAAGGAAAGTCACTATTGCGCTCCCATTGCCATACACAGTACAAATAGCACTTGCGTGTGTTCCCAGGAATTACAGTGTATCAGACTGAAGAGGAGCTACTGTTCTTGTCAGTTTCCTAAGCAGAGTTGAACTAGATATGGCCCGTGTGTGTAGGAAGTACAGTTCTTATGTTCTGAGCAAGCTCACTGTTCTGGCCCTATAGGAAACACAGTAGAGTAGATGAGTGCTCTTTTATCTAAAGCAGAGTGTGTTTCTTGTAAGGCGAGCTAGCGTTTGTTTCCTATTCCTAAATGGAGTTGAATCACATGCAGTTTCTGGTCCTACGAACAAGAGTTGTTTTCTGGTAAGGAAAGTCACATTGTGCTCCCATTGCCATACACAGTGCAAATAGCACTCGTGTCTGTTCCCAGCAAGTACAGTGTATTGAAGTGAAGAGGAGCTACTGTTCTTCTCAGTTTCCTAAGCAGAGTTGAACTAGATATGGCCCATGTGTGTAGGAAGCACAGTTATTATGTTCTGAGCAAGCACACTGTTTTTGGGCCCCATAGGAAACACAGTAGAGTAGAAGAGTGCTCTTTCCTCTAAAGAAGATTGTGTTTCTTGTAAGGCGAGCTAGCGTTTGAATCCCAGTCCTAAATGGAGTTGAATCACATGCAGTTTCTGGTCCTACGCGCATGAGTTGTTTTATGGTAAGAATAGTCACTATTGCGCTTCCATTGCCATACACAGGACCAATAGCACACGCGTCTGTTCCCAACAAGTACAGTGTATTGGACTGAATAGGATCTACTGTTCTTGTCAGGTTCCTAAGAAGAATTGAACTAGATATGGCCGTGTGTGTAGGAAGCACAGTTCTTTTGTTCTGAGCAAGCTCACTGTTCAGACCCCATAAGAAACATAGTAGAGTAGAAGAGTACTCTTTTCTCAAAAGCAGAGTGTGTTTCTTGTAAGGCGAGCTAGCGTTTGTTTCCCAGTCCTAAATGGAGTTGAATCACATGCAGTTTCTGGTCCTATGAGCAAGAGTTGTTTTCTGATAAGGAAAGTCACTATTGTGCTCCCATTGCCATACACAGTACAAATAGCACTCGCGTCTGTTCCCAGGAATTACAGTGTATCGGACTGAAGAGGAGCTACTGTTCTTGTCAGTTTCCTAAGCAGACTTTAACTAGATATGGCCCGTGTGTGTAGGAAGCACAGTTCATTTGATCTGAGCAAGCTCACTGTTCTGGCCCTATAGGAAACACAGTAGAGTAGAAGAGTGCTCTTTTATCTAAAGCAGAGTGTGTTTCTTGTAAAGCGAGCTAGCATTTGTTTCCTAGTCCTAAATGGAGTTGAATCACATGCAGTTTCTGGTCCTACGAACAAAAGTTGTTTTCTGGTAAGGAAAGTCACATTGTGCTTCCATTGCCATACACAGTGCAAATAGCACTCGCGGCTGTTCCCAGCAAGTACAGTGTATTGGAGTAAAGAGGAGCTACCGTTCTTCTCAGTTTCCTAAGCAGAGTTGAACTAGATATGGCCCGTGTCTCTAGGAAGCACAGTTATTATGTTCTGAGCAAGCTCACTGTTCTGGCCCTATAGGAAACACAGTAGAGTAGAAGAGTGCTCATTTCTCTAAAGCAGAGTGTGTTTCTTGTAAGGCGAGCTCGCGTTTGTTTCCCAGTCCTAAATGGAGTTTAGTCACAGGCAGTTTTTGGTACTACGAGCAAGAGTTGTTTTCTGGTAAGATGAGTCACTATTGTGCTCTAAATGCCATACACAGTGCAAATAGCACTCGCGTCTGTTCCCAGCAAGTACAGTGTATTGGACTGAATAGGAGCTACTGTTCTTGTCAGTTTCCTAAGCAGAGTTGAACTAGATATGGCCCGTGTGTATGAAGCACAGTTCTTTTGTTCTGAGCAAGCTCACTGTTCTGGCCCTATAGGAAAAACAGTAGAGTAGAAGAGTGCTCTTTTCTCTAAAGCAGACTGTGTTTCTTGTAAGGCGAGCTCGCGTTTGTTTCCCAGTCCTAAATGGAGTTGAGTCACAGGCAGTTTTTGGTACTACCAGCAAGAGTTGTTTTCTAGTAAGGAAAGTCACTACTGCGCTCCCACTGCCATACACAGTACAAATAGCACTCGGGTCTGTTCCCAGGAATTACAGTGTATCGGACTGAAGAGGAGCTACTGTTCTTGTCAGTTTCCTAAGCAGAGTTTAACTAGATATGGCCCGTGTGTGTAGGAAGCACAGTTCTTATGTTCTGAGCAAGCTCACTGTTCTGGCCCTATAGGAAACACAGTAGAGTAAATGAGTGCTCTTGTCTCAAAAGCAGAGTGTGTTTCTTGTAAGGCAAGCTAGCGTTTGTTTCCTAGTCCTAAATGGAGTTGAATCACATGCAGTTTCTGGTCCTACGAGCAAGAGTTGTTTTCTGGTAAGTAAAGTCACTGTTGCGCTTTCATTGCCATACACAGTGCAAATAGCACTCCCGTCTGTTCCCAGCAATTACAGTGTATTGGACTGAAGAGGAGCTACTGTTCTTCTCAGTTTCCTAAGCAGAGTTGAACTAGATATGGCCCGTGTGTCTAGGAAGCACAGTTCATTTGATCTGAGCAAGCTCACTGTTCTGGCCCTATTGGAAACACAGTAGAGTAGAAGAGTGCTCTTTTCGCAAAAGCAGAGTGTGTTTTTGTAAGGCCAGCTAACATTTGTTTCCCAGTCCTAAATGGCGTTGAATCACATGCAGTTTGTGGTCCTACGAGCAAGAGTTGTTTTCTGGTAAGGAAAGTCACTATTGCGTTCTCATTGCCATACACAGTGCAAATAGCACTCGCGTCTGTTCCCAGCAAGTACAGTGTATTGGACTTCAGAGGAACTACTGTTCTTGTCTGTTTCCTAAGCAGAGTTGAACTACATATGGTCCGTGTGTGTAGGAAGCACAGTTCTTTTGTTCTGAGCAAGCTCACTGTTTGAACCCCATAGGAAAAACAGTAGAGTAGAAGAGTGCTCTTTTCTCTAAAGCAGAGTGTGTTTCTTGTAAGGCGAGCTAGCTTTTGTTTCCCAGTCCTAAATGGAGTTGAATCCCATGCAGTTTCTGGTCCTAAGAGCAAGAGTTGTTTCTGGTAAGGAAAGTCACTATTGCGCTCCCATTGCCATACACAGTGCAAATAGAACTCGCGTCTGTTCCCAGCAAGTACTGTGTATTGGAGTGAAGAGGAGCTACTGTTCTTCTCAGTTTCCTAAGCAGAGTTGAACTAGATATGTCCCGTGTGTCTAGGAAGCACAGTTATTATGTTCTGAGCAAGCTCAATGTTCTGGCCCTATAGGAAACACAGTAGAGTAGAAGAGTGCTCTTTTCTCTAAAGCAGAGTGTGTTTCTTGTAAGGCGAGCTCGCGTTTGTTTCCCAGTCCTAAATGGAGTTGAGTCACAGGCAGTTTTTGGTACTACCAGCAAGAGTTGTTTTCTGGTAAGGAAAGTCACTATTGCGCTCCCATTGCCATACACAGTACAAATAGCACTCGCGTCTGTTCCCAGGAATTACAGTGTATCGGACTGAAGAGGAGCTACTGTTCTTGTCAGTTTCCTAAGCAGAGTTTAACTAGATATGGCCCGTGTGTGTAGGAAGCACAGTTCTTATGTTCTGAGCAAGCTCACTGTTCTGGCCTTATAGGAAACACAGTAGAGTAGATGAGAGCTCTTTTATCTAAAGCAGAGTGTGTTTCTTGTAAGGCGAGCTAGCGATAGTTTCCTAGTCCTAAATGGAGTTGAATCACATGCAGTTTCTGGTCCTACGAACAAGAGTTGTTTTCTGGTAAGGTAAGTCACATTGTGCTCCCATTGCTATACACAGTGCAAATAGCACTCGCGTCTGTTCCCAGCAAGTACAGTGTATTGAAGTGAAGAGGAGCTACTGTTCTTGTCAGTTTCCTAAGCAGAGTTGAACTAGATATGGCCCATGTGTCTAGGAAGCACAGTTATTATGATCTGAGCAAGCTCACTGTTTTTGGGCCACATAGTAAACACAGTAGAGTAGAAGAGTGCTCTTTCCTCTAAAGAAGAGTGTGTTTCTTGTAAGGCGAGCTAGCGTTTGAATCCCAGTCCTAAATGGAGTTGAATCAAATGCAGTTTCTGGTCATACGAGCATGAGTTGTTTTATGGTAAGAATAGCCACTATTGCGCTCCCATTGCCATACACATGACCAATAGCACATGCGTCTGTTCCCAGCAAGTACAGTGTATTGGACTGAAGAGGAGCTACTGTTCTTCTCAGTTTCCTAAGCAGAGTTGAACTAGATATGGCCCGTGTGTCTAGGAAGCACAGTTCATTTGATCTGAGCAAGCTCACTGTTCTGGCCCTATAGGAAACACAGTAGAGTAGAAGAGTGCTCTTTTCGCAAAAGCAGAGTGTGTTTTTGTAAGGCGAGCTAGCATTTGTTTCCCAGTCCTAAATGGCGTTGAATCACATGCAGTTTGTGGTCCTACGAGCAAGAGTTGTTTTCTGGTAAGGAAAGTCACTATTGCGTTCTCATTGCCATACACAGTGCAAATAGCACTCGCGTCTGTTCCCAGCAAGTACAGTGTATTGGACTGAAGAGGAACTACTGTTCTTGTCTGTTTCCTAAGCAGAGTTGAACTAGATATGGCCCGTGTGTGTAGGAAGCACAGTTCTTATATTCTGAGCAAGCTCACTGTTCTGGCCCTATAGGAAACACAGTAGAGTAGATGAGTGCTCTTTTATATAAAGCAGAGTGTGTTTCTTGTAAGGCGAGCTAGCGTTTGTTTCCTAGTCCTAAATGGAGTTGAATCACATGCAGTTTCTGGTCCTACGAACAAGAGTTGTTTTCTGGTAAGGAAAGTCACATTGTGTTCCCATTGCCATACACAGTGCAAATAGCACTCGGGGCTGTTCCCAGCAAGTACAGTGTATTGGAGTGAAGAGGAGCTACTGTACTTCTCAGATTCCTAAGAAGAGTTGAACTAGATATGGCCCGTGTGTCTAGGAAGCACAGTTATTATGTTCTGAGCAAGCTCACTGTTCTGGCCCTATAGGAAACACAGTAGAGTAGAAGAGTGCTCATTTTTCTAAAGCAGAGTGTGTTTCTTGTAAGGCGAGCTCGCGTTTGTTTCCCAGTCCTAAATGGAGTTGAGTCACAGGCAGTTTTTGGTACTACCAGCAAGAGTTGTTTTCTGGTAAGGAAAGTCACTGTTGCGCTCCCATTGCCATACACAGTGCAAATAGCACTCCCGTCTGATCCCAGCAATTACAGTGTATTGGACTGAAGAGGAGCTACTGTTCTTCTCAGTTTCCTAAGCAGAGTTGAACTAGATATGGCCCGTGTGTCTAGGAAGCACAGTTCATTTGATCTGAGCAAGCTCTCTGTTCTGGAACTATAGGAAACACAGTAGAGTAGATGAGTGCTCTTTTATATAAAGCAGAGTGTGTTTCTTATAAGGCGAGCTATCGTTTGTTTCCCATTCCTAAATGGAGTTGAATCACATGAAGTTTCTGGTCCTACGAGCAAGAATTGTTTTCTGGTAAGGAAAGTCACTATAGTGCTCCCATTGTCATACACAGTGCAAATAGCACTCATGTCTGTTCCCAGCAAGTACAGTGTATCGGACTGAAGAGGAGCTACTGTTCTTGTCAGTTTCCTAAGCAGAGTTGAACTAGATATGGCCCGTGTGTGTAGGAAGCACACTTCTTTTGTTCTGAGCAAGCTCACTGTTTGGACCCCATAGGAAACTCAGTAGAGTAGAAGAGTGCTCTTTTCTCTAAAGCAGAGTGTGTTTCTTGTAAGGCGAGCTAGCGTTTGTTTCCCAGTCCTAAATGGAGTGGAATCACATGCAGTTTCTGGTCCTACGAGCATGAGTTGTTTTATGGTAAGAATAGTCACTATTGCGCTCCCATTGGCATACACAGGACCAATAGCACATGCGTCTGTTCCCAGCAAGTACAGTGTATTGGACTGAATAGGATCTACTGTTCTTGTCAGGTTCCTAAGCAGAATTGAACTAGACATGGCCGGGTGTGTAGGAAGCACAGTTCTTTTGTTCTGAGCAAGCTCACTCTTTGGACCCCATAGGAAACACAGTAGAGTCGAAGAGTGCTCTTTTCTCAAAAGCAGAGTGTGTTTCTTGTAAGGCGAGCTAGCGTTTGTTTCCCAGTCCTAAATGGAGTTGAAACACATGCAGTTTCTGGTCCTACGAGCAAGAGTTGTTTTCTGGTAAGGAAAGTCACTGTTGCGCTCCCATTGCCATACACAGTGCAAATAGCATTCCCTTCTGTTCCCAGCAATTACAGTGTATTGGACTGAAGAGGAGCTACTGTTCTTCTCAGTTTCCTAAGCAGAGTTGAACTAGATATGGCCAGTGTGTCTAGGAAGCACAGTTCATTTGATCTGAGCAAGCTCACTTTTCTGGCCCTATAGCAAACACAGTAGAGTAGAATTGTGCTCTTTTCGCAAAAGCAGAGTGTGTTTTTGTAAGGTGAGCTAGCATTTGTTTCCCAGTCCTAAATGGAGTTGAATCACATGCAGTTTGTGATCCTACGAGCAAGAGTTGTTTTCTGGTAAGGAAAGTCACTATTGCGTTCTCATTGCCATACACAGTGCAAATAGTACTCGCGTATGTTCCCAGCAAGTACAGTGTATTGGACTGAAGAGGAGCTACTGTTCTTGTCAGTTTCCTAAGCAGAGTTGAACTACATATGGTCCGTGTGTAGGAAGCACAGTTCTTTTGTTCTGAGCAAGCTCACTGTTTGGACCCCATAGGAAACACAGTAGAGTAGAAGAGTGCTCTTTTCTCTAAAGCAGAGTGTGTTTTTTGTAAGGCGAGCTAGCTTTTGTTTCCCAGTCCTAAATGGAGTTGAATCCCATGCAGTTTCTGGTCCTAAGAGCAAGAGTTGTTTTCTGGTAAGGAAAGTCACTATTGCGCTCCCATTGCCATACACAGTGCAAATAGAACTCGGGTCTGTTCCCAGCAAGTACAGTGTATTGGAGTGAAGAGGAGCTACTGTTCTTCTCAGTTTCCTAAGAAGAGTTGAACTAGATATGGCCCGTGTGTCTAGGAAGCACAGTTATTATGTTCTGAGCAAGCTCACTGTTCTGGCCCTATAAGAAACACAGAGGAGTAGAAGAGTGCTCATTTTTCTAAAGCAGAGTGTGTTTCTTGTAAGGCGAGCTCGCGTTTGTTTCCCAGTCCTAAATGGAGTTGAGTCACAGGCAGTTTTTGGTACTACCAGCAAGAGTTGTTTTCTGGTAAGGAAAGTCACAGTTGCGCTCCCATTGCCATACACAGTGCAAATAGCACTCCCGTCTGTTCCCAGCAATTACAGTGTATTGGACTGAAGAGGAGCTGCTGTTCTTCTCAGTTTCCTAAGCAGAGTTGAACTAGATATGGCCCGTGAGTCTAGGAAGCACAGTTCATTTGATCTGAGCAAGCTCACTGTTCTGGACCTATAGGAAACACAGTAGAGTAGAAGAGTGCTCTTTTCGCAAAAGCAGAGTGTGTTTTTGTAAGGCGAGCTAGCATTTGTTTCCCAGTCATAAATGGCGTTGAATCACATGCAGTTTGTGGTCCTACGAGCAAGAGTTGTTTTCTGGTAAGGAAAGTCACTATTGCGTTCTCATTGCCATACACAGTGCAAATAGCACTCGCGTCTGTTCCCAGCAAGTACAG
Source organism: Peromyscus eremicus (assembly GCF_949786415.1). Taxonomy (NCBI): domain Eukaryota; kingdom Metazoa; phylum Chordata; class Mammalia; order Rodentia; family Cricetidae; genus Peromyscus; species Peromyscus eremicus. The sequence goes on from NW_026734424.1 coordinate 96,794, forward strand.
TGTATTGGACTGAAGAGGAACTACTGTTCTTGTCTGTTTCCTAAGCAGAGTTAAACTAGATATGGCCCGTGTGTGTAGGAAGCACAGTTCTTATATTCTGAGCAAGCTCACTTTTCTGGCCCTATAGGAAACACAGTAGAGTAGATGAGTGCTCTTTTATCTAAAGCAGAGTGTGTTTCTTGTAAGGCGAGCTAGCGTTTGTTTCCTAGTCCTAAATGGAGTTGAATCACATGCAGTTTCTGGTCTTACGAACAAGATTTGTTTTTTGGTAAGGAAAGTCACATTGTGTTCCCATTGCCATACACAGTGCAAATAGCACTCGGGGCTGTTCCCAGCAAGTACAGTGTATTGGAGTGAAGAGGAGCTACTGTTCTTCTCAGTTTCCTAAGAAGAGTTGAACTAGGTATGGCCCGTGTGTCTAGGAAGCACAGTTATTATGTTCTGAGCAAGCTCACTGTTCTGGCCCTATAGGAAACACAGTAGAGTAGAAGAGTGCTCATTTTTCTAAAGCAGAGTGTGTTTCTTGTAAGGCGAGCTCGCGTTTGTTTCCCAGTCCTAAATGGTGTTGACTCACAGGCAGTTTTTGTTACTATGAGCAAGAGTTGTTTTCTGGTAAGAAGAGTCACTATTGTGCTCCAAATGCCATACACAGTGCAAATAGCACTCGCGTCTGTTCCCAGCAAGTACAGTGTATTGGACTGAATAGGAGCTACTGTTCTTGTCAGTTTTCTAAGCAGAGTTGAACTAGATATGGCCCGTGTGTATGAAGCACAGTTCTTTTGTTCTGAGCAAGCTCACTGTTCTGGCCCTATAGGAAACACAGTAGAGTAGAAGAGTGCTCTTTTCTCAAAGGCAGAGTGTGTTTCTTGTAAGGCGAGCTAGCGTTTGTTTCCTAGTCCTAAATGGTGTTGAATCACATGCAGTTTGTGGCCCTACGAGCAAGAGTTGTTTTCTGGTAAAGAAAGTCACTATTGTGGTCTCATTGCCATACACAGTGCAAATAGCACTCGCGTCTGTTTCCAGCAAGTACAGTGTATTGGACTGAAGAGGATTTACTGTTCTTGTCAGTTTCCTAAGCAGAGTTGAACTACATATGGTCCTTGTGTGTAGGACGCACAGTTCTTTTGTTCTTAGCAAGCTCACCATTTGGACCCCATAGGAAACACAGTAGAGTAGAAGAGTGCTCTTTTCTCAAAAGCACAGTGTGTTTCTTGTAAGGCGAGCTAGTGTTTGTTTCCCAGTCCTAAATGGAGTTGAATCACATGCAGTTTCTGGTCCTACGAGCAAGAGTTGTTTTCTGGTAAGGAAAGTCACTATTGTGCTCCCATTGCCATACACAGTGCAAATAGCACACGCGTCTGTTATAAGCAAGTACAGTGTATCGGAAGGAAGAGGAGCTACTGTTCTTTTCAGTTTCCTAAGCAGAGTTGAACTAGATATGGCCCGTGTGTGTTGGAAGCACAGTTATTATGTTCTGAGCAAGCTCACTGTTCTGGCCCTATAGGAAACACAGTAGAGTAGAAGAGTGCTCTTTTCTTTAAAGCACAGTGTGTTTCTTGTAAGGCTAGCTCGCGTTTGTTTCCCAGTCCTAAATGGAGTTGAGTCACATGCAGTTTTTGGTCCTACGAGCAAGAGTTGTTTTCTGGTAAGAAGAGTCACTATTGTGCTCCAAATGCCATATACAGTGCAAATAGCTCTCGCGTCTGTTCCCAGCAAGTACAGTGTATTGGACTGAATAGGAGCTACTGTACTGTCAGTTCCCTAAGCAGAGGTGAACTAGATATGGTCCGTGTGAAGGAAGCACAGTTCTTTTGTTCTGATCAAGCTCACTGTTCTGGCCCTATAGGAAACACAGAAGAGTAGAAGAGTGCTCTTTTCTCAAAAGCAGAGTGTTTTTCTTGTAAGGCGAGCTAGCGTTTGTTTCCCAGTCTTAAATGGAGTTGAATCACATGCAGTTTCTGGTCCTAGGAGCAAGAGTTGTTTTCTGGTAAGAAGAGTCACTATTGTGCTCCCATTGTCATACACAGGGCAAATAGTACTGGCGTCTGTTCCCAGCATGTACAGTGTATTGGACTGAAGAGGATCTACTGTTCATGTCAGGTTCCTAAGCAGAATTGAACTAGATATGGTCGTGTGTGGAAGAAGCACAGTTTTTTTGTTCTGAGCAAGCTCACTGTTCAGACCACATTGGAAACACAGTAGAGTAGAAGTGTGCTCTTTTTTCAAAAGCAGAGTGTGTTTCTTGTAAGGCAAGCTAGCGTTTGTTTCCCAGTTCTAAATGGAGTTGAATCACATGCAGTTTCTGTTCCTATGAGCAAGAGTTGTTTTCTGGTAAGAAGAGTCACTATTGTGCTCCCATTGTTTTACACAGGGCAAATAGCACTGGCGTCTGTTCCGAGCATGTACAGTGTATTGGACTGAAGAGGATCTACTGTTCTTGTCAGGTTCCTAAGCAGAATTGAACTAGATACGGCCATGTGTGTAGGAAGCACAGTTCTTTCTTCTGAGCAAGCTCACTGTTCTTTCCCTGTAGGAAACACAGTATATTAGAAGAGTGCTCTTTTCTCAAAAGCAGAGTGTTTTTCTTGTAAGGCGAGCTAGCGTTTCATTTCCAGTCCTAAATGGAGTTGAGACACATGCAGTTTTTGGTCCTACGAGCAAGAGTTTTTTTCTGGTAAGAAGAGTCACTATTGCACTCCCATTGCCATACACAGTGCAAATACACTTGCATCTGTTCCCAGCAAGTACAGTGTATTGGACTGAAGAAGATCTACTGTTCATGTCAGTTTCCTAAGCAGAGTTGAACTAGATATGGCCCGTGTGTGTAGGAAGCACAGTTCTTTTGTTCTGAGCAAGCTCACTTTTTGGACCCCATAGGAAACACAGTAGAGTAGAAGAGTGCTCTTTTCTCAAAAGCAGTGTGTGTTTCATGTAAGGCGAGCTAGCATTTGTTTCCCAGTCCTAAATGGAGTTGAATAACATGCAGTTTCTGGTCCTACGAGCAAGAGTTGTTTTCTGATAAGGAAAGTCACTATTGCGCTCTCATTGACATACACAGTGCAAATAGCACTCGCGTGTGTTCCCAGCTATTACAGTGTATCGGACTGAAGAGGAGCTACTGTTCTTGTTAGTTTCCTAAGCAGAGTTGAACTAGATATGGCCCGTGTGTGTAGGAAACACAGTTCTTTTGTTCTCAGCAAGCTCACTGTTCTGGCCCTATAGGAAACACTTTAGAGTAGAAGAGTGCTCTTTTCTCAAAAGCAGAGTGTGTTTCTTGTAAGGCTAGCTAGCGTTTGTTTCCCAGTCCTAAATGGAGTTGAATCCAATGCAGTTTCTGGTCCTACAAGCAAGAGATCTTTTCTCGTAAGAAGAGTCACTATTGTGCTGCCATTGCCATACACAGGACAAATAGCACTGTTGTCTGTTCCCAGCAAGTACAGTGTATTGGACTGAAGAGGATCTACTGTTCATGTCAGGTTCCTAAGCAGAATTGAACTAGATATGGCCGTGTGTGGAGGAAGCACAGTTTTTTTGTTCTCAGCAAGCTCACTGTTCGGACCACATAGGAAACACAGTAGAGTAGAAGAGTGCTCTTTTCTCAAAAGCAGAGTGTGTTTCTTGTAAGGCGAGCTAGCGTTTGTTTCCCAGTCCTAAATGGAGTTGAATCCCATGCAGTTTCTGGTCCTACGAGCAAGAGTTGTTTTCTGGTATGGAAGTCACTATTGTGCTCCCATTGCCATACACAGTGCAAATAGCACTCGCGTCTGTTCCCAGCAAGTACAGTGTATTGGACTGAAGAGCAGCTTCTGTTCTTGTCAGTTTCCAAAGCAGAGTTGAACTAGATATGGCCGTGTGTGTAGGAAGCACAGTTCTTTTGTTCTGAGCAAGCTCACTGTTTGGACCCCATAGGAAACACAGTAGAGTAGAAGAGTGCTCTTTTCTTAAAAGCAGAGTGTGTTTCTTGTAAAGCGAGCTAGCGTTTGTTTCCCAGTCCTAAATGGAGTTGAATCACATGCAGTTTCTGGTCCTACGAGCAAGAGTTGTTTTCTGGTAAGGAAAGTCACTATTGTGTTTCCACTGCCATACACAGTGCAAATAGCACTCACGTCTGTTCCCTGCAAGTACAGTGTATCGGACTGAAGAGGATCTACTGTTCTTGTCAGTTTCCTAAGCAGAGTTGAACGAGATATGGCCCGTGTGTGTAGGAAGCACAGTTCTCTTGTTCTGAGCAAGCTCACTGTTCTGGCCCTATAGGAAACACAGTAGAGTAGAAGAGTGCTCTTTTCTCTAAAGCAGAGTGTGTTTCTTGTAAGGCGAGCTAGCGTTTGTTTCCCAGTCATAAATGGAGTTGAGTCACAGGCAGTTTTTTTTCCTACGAGCAAGAGTTGTTTTCTGGTAAGAAGAGTCACTATTGCGCTCCAAATTCCATACACAGTGAAAATAGCACTCGCGTCTGTTCAGCAAGTACAGTGTATTTGGACTGAATAGGAGCTACTGTTCTTGTCAGTTTCCTAAGCAGAGCTTGAACTAGATATGGTCCATGTGTGTAGGAAGCACAGTTCTTTTGTTCTGAGCAAGCTCACTGTTTGGACCCCATAGGAAACACAGTAGAGTAGAAGAGTGCTCTGTTTCTGGAGAATTTCTCTCCTGCTCCCACCACCAAGTCCCGCCCAGTCTCAGAGCCCACTTATAAAATAAACACACAGACTCTTACATTATTTAAACTGCTTGGCCCATTAGCTCAGGCCTGTTATTGTCTAGCTCTTACTCTTATATTTAGCCCATTTCTATTAATCTTAACTTTGCCACATGGCTCATGGCTTACTGGGTACCTTACATCTTCCTTGTCCTGATGGCGGCTGGCAGTGTCTCTCTCTTAGCCTTCCACTTCCCCGCTTTATTCTCCTCCTTGCCCCGCCTACACTTCCTGCCTAGCCAATGGCCAATCAGTGTTTTATTGATTAATTAGCAACACATTTGCCATACATCCCACAGCACTTCCCCCCCTTTTTTTTTCAAAAAGGAAGGTTTTAACCTTAACAAAGTAAAATTACATATAATTTGGCAATTTGGGCGTAGCTTCTCTTACTACTTCCTGCTGGAAGGGGGCGCTGTATCTTGTGGGGAAACAAAAAAAAATTTAGAATTATGGAATAGTCCATGAGGCTGTATCGTCTGAGCCAGATGCCTTTAAACCATTCTGGATGTTGGATCATCTGGGCCACGGTGTCATAGGAGACCTTCAGGGGGTCTTGGCTGGTCAAACCTGATGTATCTTAATCTTGAACAAATCCATAGCCTCTGGCTTTCTGTGGAAACAAAAGAGATTCTTTTCCAAAGCAACATATCCTTACATCCAAATTTTGAAGTCAAGGTATCTTTAAAATATACATTTTGGCATAACTCTACAGCTTTTACAATCAAATGTTTTTCTGCAGTTAAAAGTCCCAACGACAACACAATCCAGATTCTCTGTGTAATATCCATTTTTACGTGGCTTATTTTTTATACTACATTTACTGTCTCTTTAATGACTTTATTTTTTAAAACTATGTATTTGTTTCTATAACTCTATATATCACCTTTTTTGTCTCTTTCAAGCCTACGTATCTTTTACACACATTGTAAACTATTACATCTGAATCTGTCTTATTGTGAATCTATTGCTTTAAACTGCAGCAGCTGTGGCTGCTGGCTCCGCCCACCTCAGCTTCCCAACATGGCTACGTTTTCCGCCAGCTCTGGGAGCCATCAACTCTCAGAAATAGTGGGTCTCTGCTTCTATCAAAGCAGCGTGTAGCCCAGAAATCTCTTTTTTTTTTGTTTTGTTTTGTTTTGTACTAGCAAAGGCTAAATCCACCACACAGCTTAATGTGCCACTTGCAGAGGCCTCATTCGCGCCATACTGCAGGTCAAGCATGCACGCCAGGAACCCGCCATAGTAGCTCAAACACGCAGGCTGCCACTAGCTTGAAAGAGACAACTAGGAGCTGTTTTTAGCTCCGTTTTAGAATTTTTTTTCTCAGTTTTTAGGTGGAAACTCTTGCCAACACATTGGACGCCATTTGTTGCTGGAGAATTTCTCTCCAGCTCCCACCACCAAGTCCCGCCAGTCTCAGAGCCCACTTATAAAATAAACACAAAGACTCTTACATTATTTAAACTGCTTGGCCATTAGCTAAGGCCTGTTATTGTCTAGCTCTTACTCTTATATTTAGCCGATTTCTATTAATTTTTACTTTGCCACATGGCTCATGGCTTACTGGTACCTTACATCTTCCTTGTCCTGATGGCGGCTGGCAGTGTCTCTCTCTCAGCCTTCCACTTCCCCGCTTTATTCTCCTCCTTGCCAGGCCTACACTTCCTGCCTAGCCAATGGCCAATCAGTGTTTTATTGATTAATTAGCAACACATTTGCCATACATCCCACAGCAGTGCTCTTTTCTCAAAAGCAGAGTGTATTTCTTGTAAGGCGAGCTAGCGTTTGTTTCCTAGTCCTAAATGGAGTTGAATCACATGCAGTTTCTGGTCCTACGAGCAAGAGTTGTTTTCTGGTAAGGAAAGTCACTATTGCGCTCCCATTGCCATACACATTACAAATAGCACTTGTGTCTGTTCCCAGGAAGTACAGTGTATTGGACTGAATAGGAGCTACTGTACTGTCAGTTCCCTAAGCAGAGTTGAACTAGATATGGTCCGTGTGTAGGAAGCACAGTTCTTTTGTTCTGAGCAAGCTCACTGTTTGGACCCCATAGGAAACACAGTAGAGTAGAAGAGTGCTCTTTTGTCAAAAGCAGAGTGTGTTTCATGTAAGGCGAGCTAGCATTTGTTTCCCAGTCCTAAATGAAGTTGAATCACATGCAGTTTCTGCTCCTATGAGCAAGAGTTGTTTTCTGGTAAGGAAAGTCACTATTGTGCTCCCATTGCCGTACACAGTGCAAATAGCACTCCCATCTGTTCCAAGCAAGTACAGTGTATTGGACTGAAGAGGAGCTACTGTTCTTGTAAGTTTCCTAAGCAGAGTTGAACTAGATATGGCCCGTGTGTGTAGGAAGCACAGTTCTTTTGTTTTGAGCAAGCTCACTGTTTTGACCACATCGGAAACAAAGAAGAGTAGAAGAGTGCTCTTTTCTCAAAAGCAGAGTGTTTTTCTTGTAAGGCGAGCTAGCGTTTGTTTTCTAGTCCTAAATGGAGTTGAATCACATGCAGTTTCTGGTTCTACGAGCAAGAGTTGTTTTCTGGTAAGAAGAGTCACTATTGCACTGCCATTGCCATACACAAGAAAAATAGCACTGGCGTCTGTTCCCAGCAAGTACTGTGTATTGGACTGAAGAGTATCTACTGTTCTTGTCAGGTTTATAAGCAGAATTGAACTAGATATGGCCGTGTGTGTAGGAAGCACAGTTTTTTTGTTCTGAGCAAGCTCACTTTTCGGACCCCATAGGAAACACAATAGAGTAGAAGAGTGCTCTTTTCTCTAAAGCAGATTGTGTTTCTTGTAAGGCGAGCTAGCATTTGTTTCCCAGTCCTAAATGAAGTTGAATCACATGCAGTTTCTGCTCCTATGAGCAAGAGTTGTTTTCTGGTAAGGAAAGTCACTATTGTGCTCCCTTTGCCGTACACAGTGCAAATAGCACTCCCATCTGTTCCAAGCAAGTACAGTGTATTGGACTGAAGAGGAGCTACTGTTCTTGTAAGTTTCCTAAGCAGAGTTGAACTAGATATGGCCCGTGTGTGTAGGAAGCACAGTTCTTTTGTTCTGAGCAAGCTCACTGTTCGGACCCCATAGGAAACACAGTAGAGTAGAAGAGTGCTCTTTTCTCAAAAGCAGAGTGTGTTTCATGTAAGGCGAGCTAGCGTTTCTTTCCCAGTTCTAAATGGAGTTGAATCACATGCAGTTTCTGGTCCTACGAGCAAGAGTTGTTTTCTGGTAAGGAAAGTCACCATTGCGCTCCCATTGCCATACAAATTGCAAATAGCACACCCGTCTGTTCCCAGCAATTACAGTGTATCGGACTGAAAAGGAGCTACTGTTCTTGTCAGTTTCCTAAGCAGAGTTGAACTAGATGTGGTCCGTGTGTAGGAAGCACAGTTCTTTTGTTCTGAGCAAGCTCACTGTTCTGGCCCTATAGGAAACACGGTAGAGTAGAAGAGTGCTCTTTTCTCTAAAGCAGAGTGTGTTTCTTGTAAGGCGAGCTAGCGTTTGTTTTCCAGTCCTAAATGGAGTTGAGTCACATGCAGTTTTTGGTCCCACGAGCAAGAGTTGTTTTCTGGTAAGAAGAGTCACTATTGTGCTCCTATTGCCATACACTGGGCAAATAGCACTCGCGTCTGTTCCCAGCAAGTACAGTGTATTGGACTGAATAGGAGCTAATGTTCTTGTCAGGTTCCAAAGCATAGTTGAACTAGATATGGTCCGTGTGTGTAGGAAGCACAGTTCTTTTGTTCTCAGCAAGCTCGCTGTTCTGGCCCTAAACGAAACACAGTAGAGTAGAACAGTGCTCTTTTCTCAAAAGCAGAGTGTGTTTCTTGTAAGGCAAGCTAGTGGTTGTTTCCCAGTCCTAAATGGAGTTAAATCACATGCAGTTACTGGTCCTACGAGCAAGAGTTGTTTTATGGTAAGGAAGTCACTATTGTCCTCCAATTACCATACACAGTGCAAATAGCACTCGTGTCTGTTCCCAGCAAGTACAGTGTATTGGACTGAAGAGGAGCTATTGTTCTTGTCAGTTTCCTAAGCAGAGTTGAACTAGATATGGCCCGTGTGAAGGAAGCACAGTTCTTTTGTTCTGATCAAGCTCAGTGTTCTGGCCCTATAGGAAACACAGTAGAGTAGAAGAGTGCTCTTTTCTAAAAAGCAGAGTGTTTTTCTTGTAAGGCGAGCTTCGTTTGTTTCCCAGTCCTAAATGGAGCTGAATCACATGCAGTTTCTGGTCCTAGGAGCAAGAATAATTTTCTGGTAAGAAGAGTCACTATTGCGCTCTCATTGTCATACACAGAGCAAATAGTACTGGCGTCTGTTCCCAGCATGTACAGTGTATGGACTGAAGAGGATCTACTGTTCTTGTCAGGTTCCTAAGCAGAGTTGAACCAGATATGGCCGTGTGTGCAGGAAGCACAGTTCTTTTGTTCTGAGCATGCTCACTGTTCTTGCCCTATAGGAAACAGAGTAGAGTAGAAGAGTGCTCTTTTCTCTAAAGCAGAGTGTGTTTCTTGTAAGGCGAGCTAGCGTTTGTTTTCCAGTCCTAAATGGAGTTTGGTCACATTCCGGTTTTGGTCCCACGAGCAAGAGTTGTTTTCTGGTAAGAAGAGTCACTATTGCGCTCCTATTGCCATTCACAGTGCAAATAGCCCTCATGTCTGTTCCCAGCAAATACAGTGTATTGGACTGAATAGGAGCTACTGTTCTTGTCAGTTTCCAAAGCATAGTTGAACTAGATATGGTCCGTGTGTGTAGGAAGCACAGCTCTTTTGTTCTCAGCAAGCTCACTGTTCTGGCCCTATAGGAAACACAGTAGAGTAGAACAGTGCTGTTTTCTCAAAAGCAGAGTGTGTTTCTTGTAAGGTGAGCTAGCGGTTGTTTCCCAGTCCTAAATGGAGTGTAATCACATGCAGTTTCTGATCCTACGAGCAAGAGTTGTTTTATGGTAAGGAAGTCACTATTGTGTTCCCACTGCCATACACAGTGCAAATAGCACTCGCGTCTGTTCACAGCAAGTACAGTGTTTCGGACTGAAGAGGAGCTATTGTTCTCATCAGTTTCCTAAGCAGAGTTGAACGAGATATGGCCCGTGTGTGTAGGAAGCTCAGTTCTTTTGTTTTGAGCAAGCTCACTGTTTTGACCACATCGGAAACACAGTAGAGTAGAAGAGTGCTCTTTTCTCAAGAGCAGAGTGTGTTTCTTGTAAGGTGAGCTAGCATTTGTTTCCCAGTCCTAAATGGAGTTGAATCACATGCAGTTTCTGCTCCTATGAGCAAGAGTTGTTTTCTGGTAAGGAAAGTCACTATTGTGCTCCCAATGCCGTACACAGTGCAAATAGCACTCCCATCTGTTCCAAGCAAGTACAGTGTATTGGACTGAAGAGGATCTACTGTTCATGTCAGTTTCTTAAGCAGAGTTGAACTAGATATGGCCCGTGTGTGTAGAAAGCACAGTTCTTTTGTTCTGAGCAAGCTCACTTTTCGGACCCCATAGGAAACACAGTAGAGTAGAAGAGTGCTCTTTTCTCAAAAGCAGTGTGTGTTTCATGTAAGGCGAGCTAGCGTTTGTTTCCCAGTCCTAAATGGAGTTGAATCACATGCAGTTTCTGGTCCTACGAGCAAGAGTTGTTTTCTGGTAAGAACAGTCACTATTGCGCTCCAATTGTCATACACAGGGCAAATAGCACTGGAGTCGGTTCCCAGCATGTACAGTGTATTGGACTGAAGAGGATCTACTGTTCTTGACAGGTTCCTAAGCAGAGTTGAACTAGATATGGCCGTGTGTGCAGGAAGCACAGTTCTTTTGTTCTGAGCAAGCTCATTGTTCTGGCCCTATAGGAAACACAGTAGAGTAGAAGCGTGCTCTTTTCTCTAAAGCAGAGTGTGTTTCTTGTAAGGCGAGCTAGCGTTTGTTTTCCAGTCCTAAATGGAGTTGAATCACATGAAGTTTTTGGTCCCACGAGCAAGAGTTGTTTTCTGGTAAGAAGAGTCACTATTGCGCTCCTATTGCCATACACAGTGCAAATAGCACTCGCGTCAGTTCCCAGCAAGTACAGTGTATTGGACTGAATAGGAGCTACTGTTCTTGTCAGTTTCCAAAGCATAGTTGAACTAGATATGGTCCGTGTGTGTAGGAAGCACAGTTCATTTGTTCTCAGCAAGCTCACTGTTCTGGCCCTATAGGAAACACAGTAGAGTAGAACAGTGCTCTTTTCTCAAAAGCAGAGTGTTTTTCTTGTAAGGCGAGCTAGCGGTTGTTTCCCAGTCCTAAATGGAGTTAAATCACATGCAGTTACTGGTCCTAAGAGCAAGAGTTGTTTTAATGTAAGGAAGTCAATATTGTGCTCCCATTGCCATACACAGTGCAAATAGCACTCGCGTCTGTTCCCAGCAAGTACAGTGTATCGGACTGAAGAGGAGCTATTGTTCTCGTCAGTTTCCTAAGCAGAGTTGAACGAGATATGGCCCGTGTGTGTAGGAAGCTCAGTTCTTTTGTTTTGAGCAAGCTCACTGTTTTGACCACATCGGAAACACAGTAGAGTAGAAGAGTGCTCTTTTCTCAAAAGCAGAGTGTGTTTCTTGTAAGGCGAGCTAGCGTCTGTTTTCTAGTCCTAAATGGAGTTGAATCACATGCAGTTTCTGGTTCTACGAGCAAGAGTTTTTTTCTGGTAAGAAGAGTCACTATTGCGCTGCCATTGCCATACACAAGAAAAATAGCACTGGTGTCTGTTCCCAACAAGTACTGTGTATTGGACTGAAGAGTATCTACTGTTCTTGTCAGGTTTATAAGCAGAATTGAACTAGATATGGCCGTGTGTGTAGGAAGCACAGTTTTTTTGTTCTGAGCAAGCTCACTTTTCGGACCCCATAGGAAACACAATAGAGTAGAAGAGTGCTCTTTTCTCTAAAGCAGATTGTGTTTCTTGTAAGGCGAGCTAGCATTTGTTTCCCAGTCCTAAATGAAGTTGAATCACATGCACTTTCTGCTCCTATGAGCAAGAGTTGTTTTCTGGTAAGGAAAGTCACTATTGTGCTCCCATTGCCGTACACAGTGCAAATAGCACTCCCATCTGTTCCAAGCAAGTACAGTGTATTGGACTGAAGAGGAGCTACTGTTCTTGTAAGTTTCCTAAGCAGAGTTGAACTAGATATGGCCCATGTGTGTAGGAAGCACAGTTCTTTTGTTTTGAGCAAGCTCACTGTTTTGACCACATCGGAAACAAAGAAGAGTAGAAGAGTGCTCTTTTCTCAAAAGCAGAGTGTTTTTCTTGTAAGGCGAGCTAGCGTTTGTTTTCTAGTCCTAAATGGAGTTGAATCACATGCAGTTTCTGGTTCTACGAGCAAGAGTTGTTTTCTGGTAAGAAGAGTCACTATTGCGCTGCCATTGCCATACACAAGAAAAATAGCACTGGCGTCTGTTCCCAGCAAGTACTGTGTATTGGACTGAAGAGTATCTACTGTTCTTGTCAGGTTTATAAGCAGAATTGAACTAGATATGGCCGTGTGTGTAGGAAGCACAGTTTTTTTGTTCTGAGCAAGCTCACTTTTCGGACCCCATAGGAAACACAATAGAGTAGAAGAGTGCTCTTTTCTCTAAAGCAGATTGTGTTTCTTGTAAGGCGAGCTAGCATTTGTTTCCCAGTCCTAAATGAAGTTGAATCACATGCAGTTTCTGCTCCTATGAGCAAGAGTTGTTTTCTGGTAAGGAAAGTCACTATTGTGCTCCCTTTGCCGTACACAGTGCAAATAGCACTCCCATCTGTTCCAAGCAAGTACAGTGTATTGGACTGAAGAGGAGCTACTGTTCTTGTAAGTTTCCTAAGCAGAGTTGAACTAGATATGGCCCGTGTGTGTAGGAAGCACAGTTCTTTTGTTCTGAGCAAGCTCACTGTTCGGACCCCATAGGAAACACAGTAGAGTAGAAGAGTGCTCTTTTCTCAAAAGCAGAGTGTGTTTCATGTAAGGCGAGCTAGCGTTTCTTTCCCAGTTCTAAATGGAGTTGAATCACATGCAGTTTCTGGTCCTACGAGCAAGAGTTGTTTTCTGGTAAGGAAAGTCACCATTGCGCTCCCATTGCCATACACATTGCAAATAGCACACCCGTCTGTTCCCAGCAATTACAGTGTATCGGACTGAAAAGGAGCTACTGTTCTTGTCAGTTTCCTAAGCAGAGTTGAACTAGATGTGGTCCGTGTGTAGGAAGCACAGTTCTTTTGTTCTGAGCAAGCTCACTGTTCTGGCCCTATAAGAAACACGGTAGAGTAGAAGAGTGCTCTTTTCTCTAAAGCAGAGTGTGTTTCTTGTAAGGCGAGCTAGCGTTTGTTTTCCAGTCCTAAATGGAGTTGAGTCACATGCAGTTTTTGGTCCCACGAGCAAGAGTTGTTTTCTGGTAAGAAGAGTCACTATTGTGCTCCTATTGCCATACACTGGGCAAATAGCACTCGCGTCTGTTCCCAGCAAGTACAGTGTATTGGACTGAATAGGAGCTAATGTTCTTGTCAGGTTCCAAAGCATAGTTGAACTAGATATGGTCCGTGTGTGTAGGAAGCACAGTTCTTTTGTTCTCAGCAAGCTCGCTGTTCTGGCCCTAAACGAAACACAGTAGAGTAGAACAGTGCTCTTTTCTCAAAAGCAGAGTGTGTTTCTTGTAAGGCAAGCTAGCGGTTGTTTCCCAGTCCTAAATGGAGTTAAATCACATGCAGTTACTGGTCCTACGAGCAAGAGTTGTTTTATGGTAAGGAAGTCACTATTGTCCTCCAATTACCATACACAGTGCAAATAGCACTCGCGTCTGTTCCCAGCAAGTACAGTGTATTGGACTGAAGAGGAGCTATTGTTCTTGTCAGTTTCCTAAGCAGAGTTGAACAAGATATGGCCCGTGTGTGTAGGAAGCTCAGTTCTTTTGTTTTGAGCAAGATCACTGTTTTGACCACATCGGAAACACAGTAGAGTAGAAGAGTGCTCTTTTCTCAAAAGCAGAGCGTGTTTCTTGTAAGGTGAGCTAGCGTTTGTTTCCCAGTCCTAAATGGAGTTGAATTACATGCAGTTTCTGCTCCTATGAGCAAGAGTTTTTTCTGGTAGAAGAGTCACTCTTGTGCTCCCATTGCCATACACATTGCAAATAGCACTGGCTTCTGTTCCCAGCAAGTACAGTGTATCGGACTGAAGAGAAGCTACTGTTCTTGTCAGTTTCCTAAGCAGAGTTGAACTAGATATGGCCCGTGTGTGTAGGAAGCACAGTTTTCTGTTCTGAGCAAGCTCACTGTTTGGACCCCATAGGAAACACAATAGAGTAGAAGAGTGCTCTTTTCTCTAAAGCATATTGTGTTTCTTGTTAGGCGAGCTAGCATTGGTTTCCCAGTCCTAAATGGAATTGAATCACATGCAGTTTCTGGTCCTATGAGCAAGAGTTGTTTTCTGGTAAAGAAAGTCACTATTGTGCTCCCATTGCCGTACACAGTGCAAATAGCACTCCGATCTGTTCCCAGCTATTACAGTGTATTGGACTGAAGAGGAGCTACTGTTCTTGTCAGTTTCCTAAGCAGAGTTGAACTAGATATGGCCCGTGTGTGTAGGAAGCACAGTTCTTTTGTTCTGAGCAAGCTCACTGTTTGGACCCCATAGGAAACACAGTGGAGTAGAAGAGTGCTCTTTTCTCAAAAGCAGAGTGTGTTTCATGTAAGGTGAGCTAGCGTTTCCTTCCCAGTCCTAAATGGAGTTGAATCACATGCAGTTTCTGGTCCTAGGAGCAAGAATAATTTTCTGGTAAGAAGAGTCACTATTGCACTCTCATTGTCATACACAGAGCAAATAGTACTGGCGTCTGTTCCCAGCATGTACAGTGTATTGACTGAAGAGGATCTACTGTTCTTGTCAGGTTCCTAAGCAGAGTTGAACTAGATATGGCCGTGTGTGCAGGAAGCACAGTTCTTTTGTTCTGAGCATGCTCACTGTTCTTGCCCTATAGGAAACAGAGTAGAGTAGAAGAGTGCTCTTTTCTCTAAAGCAGAGTGTGTTTCTTGTAAGGCGAGCTAGCGTTTGTTTTCCAGTCCTAAATGGAGTTTGGTCACATGCAGTGTTTGGTCCCACGAGCAAGAGTTGTTTTCTGGTAAGAAGAGTCACTATTGCGCTCCTATTGCCATACACAGTGCAAATAGCCCTCATGTCTGTTCCCAGCAAATACAGTGTATTGGACTGAATAGGAGCTACTGTTCTTGTCAGTTTCCAAAGCATAGTTGAACTAGATATGGTCCGTGTGTGTAGGAAGCACAGCTCTTTTGTTCTCAGCAAGCTCACTGTTCTGGCCCTATACGAAACACAGTAGAGTAGAACAGTGCTCTTTTCTCAAAAGCAGAGTGTGTTTCTTGTAAGGTGAGCTAGCGGTTGTTTCCCAGTCCTAAATGGAGTGTAATCACATGCAGTTTCTGATCCTACGAGCAAGAGTTGTTTTATGGTAAGGAAGTCACTATTGTGCTCCCACTGCCATACACAGTGCAAATAGCACTCGCGTCTGTTCACAGCAAGTACAGTGTATCGGCCTGAAGAGGAGCTATTGTTCTCATCAGTTTCCTAAGCAGAGTTGAACGAGATATGGCCCGTGTGTGTAGGAAGCTCAGTTCTTTTGTTTTGAGCAAGCTCACTGTTTTGACCACATCGGAAACACAGTAGAGTAGAAGAGTGCTCTTTTCTCAAGAGCAGAGTGTGTTTCTTGTAATGCGAGCTAGCATTTGTTTCCCAGTCCTAAATGGAGTTGAATCACATGCAGTTTCTGCTCCTATGAGCAAGAGTTGTTTTCTGGTAAGGAAAGTCACTATTGTGCTCTCATTGCGGTACACAGTGCAAAAAGCACTCCCATCTGTTCCCAGCAAGTACAGTGTATTGGACTGAAGAGGAGCTACTGTTCTTGTAAGTTTCCTAAGCAGAGTTGAACTAGATATGGCCCATGTGTGTAGGAAGTACAGTTCTTTTGTTCCGAGCAAGCTCACTGTTCGGACCCCATAGGAAACACAGTAGAGTAGAAGAGTGCTCTTTTCTCAAAAGCAGAGTGTGTTTCATGTATGGCGAGCTAGCGTTTCTTTCCCAGTTCTAAATGGAGTTGAATCACATGCAGTTTCTGGTCCTACGAGCAAGAGTTGTTTTCTGGTAAGGAAAGTCACTATTGTGCTCCCATTGCCATACATAGTGCAAATAGCACTCGGTCTGTTCCCAGCAAGTACAGTGTATCGGACTGTTGAGGAGCTAATGTTCTTGTCAGTTTCCTAAGCAGAGTTGAACTAGATATGGCCTGTGTGAAGGAAGCACAGTTCTTTTGTTCTGATCAAGCTCACTGTTATGGCCCTATAAAAAACACAGTAGAGTAGAAGTGTGCTCTTTTCTCAAAAGCACAGTGTTTTTCTTGTAAGGCGAGCTAGCGTTTGTTTCCCAGTCCTAAATGGAGTTGAATCACATGCAGTTTCTGGTCCTAGGAGCAAGAGTTGTTTTCTGGTAAGAAGAGTCACTATTGCGCTCTCATTGTCATACACAGAGCAAATAGTACTGGCGTCTGTTCCCAGCATGTACAGTGTATGGACTGAAGAGGATCTACTGTTCTTGTCAGTTTCCTAAGCAGAATTGAATAGATATGGCCCCTGTGTGCAGGAAGCACAGTTCTTTTGTTCTGAGGAAACTCACTCTTCTGGCTCTATAGGAAACACAGTAGAGTAGAAGAGTGCTCTTTTCTCTAAAGCAGAGTGTGTTTCTTGTAAGGCGAACTAGCGTTTGTTTCCCAGTTCTAAATGGAGTTGAATCACATGCAGTTTCTGCTCCTACGAGCAAGAGTTGTTTTATGGTAAGAATAGTCACTATTGCGCTGCCATTGCCATACACAGGACAAATAGCACTGGCGTCTGTTTCCAACAAGTACAGTGTATTGGACTGAAGAGGATCTACTGTTCTTGTCAGGTTCCTAATCAGAATTGAACTAGATATGGCCGTGTGTGTAGGAAGCACAGTTCCTTTGTACTGAGCAAGTTCACTGTTCGGACCCCATAGGAAACACAGTAGAGTAGAAGAGTGCTCTTTTCTCTAAAGCAGATTGTGTTTCTTGTAAGGCAAGCTAGCATTTGTTTCCCAGTCCTAAATGGAGTTGAATCACATACAGTTTCTGGTCCTAGGAGCAAGACTTGTTTTCTGGTAAGGAAAGTCACTATTGCGCTCCCATTGACATACACAGTGCAAATAGCACTCGCGTCTGTTCCCAGCAAGTACAGTGTATTGGACTGAATAGGAGCTACTGATCTTGTCAGTTTCCTAAGCAGAGTTGAACTAGTTATGGCCGTGTGTGTAGGAAGCACAGTTCTTTTGTTCTGAGCAAGCTCACTGTTCAGGCACTATAGGAAACACAGTAAAGTAGAAGTGTGCTCTTTTCTCAAAAGCAGATTGTGTTTCTTGTAAGGCGAGCTAGCGTTTGTTTCCCAGTCCTATATGGAGTTGAATCCGATGCAGTTTCTGGTCCTACGAGCAAGAGTTGTTTTCTGGTAAGGAAAGTCACTATGGCGCTCCCATTGCCATACGCTGTGCAAATAGCACTCACGTCTGTTCCCAGCAAGTACAGTGTATCAGACTGAAGAGGAGCTACTGTTCTTGTCAGTTTCCTAAGCAGAGTTGAACTAGATATGGCCCGTGTGTAGGAAGCACAGTTCTTTTGTTCTGAGCAAGCTCACTGTTCTGGCCCTATAGGAAACACAGTAGAGTAGAAGAGTGCTCTTTTCAATAAAGCAGAGTGTGTTTCTTGTAAGGCGAGCTAGGGTTTGTTTCCCAGTCCTAAATGGAGTTGAATCACATGCAGTTTCTGGTCCTACGAGCAAGAGTTGTTTTATGGTGAGAAGAGTCACTATTGCACTGCCATTGCCATACACAGGACAAATAGCACTGTTGTCTGTTCCCAGCAGTACAGTGTATTGGACTGAAGAGGATCTACTGTTCTTGTCAGTTTCCTAAGCAGAATTGAACTAGGTGTGGCGGTGTGTGTAGGAAGCTCGATTTTTTGTTCTGAGCAAGCTCACTGTTCGGACCTCATAGGAAACACAGTAGTGTAGAAGAGTGCTCTTTTCTCAAAAACAGAGTGTGTTTCTTGTAAGGCGAGCTAGCGTTTGTTTCCTAGTCCTAAATGGAGTTCAATCACAGGCAGTTTCCCGTCCTATGAGCAAGAGTTGTTTTCTGATAAGAAGAGTCAATATTGCGCTGGCATTGCCATACACAGGACAAATAGTACTGGAGTCTCTTCCCAGCAAGTACAGTGTATTGGACTGAAGAGGATCTACTGTTCTTGTCAGGTTCCTAAGCAGAATTGAATTAGATATGGCCGTGTGTGTAGGAAGCACAGTTCTTTTGTTCTGAGCAAGTTCACTGTTCGGACCTCTTAGGAAACACAATAGAGTAGAAGAGTGCTTTTTTCTCTAACTCAGAGTGTCTTTCTTGTAAGGCGAGTTAGTGTTTGTTTCACAGTCCTAAATGGAGTGGAATCACATGCATATTCTGGTTCTATGGGCAAGAGTTGTTTTCTGCTAAGAAGAGTAACTATTGTGCTCCCATTGTCATACACAGGGCAAATAGCACACGCGTCTGTTCCCAGCATGTACAGGGTATTGGACTGAAGAGGATCTACTGTTCTTGTCAGGTTCCTAAGCAGAGTTGAACTAGATATGGCCCGTGTGTGTAGGAAGCACAGTTCTTATGTTCTGAGCAAGCTCACTGTTCTGGCCCTTTAGGAAACACAGTAGAGTAGAAGAGTGCACTTTTCTTAAAAGCAGAGTGTGTTTCTTGTAAGGCGAGCTCGCGTTTGTTTGCCAGTTTTAAATGGAGTTGAGTCACATGCAGTTTTTGGTCCTTCGAGCAAGAGTTGTTTTCTGGTAAGGAAGTCACTATTGTGCTCCCTTTGCCATACATAGTGCAAATAGCACTCGCGTCTGTTCCCAGCAAGTACAGTGTATCGGACTGAAGAGGAGCTACTGTTCTTGTCATTATCCTAAGCAGAGTTGAACTAGATATGGCCCGTGTGTGTAGGAAGCACAGTTCTTTTGTTCTGAGCAAGCTCACTGTTTGGACCCCATAGGAAACACAGTAGAGTAGAAGAGTGCTCTTTTCTCTAAAGCAGAGTGTTTGTTCTTGTAAGGTGAGCTCGTGTTTGTTTCCCAGTCCTAAATGGAGTTGAGACACATGCAGTTTTTGGTCCTACGAGCAAGAGTTGTTTTCTGGTAAGAAGAGTCATTATTGTGCTCCAAATGCCATACACAGTGCAAATAGTACTCGCATCTGTTCCCTTCAAGTACAGTGTATTGGACTGATTAGGAGCTACTGTTCTTGTCAGTTTCCTCAGCAGAGTTGAACTAGATATGGTCCGTGTGTGGGAAGCACAGTTCTTTTGTTCTGAGCAAGCTCACTCTTTGGACCCCTTTGGAAACACAGTGGAGTAGAAGAGTGCTCTTTTCTCAAAAGCAGAGTGTGTTTCATGTAAGGCGAGCTAGCATTTGTTTCCCAGTCCTAAATGGAGTTGAATCACATGCAGTTTCTGGTCCTACGAGCAAGAGTTGTTTTCTGGTAAGGAAAGTCACTATTGTGCTCCCATTGATATACACAGTGCAAATAGCACTCGCGTCTGTTCCCAGCAATTACAGTGTATCGGACTGAATAGGAGCTACTGTTCTTGTCAGTTTCCTAAGCAGAGTTGAACTAGATATGACCGTGTGTGTAGGAAGCACAGTTCTTATGTTGTGAGCAAGCTCACTGTTCTGGCCCTATAGGAAACACAGTAGAGTAGAAGAGTGCACTTTTCTTAAAAGCAGAGTGTGTTTCTTGTAAGGCGAGCTCGCGTTTGTTTCCCAGTTTTAAATGGAGTTGAGTCACATGCAGTTTTTGGTCCTTCGAGGAAGAGTTGTTTTCTGGTAAGGAAGTCACTACTGTGCTCCCATTGCCATACATAGTGCAAATAGCACTCGCGTCTGTTCCCAGCAAGTACAGTGTATCGGACTGAAGAGGAGCTAATGTTCTTGTCATTATCCTAAGCAGAGTTGAACTAGATATGGCCCGTGTGTGTAGGAAGTACAGTTCTTTTGTTCTGAGCAAGCTCACTGTTTGGACCCCATAGGAAACACAGTAGAGTAGAAGAGTGCTCTTTTCTCTAAAGCAGAGTGTTTGTTCTTGTAAGGTGAGCTCGTGTTTGTTTCCCAGTCCTAAATGGAGTTGAGACACATGCAGTTTTTGGTCCTACGAGCAAGAGTTGTTTTCTGGTAAGAAGAGTCATTATTGTGCTCCAAATGCCATACACAGTGCAAATAGTACTCGCGTCTGTTCCCTTCAAGTACAGTGTATTGGACTGATTAGGAGCTACTGTTCTTGTCAGTTTCCTCAGCAGAGTTGAACTAGATATGGTCCGTGTGTGGGAAGCACAGTTCTTTTGTTCTGAGCAAGCTCACTGTTTGGACCCCATAGGAAACACAGTAGAGTAGAAGAGTGCTCTTTTCTCAAAGCAGAGTGTGTTTCTTGTAGGGGGAGCTAGCGTTTGTTTGCCAGTCTAAATGGAGTTGAATCACATGCAGTTTCTGGTCCTACAAGCAAGAGTTGTTTTCTGGTAAGAAGAGTCACTATTGCGCCTCCTTTGCCATACAAAGGACAAATAACACTGGTGTGTTTACCCAGCAAGTACAGTGTATTGGATTGAAGAGGATCTACTGTTCTTGTCAGGTTCCTAAGCAGACTTGAACTAGATATGGCCGTGTGTGTAGGAAGCACAGTTTTTTTGTTCTGAGCAAGCTCACTGTTCGGACCCCATAGGAAACACAGTAGAGTAGAAGAGTGCTCTTTTCTCAAAAGCAGAGTGTGTTTCTTGGAAGGCGAGCTAGCGTTTGTTTCCCAGTCCTAAATGGAGTTGAGTCACATGCAGTTTTTTGTCCTACGAGCAAGAGTTGTTTTCTGGTAAGAAGAGTCACTATTGTGCTCCAAATGCCATACACAGTGCAAATAGTACTCGCGTCTGTTCCCAGGAAGTACAGTGTATTGTACTGAAGAGGAGCTACTGTTCTTGTCAGATTCCTAAGCAGAGTTGAACTAGATATGGCCCGAGTGTAGGAAGCACAGTTCTTTTGTTCTGAGCAAGCTCACTGTTCTGGCCCTATAGTAAACACAGTAGAGTAGAAGAGTGCTCTTTTCTCTAAAGCAGAGTGTGTTTCTTGTAAGGCGAGCTAGCATTTGTTTCCCAGTCCTAAATGGAGTTGAATCACATGCAGTTTCTGGTCCTACGAGCAAGAGTTGTTTTATGGTAAGAAGAGTCACTATTGTGCTGCCATTGCCATACACAGGACAAATAGCACTGTTGTCTGTTCCCAGCAGTACAGTGTATTGGACTGAAGAGGATCTACTGTTCTTGTCAGGTTCCTAAGCATAGTTGAACTAGATATGTCCCGTGTGTGTAGGATGAACAGTTCGTTTGTTCTGAGCAAGCACACTGTTCGGACAATGTAGGAAACACAGTAGAGGAGAAGACTGCTCTTTTCTCAAAAGCAGAGTGTGTTTCTTGTAAGGCGAGCAAGCGTTTGTTTCCCAGTCCTAAATGGAGTTGAATCACATGCATTTTCTGGTCCTACGAGCAAGAGTTGCTTTCTGGTAAGGAAAGTCACTATTGCGCTCCCATTGCCATACAGAGTGCAAATAGTACTTGCGTCTGTTCCCAGCAAGTACAGTGTATTGGACTGAAGAGGAGCTACTGTTCTTGTCAGTTTCCTAAGCAGAGTTGAACTAGATATGCCCCGTGTGTTTAGGAAGCACAGTTATTATGTTCTGACAAGCTCACTGTTCTGGCCCTATAGGAAACACAGTAGAGTAGAAAAGTGCTCTTTTCTCTAAAGCAGAGTGTGTTTCTTGTAAGGCGAGCTCGTGTTTATTTCCCAGTCCTAAATGGAGTTGAGTCACATGCATTTTTTGGTCCTATGAGCAAGAGATGTTTTCTGGTAAGAAGAGTCACTATTGTGCTCTAAATGCCATGCACAGTGCAAATAGCACTCGCGTCTTTTCCCAGCAATTACAGTGTGTTGGTCTGAAGAGGAGCTACTGTTCTTGTCAGTTTCCTAAGCAGAGTTGAACTAGATATGGCCCGTGTGTCTAGGAAGCACAGTTCATTTGTTCTGAGCAAGCTCACTGTTCTGGCCCTATAGGAAACACAGTAGAGTAGAAGAGTGCTCTTTTCTCAAAAGCAGAGTGTGTTTCTTGTAAGAAGAGGTAGCGTTTGTTTCCCAGTCCTAAATGGAGTTGAATCAAATGCAGTTTCTGGTACTACGAGCACGAGTTGTTTTATGGTAAGGAAAGTCTATTGCACTCCCATTGCCATACACAGTGTAAATAGCACTCGCGCCTGTTCCCAGCAAGTACAGTGTATCGGACTGAAGAGGAGCTACTGTTCTTATCAGGTTCCTAAGCAGAGTTGAACTAGATATGGCCCGTGTGTGTAGGAAGAACAGTTCTTATGTTGTGAGCAAGCTCACTGTTCTGGCCCTATAGGAAACACAGTAGTGTAGAAGGGTGCTCTTTTCTCAAAAGCAGAGTGTGTTTCATGTAAGGCGACCTAGCGTTTGTTTCCCAGTCCTAAATGGAGTTGAGTCACATGCAGTTTCTGGTCCTACGAGCAAGAGTTGTTTTCTGGTAAGACGAGTCACTATTGTTCTCCAATTGCCATACACAGTGCAAATAGCACTCGTGTCTGTTCTCAGCTAGTACAGTGTATCGGACTGAAGAGGAGCTACTGTTCGTGTCAGTTTCCTAAGCAGAGTTGAAGTGGATATGGCCCGTGTGTGTAGGAAGCACAGTACTTTTGTTCTGAGCAAGCTCACTCTTTGGACCCCTTAGGAAACACAGTAGAGTAGAAGAGTGCTCTTTTCTCTAAAGCTGAGTGTGTTTCTTGTAAGGCGAGCTAGCGTTTGTTTCCCAGTCCTAAATAGAGTTGAATCACATGCAGTTTCTGGTCCTACGAGCAAGAGTTTTTTTATGGTAAGAAGAGTCACTATTGCGCTGCCATTGCCATACACAGGACAAATAGCACTGGCGTCTGTTCCCAGCAAGTACAGTGTATTGGACTGAAGAGGATCTACTGTTCTTGTTAGGTTACTTAGCAGACTTGAACTAGATATGGCCGTGTGTGTAGGAAGCACAGGTCTTTTGTTCTGAGCAAGCTCACTGTTTGGAGCCCATAGGAAACAGAGTAGAGTAGAAGAGTGCTCTTTTCTCTAAAGCAGAGTGTGTTTCTTGTAAGGCGAGCTAGCGTTTGTTTCCCAGTCCTATATGGAGTTGAATCACATGCAATTTCTGGTCTTAAGAGCAAGAGTTGTTTTCTGGTAAGGAAAGTCACTATTGCGCTCCCATTGCCATACAGTGCAAATAGCACTCCCGTCTGTTCCCAGCAAGTACAGTGTATTGGACTGAAGAGGAGCTACTGTTCTTCTCATTTTCCTAAGCAGAGTTGAACTAGGTATGGCCCGTGTTTCTAGGAAGCACAGTTCATTTGTTCTGAGCAAGCTCACTCTTCTGGTACTATAGGAAACACAGTAGAGTAGAAGAGTGCTCTTTTCTCAAAAGCAGAGTGTGTTTCTTGTAAGGCGAGCTAGAGTTTGTTTCCCAGTCCTAAATGGAGTTGAATCAAATGCAGTTTCTGGTCCTACGAGCAAGAGTTGTTTTCTTGGAAGGAAAGTCACTATTGCACTCCCATTGCCATACACAGTGCAAATAGCACTGGCGTCTGTTTCCAGCAAGTACAGTGTATCTGAAGGAAGAGGAGCTACTGTTCTTGTCAGTTTCCTAAGCATAGTTGAACTAGATATGGTCCATGTGTGTACGAAGCACAGTTATTATGTTCTGAGAAAGCTCACTGTTCTGGCCCTATAGGAAACACAGTAGAGTAGAAGAGTGCTCTTTTCTCTAAAGCAGAGTGTGTTTCTTGTAAGGCGAGCTCGCGTTTGTTTCCCAGTCCTAAATGGAGTTGAGTCACAGGCAGTTTTTGGTCCTACGAGCAAGAGTTGTTTTCTGGTAACAAGTGTCACTATTGCGCTCCAAATGCCATACACAGTGCAAATAGCACTCGCGTCTGTTCCCAGGAAGTACAGTGTATTGGACTGAATAGAAGCTACTGTTCTTGTCAGTTTCCTAAGCAGAGTTGAACTAGATATGGCCCGTGTGTAGGAAGCACAGTTCTTTTTTTCTGAGCAAGCTCACTGTTTGGAGCCCATAGGAAACACAGTAGAGTAGAAGAGTGCTCTTTTCTCTAAAGCAGAGTGTGTTTCTTGTAAGGCGAGCTAGCGTTTGTTTCCCAGTACTAAATGGAGTTCAATCACATGCAGTTTCTGGTCCTACGAGCAAGAGTTGTTTTATGGAAAGAAGAGTCACTATTGGGCTGCCATTGCCATACACAGGACAAATAGCACTGTCGTCTGTCCCCAGCAAGTACAGTGTATTGGACTGAAGAGGATCTACTGTTCTTGTCAGGTTCCTAAGCAGAATTGAACTAGATATGGCCGTGTGTGTAGGAAGCACAGTTCTTATGTTCTGAGCAAGTTCACTGTTCTGGCCCTATAGGAAACACAGTAGAGTAGATGAGTGCTCTTTTCTCTAAAGCAGAGTGTGTTTCTTGTAAGGCGAGCTAGCGTTTGTTTCCTAGCTCTAAATGGAGTTGAATCACATGCAGTTTCTGGTCTTACGAACAAGAGTTGTTTTCTGGTAACGAAAGTCACTATTGCGCTCCCATTGCCATACACAGTGCAAATAGCACTGGCGTAGGTTCGCAGCAAGTACAGTGTATTGGACTGAAGAGGATCTACTGTTCTTGTCAGGTTCCTAAGCAGAATTGAACTAGATATGTCCCGTGTGTGTAGGAAGCACAGATCTGTTGTTCTGAGAAAGCTCACTGTTAGGACCCCATAGGAAACACAGTTGAGTAAAACAGTGCTCTTTTCTCTAAAGCAGAGTGTGTTTCTTGTAAGGCGAGCTCGCGTTTGTTTCCCAGTCATAAATGGAGTTGAGTCACAGGCAGTTTTTGGTCCTATGAGCAAGAGTTTTTTTCTGGTAAGAAGAGTCACTATTGTGCTCCAAATGCCATAAACAGTACAAATAGCACTCGCGACTGTTCCCAGCAAGTACAGTGTATTGGACTGAATAAGAGCTACTGTTCTTGTCAGTATCCTAAGCAGAGTTGAACTAGATCTGGTCCGTGTGTAGGAAGCACAGTTCTTTTGTTCTGAGCAAGCTCACTGTTCTGGCCCTATAAGAAACACAGTAGAGTAGAAGAGTGCTCTTTTCTCTAAAGCAGAGTGTGTTTCTTGTAAGGCGAGCTAGCGTTTGTTTCCCAGTCCTAAATGGAGTTGAATCACATGCAGTTTCTGGTCCTATGAGCAAGAGTTGTTTTATGGAAAGAAGAGTCACTATTGCGCTGCCATTGCCATACACAGGACAAATAGCACTGGCGTCTGTTCCCAGCAAGTACAGTGTATTGGACTGAAGAGGATCTACTGTTCTTGTCAGGTTCCTAAGCAGAATTGAACTAGATATGGCCGTGTGTGTAGGAAGCACAGTTCTTTTGTTCTGAGCAAGCTCACTTTTCGGACCCCATAGGAAACACAGTAGAGTAGAAGAGTGCTCTTTTCTCAAAAGCAGAGTGTGTTTCTTGTAAGGCGAGCTAGCGTTTGTTTCAAGGTCCTAAATGGAGTGGAATCACATGCAGTTTCTGGTCCTACGAGCATGGGTTGTTTTATGGTAAAAATAGTCACTATTGCGCTCCCATTGCCATACACAGGACCAATAGCACATGCGTCTGTTCCCAGCAAGTACAGTGTATTTGACTGAATAGGATCTACTGTTCTTGTCAGGTTCCTAAGCAGAATTGAACTAGATATGCCCGGGTGGGTAGGAAGCACAGTTCTTTTGTTCTGAGCAAACTCACTGTTCGGACCCCATAGGAAACACAGTAGAGTAAAAGAGTGCTCTTTTCTCAAAAGCAGAGTGTGTTTCTTGTAAGGCGAGGTAGTGTTTGTTTCCCAGTCCTAAATGGAGTTGAATCACATGCAGTTTCTGGTCCTACGAACAAGAGTTGTTTTCTGATAAGGAAAGTCACATTGTGCTCCCATTGCCATACACAGTGCAAATAGCACTCGCGTCTGTTCCCAGCATGTACAGTGTATTGGACTGAAGAGGAGCTACTGTTCTTGTCAGTTTCCTAAGCAGAGTTGAACTACATATGGTCCGTGTGTAGGAAGCACAGTTCTTTTGTTCTGAGCAAGCTCACTGTTTGAACCCCATAGGAAAAACAGTAGAGTAGAAGAGTGCTCTTTTCTCTAAAGCAGAGTGTGTTTCTTGTAAGGCGAGCTAGCTTTTGTTTCCCAGTCCTAAATGGAGTTGAATCCCATGCAGTTTCTGGTCCTAAGAGCAAGAGTTGTTTTCTGGTAAGGAAAGACACTATTGCGCTCCCATTGCCATACACAGTGCACATAGAACTCGCGTCTGTTCCCAGCAAGTACAGTGTATTGGAGTGAAGAGGAGCTACTGTTCTTCTCAGTTTCCTAAGCAGAGTTGAACTAGATATGTCCTGTGTGTCTAGGAAGCACAGTTATTATGTTCTGAGCAAGCTCATTGTTCTGGCCCTACAGGAAACACAGTAGAGTAGAAGAGTGCTCTTTTCTCTAAAGCAGAGTGTGTTTCTTGTAAGGCGAGCTAGCGTTTGTTTCCCAGTCCTAAATGGAGTTGAGTCACAGGCAGTTTTTGGTACTACCAGCAAGAGTTGTTTTCTGGTAAGGAAAGTCACTATTGCACTCCCATTGCCATACACAGTACAAATAGCACTCGCGTCTGTTCCCAGGAATTACAGTGTATTGGACTGAAGAGGAGCTACTGTTCTTGTCAGTTTCCTAAGCAGAGTTGAACTAGATATGGCCCGTGTGTGTAGGAAGCACAGTTCTTATGTTCTGAGCAAGCTCACTGTTCTGGCCCTATAGGAAACACAGTAGAGTAGATGAGTGCTCTTTTATCTAAAGCAGAGTGTGTTTCTTGTAAGGCGAGCTAGCGTTTGTTTCCTAGTCCTAAATGGAGTTGAATCACATGCAGTTTCTGGTCCTACGAACAAGAGCTGTTTTCTGGTAAGGAAAGTCACATTGGACTCCCATTGCCATACACAGTGCAAATAGCACTCGCGTCTGTTCCCAGCAAGTACAGTGTATTGAAGTGAAGAGGAGCTACTGTTCTTCTCAGTTTCCTATGCAGAGTTGAACTAGATATGGCCCATGTGTGTAGGAAGCACAGTTATTATGTTCTGAGCAAGCTCACTGTTTTTGGGCCCCATAGGAAACACAGTAGAGTAGAAGAGTGCTCATTTCTCTAAAGCAGAGTGTGTTTCTTGTAAGGCAAGCTCGCGTTTGTTTCCCAGTCCTAAATGGAGTTTAGTCACAGGCAGTTTTTGGTACTAAGAGCAAGAGTTGTTTTATGGTAAGAAGAGTCACTATTGCGCTGCCATTGCCATACACAGGACAAATAGCACTGCCGTCTGTTCCCAGCAAGTACAGTGTATTGGACTGAAGAGGATCTACTGTTCTTGTCAGGTATTTAAGCAGAATTGAAATAGATATGGCCGTGTGTGTAGGAAGCACAGTTCTTTTGTTCTGATCAAGCTCACTGATCGGACACCATAGGAAACACAGTAGAGTAGAAGAGTGCTCTTTTCTCAAAAGCAGAGTGTGTTTCTTGTAAGGCAAGCTACCGTTTGTTTCCCATTCCTAAATGGAGTTGAATCACATGCAGTTTCTGGTCCTACGAACAAGAGTTGTTTTCTGGTAAGGAAAGTCACTATACCGCTCCCATTGCCATACACAGTGGAAATAGCACTCACGTCTGTTCCCAGCAAGTACAGTGTATCGGACTGAAGAGGAGCTACTGTTCTTGTCAGTTTCCTAAGCAGAGTTGAACTAGATATGGTCCGTGTGTGTAGGAAGCACAGTTCTTTTGTTCTGAGCAAGCTCACTGTTTGGACCCCATAGGAAACACAGTAGAGTAGAAGAGTGCTCTTTTCTCTAAAGCACAGTGTGTTTCTTGTAAGGCGAGCTAGCGTTTGTTTCAAGGTTCTAAATGGAGTGGATTCACATGCAGTTTCTGGTCCTACGAGCATGGGTTGTTTTATGGTAAGAATAGTCACTATTGCGCTCCCATTGCCATACACAGGACCAATAGCACGTGCGTCTGTTCCCAGCAAGTACAGTGTATTGGACTGAATAGGATCTACTGTTCTTGTCAGGTTCCTAAGCAGAATTGAACTAGATATGGCCGTGTGTGTAGGAAGCACAGTTCTTTTGTTCTGAGCAAGCTCACTGTTTGGACCCCATAGGAAACACAGTAGAGTAGAAGAGTGCTCTTTTCTCAAAACCAAAGTGTGTTTCTTGTAAGGCAAGCTAGCGTTTGTTTTCCAGTCCTAAATGGAGTTGAATCACATGCAGTTTCTGGTCCTATGAGCAAGAGTTGTTTTCTGGTAAGGAAAGTCACTATTGCGCTCCCTTTGCCATACACAGTACAAATAGCACTCGTGTCTGTTCCCAGCAAGTACAGTGTATTGCACTGATTAGGTGCTACTGTTCTTGTCAGTTTCCTATACAGAGTTGTACTAGATATTATCCGTGTGTGTAGGAAGCACAGTTCATTTGTTCTGAGCAAGCTCACTGTTTGGACCCTATAGGAAACACAGTAGAGTAGAAGAGTGCTCTTTTCTCTAAAGCAGAGTGTGTTTCTTATAAGGAAAGCTAGCGCTTGTTTCGCAGTCCTAAATGGAGTTGAAACCCATGCAGTTTCTGGTACTACGAGCAGGAGTTGTTTTCTGGTAAGAAGAGTCACTATTGCGCTGCCATTGCCATACACAGGACAAATAGCACTGGCGTCTGATCGCAGCAAGTACAGTGTATTGGACTGAAGAGGATCTACTGTTCTTGTCAGGTTCCTAAGCAGAACTGAACCAGATATGGCCCTGTGTGTAGAAGCACATTTCTTTTGTTCTGAGCAAGCTCACTGTTCGGACCCCATAGGAAACACAGTAGAGGAGAAGAGTGTACTTTTCTCAAAAGCAGAGTGTGTTTTTTGTAAGGTAAGCTAGCGTTTGTTTCCCAGTCCTAAATGGAGTTGAATCACATGAAGTTTCTGGTCCTACGAGCAAGAGATGTTTTCTGGTAAGGAAAGGCACTATTGCGCTCTTATTGCCATACACAGTGCAAATAGCACTCGCGTCTGTTCCCAGCAAGTAGAGTGTATTGGACTGAAGAGGAGCTACTGTTCTTGTCAGTTTCCTAAGCAGAGTTGAACTAGATATGGTCCATGTGTGTAGGAAGCACAGTTCTTTTGTTCTGAGCAAGCACACTGTTCGGACCCCATAGAAAACACAGTAGAATAGAAGAGTGCTCTTTTCTCAAAAGCAGAGTGTGTTTCTTGTAAGACGAGCTAGCGTTTGTTTCCCATTCCTAAATGGAGTTGAATCACATGCAGTTTCTGGTCCTACGAGCAAGAGTTGTTTTCTGGTAAGGAAAGTCACTATTGTACTCCCATTGCCATACACAGTACAAATAGCACTCGCGTCTGTTCCCAGGAATTACAGTGTATTGGACTGAAGAGGAGCTACTGTTCTTGTCAGTTTCCTAAGCAGAGTTGAACTAGATATGGCCCGTGTGTCTAGGAAGCACAGTTCATTTGATCTGAGCAAGCTCACTGTTCTGGCCCTATAGGAAACACAGTAGAGTAGAAGAGTGCTCTTTTAGATAAAGCAGAGTGTGTTTCTTGTAAGGCGAGCTAGCGTTTGTTTCCTAGTCCTAAATGGAGTTGAATCACATGCAGTTTCTGGTCCTACGAACAAGAGATGTTTTCTGGTAAGGAAAGTCACATTGTGCTCCCATTGCCATACACAGTGCAAATAGCACTCGCAGCTGTTCCCAGCAAGTACAGTGTATTGGAGTGAAGAGGAGCTACTGTTCTTCTCAGTTTCCTAAGCAGAGTTGAACTAGATATGGCCCGTGTGTCTAGGAAGCACAGTTATTATGTTCTGAGCAAGCTCACTGTTCTGGCCCTATAGGAAACACAGTAGAGTAGAAGAGTGCTCATTTCTCTAAAGCAGAGTGTGTTTCTTGTAAGGCAAGCTCGCGTTTGTTTCCCAGTCCTAAATGGAGTTTAGTCACAGGCAGGTTTGGTACTACAAGCAAGAGTTGTTTTGTGGTAAGATGAGTCACTATTGTGCTCCAAATGCCATACACAGTGCAAATAGCACTCGCGTCTGTTCCCAGCAAGTACAGTGTATTGGACTGAATAGGAGCTACTGTTCTTGTCAGTTTCCTAAGCAGAGTTGTACTAGATATGGCCCGTGTGTATGAAGCACAGTTCTTTTGTTCTGAGCAAGCTCACTGTTCTGGCCCTATAGGAAACACAGTAGAGTAGATGAGTGCTCTTTTCTCTAAAGCAGACTGTGTTTCTCCTAAGGCGAGCTAGCGTTTGTTTCCCATTCCTAAATGGAATTGAATCACATGCAGTTTCTGGTCCTACGCGCAAGAGTTGTTTTATGGTAAGAAGAGTCTCTATTGCGCTGCCATTGCCATACACAGGACAAATAGCACTGGCGACTGTTCCCAGCAAGTACAATGTATTGGACTGAAGAGGATCTACTGTTCTTGTCAGGTTTTTAAGCAGAATTGAAATAGATATGGCCGTGTGTGTAGGAAGCACAGTTCTTTTGTTCTGAGCAAGCTCACTGTTCGGACCACATAAGAAACACAGTAGAGTAGAAGAGTGCTCTTTTCTCAAAAGCAGAGTGTGTTTCTTGTAAGGCGAGCTATCGTTTGTTTCCCATTCCTAAATGGAGTTGAATCACATGCAGTTTCTGGTCCTACGAGCAAGAATTGTTTTCTGGTAAGGAAAGTCACTATAGTGCTCCCATTGCCATACACAGTGCAAATAGCACTCATGTCTGTTCCCAGCAAGCACAGTGTATTGGACTGAAGAGGAGATACTGTTCTTGTCAGTTTCCTAAGCAGAGTTGAACTAGATATGTTCCATGTGTGTAGGAAGCACAGTTCTTTTGTTCTGAGCAAGCTCACTGTTTGGACCCCATAGGAAACACAGTAGAGTAGAGGAGTGCTCTTTTCTCTAAAGCAGAGTGTGTTTCTTGTAAGGCGAGGTAGCGTTTGTTTCCCAGTCCTAAATGGAGTTGAATCACATGCAGTTTCTGGTCCTACGAGCAAGAGTTGTTTTCTGGTAAGGAAAGTCACTGTTGCGCTCCCTTTGCCATGCACAGTGCAAATAGCATTGCCGTCTGTTCCCAGGAATTACAGTGTATTGGACTGAAGAGGAGCTACTGTCCTTCTCAGTTTCCTAAGCAGAGTTGAACTAGATATGGCCAGTGTGTCTAGGAAGCACAGTTCATTTGATCTGAGCAAGCTCACTTTTCTGGCCCTATAGGAAACACAGTAGAGTAGAAGAGTGCTCTTTTCACAAAAGCAGAGTGTGTTTTTGTAAGGTGAGCTAGCATTTGTTTCCCAGTCCTAAATGGCATTGAATCACATGCAGTTTGTAGTCCTATGAGCAAGAGTTGTTTTATGGTAAGGAAAGTCACTATTGCGTTCTCATTGCCATACACAGTGCAAATAGCACTCGCGTCTGTTCCCAGCAAGTACAGTGTATTGGACTGAAGAGGAGCTACTGTTCTTGTCAGTTTCCTAAGCAAAGTTGAACTAGATATGCTCGGTGTGTGTAGGAAGCACAGTTCTTTTGTTCTGAGCAAGCTCACTGTTTGAACCCCATAGGAAAAACAGTAGAGTAGAAGAGTGCTCTTTTCTCTAAAGCAGAGTGTGTTTTTTGTAAGGCGAGCTAGCGTTTGTTTCCCAGTCCTAAATGGAGTTGAGTCACAGGCAGTTTTTGATACTACCAGCAAGAGTTGTTTTCTGGTAAGGAAAGTCACTATTGTGCTCCCATTGCCATACACAGTACAAATAGCACTCGCGTGTGTTCCCAGGAATTACAGTGTATCGGACTGAAGAGGAGCTACTGTTCTTGTCAGTTTCCTAAGCAGAGTTGAACTAGATATGGCCTGTGTGTGTAGGAAGCACAGTTCTTATGTTCTGAGCAAGCTCACTGTTCTGGCCCTATAGGAAACACAGTAGAGTAGATGAGTGCTCTTTTATCTAAAGCAGAGTGTGTTTCTTGTAAGGCGAGCTAGCGTTTGTTTCCTATTCCTAAATGGAGTTGAATCACATGCAGTTTCTGGTCCTACGAACAAGAGTTGTTTTCTGGTAAGGAAAGTCACATTGTGCTCCCATTGCCATACACAGTGCAAATAGCACTCGCGTCTGTTCCCAGCAAGTACAGTGTATTGAAGTGAAGAGGAGCTACTGTTCTTCTCAGTTTCCTAAGCAGAGTTGAACCAGATATGGCCCATGTGTGTAGGAAGCACAGTTATTATGTTCTGAGCAAGCTCACTGTTTTTGGGCCCCATAGGAAACACAGTAGAGTAGAAGAGTGCTCTTTCCTCTAAAGAAGATTGTTTTTCTTGTAAGGCGAGCTAGCGTTTGAATCCCAGTCCTAAATGGAGTTGAATCACATGCAGTTTCTGGTCCTACGCGCATGAGTTGTTTTATGGTAAGAATAGTCACTATTGCGCTTCCATTGCCATACACAGGACCAATAGCACACGCGTCTGTTCCCAACAAGTACAGTGTATTGGACTGAATAGGATCTACTGTTCTTGTCAGGTTCCTAAGCAGAATTGAACTAGATATGGCCGTGTGTGTAGGAAGCACAGTTCTTTTGTTCTGAGCAAGCTCACTGTTCGGACCCCATAGGAAACACAGTAGAGTAGAAGAGTGCTCTTTTCTCAAAAGCAGAGTGTGTTTCTTGTAAGGCGAGCTAGCGTTTTTTCCCACTCCTAAATGGAGTTGAATCACTTGCAGTTTCTGGTCCTACGAGCAAGAGTTGTTTTCTGGTAAGGAAAGTCACTGTTGCGCTCCCATTGCCATACACAGTGCAAATAGCACTCCCGTCTGTTCCCAGCAATTACAGTGTATTGGACTGAAGAGGAGCTACTGTTCTTCTCAGTTTCCTAAGCAGAGTTGAACTAGATATGGCCCGTGTGTCTAGGAAGCACAGTTCATTTGATATGAGCAAGCTCACTGTTCTTGCCCTATAGGAAACACAGTAGAGTAGAAGAGTGCTCTTTTCGCAAAAGCAGAGTGTGTTTTTGTAAGGCGAGCTAGCAATTGTTTCCCAGTCCTAAATGGCGTTGAATCACATGCAGTTTGTGGTCCTACGAGCAAGAGTTGTTTTCTGGTAAGGAAAGTCACTATTGCGTTCTCATTGCCATACACAGTGCAAATAGCACTCGCGTCTGTTCCCAGCAAGTACAGTGTATTGGACTGAAGAGGAACTACTGTTCTTGTCAGTTTCCTAAGTAGAGTTGAACTACATATGGTCCGTGTGTGTAGGAAGCACAGTTCTTTTGTTCTGAGCAAGCTCACTGTTTGAAAACCATAGGAAAAACAGTAGAGTAGAAGAGTGCTCTTTTCTCTAAAGCAGAGTGTGTTTCTTGTAAGGCGAGCTAGCTTTTGTTTCGCAGTCCTAAATGGAGTTGAATCCCATGCAGTTTCTGGTCCTAAGAGCAAGAGTGGTTTTCTGGTAAGGAAAGTCACTATTGTGCTCCCATTGCCACACACAGTGCAAATAGAACTCGCGTCTGTTCCCAGCAAGTACAGTGTATTGGAGTGAAGAGGAGCTACTGTTCTTCTCAGTTTCCTAAGCAGAGTTGAACTAGATATGTCCCGTGTGTCTAGGAAGCACAGTTATTATGTTCTGAGCAAGCTCAATGTTCTGGCCCTATAGGAAACACAGTAGAGTAGAAGAGTGCTCTTTTCTCTAAAGCAGAGTGTGTTTCTTGTAAGGCGAGCTCGCGTTTGTTTCCCAGTCCTAAATGGAGTTGAGTCACAGGCAGTTTTTGGTACTACCAGCAAGAGTTGTTTTCTGGTAAGGAAAGTCACTATTGCGCTCCCACTGCCATACACAGTACAAATAGCACTCGGGTCTGTTCCCAGGAATTACAGTGTATCGGAGTGAAGAGGAGCTACTGTTCTTCTCAGTTTCCTAAGCAGAGTTGAACTAGATATGTCCCGTGTCTCTAGGAAGCACAGTTATTATGTTCTGAGCAAGCTCAATGTTCTGGCCCTATAGGAAACACAGTAGAGTAGAAGAGTGCTCTTTTCTCAAAAGCAGAGTGTGTTTCTTGTAAGGCAAGCTAGCGTTTGTTTCCCACTCCTAAATGGAGTTGAATCACATGCAGTTTCTGGTCCTATGAGCAAGAGTTGTTTTCTGGTAAGGAAAGTCACTGTTGCGCTCCCATTGCCATACACAGTGCAAATAGCACTCCCGTCTGTTCCCAGCAATTACAGTGTATTGGACTGAAGAGGAGCTACTGTTCTTCTCAGTTTCCTAAGCAGAGTTGAACTAGATATGGCCCGTGTGTCTAGGAAGCACAGTTCATTTGATATGAGCAAGCTCACTGTTCTTGCCCTATAGGAAACACAGTAGAGTAGAAGAGTGCTCTTTTCGCAAAAGCAGAGTGTGTTTTTGTAAGGCGAGCTAGCAATTGTTTCCCAGTCCTAAATGGCGTTGAATCACATGCAGTTTGTGGTCCTACGAGCAAGAGTTGTTTTCTGGTAAGGAAAGTCACTATTGCGTTCTCATTGCCATACACAGTGCAAATAGCACTCGCGTCTGTTCCCAGCAAGTACAGTGTATTGGACTGAAGAGGAACTACTGTTCTTGTCAGTTTCCTAAGTAGAGTTGAACTACATATGGTCCGTGTGTGTAGGAAGCACAGTTCTTTTGTTCTGAGCAAGCTCACTGTTTGAAAACCATAGGAAAAACAGTAGAGTAGAAGAGTGCTCTTTTCTCTAAAGCAGAGTGTGTTTCTTGTAAGGCGAGCTAGCTTTTGTTTCGCAGTCCTAAATGGAGTTGAATCCCATGCAGTTTCTGGTCCTAAGAGCAAGAGTTGTTTTCTGGTAAGGAAAGTCACTAGTGCGCTCCCATTGCCACACACAGTGCAAATAGAACTCGCGTCTGTTCCCAGCAAGTACAGTGTATTGGAGTGAAGAGGAGCTACTGTTCTTCTCAGTTTCCTAAGCAGAGTTGAACTAGATATGTCCCGTGTGTCTAGGAAGCACAGTTATTATGTTCTGAGCAAGTTCAATGTTCTGGCCCTATAGGAAACACAGTAGAGTAGAAGAGTGCTCTTTTCTCTAAAGCAGAGTGTTTTTCTTGTAAGGCGAGCTCGCGTTTGTTTCCCAGTCCTAAATGGAGTTGAGTCACAGGCAGTTTTTGGTACTACCAGCAAGAGTTGTTTTCTGGTAAGGAAAGTCACTATTGCGCTCCCACTGCCATACACAGTACAAATAGCACTCGGGTCTGTTCCCAGGAATTACAGTGTATCGGACTGAAGAGGAGCTACTGTTCTTGTCAGTTTCCTAAGCAGAGTTGAACTAGATATGGCCCGTGTGTGTAGGAAGCACAGTTCTTATGTTCTGAGCAAGCTCACTGTTCTGGCCCTATAGGAAACACAGTAGAGTAAATGAGTGCTCTTGTCTCAAAAGCAGAGTGTGTTTCTTGTAAGGCAAGCTAGCGTTTGTTTCCTAGTCCTAAATGGAGTTGAATCACATGCAGTTTCTGGTCCTACGAGCAAGAGATGTTTTCTGGTAAGTAAAGTCACTGTTGCGCTCCCATTGCCATACACAGTGCAAATAGCACTCCCGTCTGTTCCCAGCAATTACAGTGTATTGGACTGAAGAGGAGCTACTGTTCTTCTCAGTTTCCTAAGCAGAGTTGAACTAGATATGGCCCGTGTGTCTAGGAAGCACAGTTCATTTGATCTGAGCAAGCTCACTGTTCTGGCCCTATAGGAAACACAGTAGAGTAGAAGAGTGCTCTTTTCGCAAAAGCAGAGTGTGTTTTTGTAAGGCCAGCTAGCATTTGTTTCCCAGTCCTAAATGGCGTTGAATCACATGCAGTTTGTGGTCCTACGAGCAAGAGTTGTTTTCTGGTAAGGAAAGTCACTATTGCGTTCTCATTGCCATACACAGTGCAAATAGCACTCGCGTCTGTTCCCAGCAAGTACAGTGTATTGGACTGAAGAGGAACTACTGTTCTTGTCTGTTTCCTAAGCAGAGTTGAACTACATATGGTCCGTGTGTGTAGGAAGCACAGTTCTTTTGTTCTGAGCAAGCTCACTGTTTGAACCCCATAGGAAAAACAGTAGAGTAGAAGAGTGCTCTTTTCTCTAAAGCAGAGTGTGTTTCTTGTAAGGCGAGCTAGCTTTTGTTTCCCAGTCCTAAGTGGAGTTGAATCCCACGCAGTTTCTGGTCCTAAGAGCAAGAGTTGTTTTCTGGTAAGGAAAGTCACTATTGTGCTCCCATTGCCATACACAGTGCAAATAGAACTCGCGTCTGTTCCCAGCAAGTACAGTGTATTGGAGTGAAGAGGATCTACTGTTCTTGTCAGTTTCCTAAGCAGAGTTGAACTAGATATGTCCCGTGTGTCTAGGAAGCACAGTTATTATGTTCTGAGCAAGCTCAATGTTCTGGCCCTATAGGAAACACAGTAGAGTAGAAGAGTGCTCTTTTCTCTAAAGCAGAGTGTGTTTCTTGTAAGGCGAGCTCGCGTTTGTTTCCCAGTCCTAAATGGAGTTGAGTCACAGGCAGTTTTTGGTACTACCAGCAAGAGTTGTTTTCTGGTAAGGAAAGTCACTATTGCGCTCCCATTGCCATACACAGTACAAATAGCACTCGTGTCTGTTCCCAGGAATTACAGTGTATCGGACTGAAGAGGAGCTACTGTTCTTGTCAGTTTCCTAAGCAGAGTTGAACTAGATATGGCCGTGTGTGTAGGAAGCACAGTTCTTATGTTCTGAGCAAGCTCACTCTTCTGGCCTTATAGGAAACACAGTAGAGTAGATGAGTGCTCTTTTATCTAAAGCAGAGTGTGTTTTTTGTAAGGCGAGCTAGCGATAGTTTCCTAGTCCTAAATGGAGTTGAATCACATGCAGTTTCTGGTCCTACGAACAAGAGTTGTTTTCTGGTAAGGAAAGTCACATTGTGCTCCCATTGCCATACACAGTGCAAATAGCACTCGCGTCTGTTCCCAGCAAGTACAGTGTATTGAAGTGAAGAGGAGCTACTGTTCTTCTCAGTTTCCTAAGCAGAGTTGAACTAGATATGTCCCATGTGTCTAGGAAGCACAGTTATTAGGATCTGAGCAAGCTCACTGTTTTTGGGCCACATAGTAAACACAGTAGAGTAGAAGAGTGCTCTTTCCTTTAAAGAAGAGTGTGTTTCTTGTAAGGCGAGCTAGCGTTTGAATCCCAGTCCTAAATGGAGTTGAATCACATGCAGTTTCTGGTCATACGAGCATGAGTTGTTTTATGGTAAGAATAGCCACTATTGCGCTCCCATTGCCATACACATGACCAATAGCACATGCGTCTGTTCCCAGCAAGTACAGTGTATTGGACTGAATAGGATCTACTGTTCTTGTCAGGTTCCTAAGCAGAATTGAACTAGATATGGCCGTGTGTGTAGGAAGCACAGTTCTTTTGTTCTGAGCAAGCTCACTGTTCGGACCCCATAAGAAACACAGTAGAGTATAAGAGTACTCTTTTCTCAAAAGCAGAGTGTGTTTCTTGTAAGGCGAGCTAGCGTTTGTTTCCCAGTCCTAAATGGAGTTGAGTCCCATGCAGTTTCTGTTCCTACGAGCAAGAGTTGTTTTCTGGTAAGGAAAGTCACTGTTGCGCTCCCATTGCCATACACAGTACAAATAGCACTCGTGTCTGTTCCCAGGAATTACAGTGTATCGGACTGAAGAGGAGCTACTGTTCTTGTCAGTTTCCTAAGCAGAGTTTAACTAGATATGGCCCGTGTGTCTAGGAAGCACAGTTCATTTGATCTGAGCAAGCTCACTGTTCTGGCCCTATAGGAAACACAGTAGAGTAGAAGAGTGCTCTTTTAGATAAAGCAGAGTGTGTTTCTTGTAAGGCGAGCTAGCGTTTGTTTCCTAGTCCTAAATGGAGTTGAATCACATGTAGTTTCTGGTCCTACGAACAAGAGTTGTTTTCTGGTAAGGAAAGTCACATTGTGCTCCCATTGCCATACACAGTGCAAATAGCACTCGCGGCTATTCCCAACAAGTACAGTGTATTGAATTAAAGAGGAGCTACTGTTCTTCTCAGTTTCCTAAGCAGAGTTGAACTAGATATGGCCCGTGTGTCTAGGAAGCACAGTTATTATGTTCTGAGCAAGCTCACTGTTCTGGCCCTATAGGAAACACAGTAGAGTAGAAGAGTGCTCATTTCTCTAAAGCAGAGTGTGTTTCTTGTAAGGCGAGCTCGCGTTTGTTTCCCAGTCCTAAATGGAGTTTAGTCACAGGCAGTTTTTGGTACTACGAGCAAGAGTTGTTTTCTGGTAAGATGAGTCACTATTGTGCTCCAATTGCCATACACAGTGCAAATAGCACTCGCGTCTGTTCCCAGAAAGTACAGTGTATTGGACTGAATAGGAGCTACTGTTCTTGTCAGTTTCCTAAGCAGAGTTGAACTAGATATGGCCCGTGTGTATGAAGCACAGTTCTTTTGTTCTGAGCAAGCTCACTGTTCTGGCCCCATAGGAAACACAGTAGAGTAGATGAGTGCTCTTTTCTCTAAAGCAGACTGTGTTTCTCCTAAGGCGAGCTAGCGTTTGTTTCCCATTCCTAAATGGAGTTGAATCACATGCAGTTTCTGGTCCTATGCGCAAGAGTTGTTTTATGGTAAGAAGAGTCACTATTGCGCTGCCATTGCCATACACAGGACAAATAGCACTGGCGTCTGTTCCCAGCAAGTACAGTGTATTGGACTGAAGAGGATCTACTGTTCTTGTCAGGTTTTTAAGCAGAATTGAAATAGATATGGCCGTGTGTGTAGGAAGCACAGTTCTTTTGTTCTGAGCAAGGTCACTGTTCGGACCCCATAGGAAACACAGTAGAGTAGAAGAGTGCTCTTTTCTCAAAAGCAGAGTGTGTTTCTTGTAAGGCGAGCTATTGTTTGAACTCGCGTCTGTTCCCAGCAAGTACAGTGTATTGGAGTGAAGAGGAGCTACTGTTCTTCTCAGTTTCCTAAGCAGAGTTGAACTAGATATGTCCCGTGTGTCTAGGAAGCACAGTTATTATGTTCTGAGCAAGCTCATTGTTCTGGCCCTATAGGAAACACAGTAGAGTAGATGAGTGCTCTTTAATCTAAAGCAGAGTGTGTTTCTTGTAAGGCGAGCTCGCGTTTGTTTCCCAGTCCTAAATGGAGTTGAGTCACAGGCAGTTTTTGGTACTACCAGCAAGAGTTGTTTTCTGGTAAGGAAAGTCACTGTTGCGCTCCCATTGCCATACACAGTGCAAAAAGCACTCCCGTCTGTTCCCAGCAATTACAGTGTATTGGACTGAAGAGGAGCTACTGTTCTTCTCAGTTTCCTAAGCAGAGTTGAACTAGATATGGCCCGTGTGTCTAGGAAGCACAGTTCATTTGATCTGATCAAGTTCACTGTTCTGGCCCTATAGGAAACACAGTAGAGTAGAAGAGTGCTCTTTTCGCAAAAGCAGAGTGTGTTTTTGTAAGGCGAGCTAGCATTTGTTTCCCAGTCATAAATGGCGTTGAATCACATGCAGTTTGTGGTCCTACGAGCAAGAGTTGTTTTCTGGTAAGGAAAGTCACTATTGAGTTCTCATTGCCATACACAGTGCAAATAGCACTCGCGTCTGTTCCCAGCAAGTACAGTGTATTGGACTGAAGTGGAACTACTGTTCTTGTCTGTTTCCTAAGCAGAGTTGAACTAGATATGGCCCGTGTGTGTAGGAAGCACAGTTCTTATTTTCTGAGGAAGCTCACTGTTCTGGCCCTATAGGAAACACAGTAGAGAAGATGAGTGCTCTTTTATCTAAAGCAGAGTGTGTTTCTTGTAAGGCGAGCTAGCGTTTGTTTCCTAGTCCTAAATGGAGTTGAATCACATGCAGTTTCTGGTCTTACGAACAAGAGTTGTTTTCTGGTAAGGAAAGTCACATTGTGTTCCCATTGCCATACACAGTGCAAATAGCACTCGGGGCTGTTCCCAGCAAGTACAGTGTATTGGAGTGAAGAGGAGCTACTGTTCTTCTCAGTTTCCTAAGAAGAGTTGAACTAGATATGGCCCGTGTGTCTAGGAAGCACAGTTATTATGTTCTGAGCAAGCTCATTGTTCTGGCCCTATAGGAAACACAGTAGAGTAGAAGAGTGCTCATTTTTCTAAAGCAGAGTGTGTTTCTTGTAAGGCGAGCTCGCGTTTGTTTCCCAGTCCTAAATGGTGTTGAGTCACAGTCAGTTTTTGTA
Organism: Peromyscus eremicus; assembly: GCF_949786415.1. Classification (NCBI taxonomy): domain Eukaryota; kingdom Metazoa; phylum Chordata; class Mammalia; order Rodentia; family Cricetidae; genus Peromyscus; species Peromyscus eremicus. Next base: position 136,932 of record NW_026734424.1, read on the forward strand.
CTACGAGCAAGAGTTGTTTTCTGGTAAGAAGAGTCACTATTGCGCTCCAAATGCCATACACAGTGCAAATAGCACTCGTGTCTGTTCCCAGCAAGTTCAGTGTAGTGGAATGAATAGGAGCTACTGTTCTTGTCAGTTTTCTAAGCAGAGTTGAACTAGATATGGCCCGTGTGTATGAAGCACAGTTCTTTTGTTCTGAGCAAGCTCACTGTTCTGGCCCTATAGGAAACACAGTAGAGTAGAAGAGTGCTCTTTTCTCAAAGGCAGAGTGTGTTTCTTGTAAGGCGAGCTAGCGTTTGTTTCCTAGTCCTAAATGGTGTTGAATCACATGCAGTTTGTGGCCCTACGAGCAAGAGTTGTTTTCTGGTAAAGAAAGTCACTATTGTGGTCTCATTGCCATACACAGTGCAAATAGCACTCGCGTCTGTTCCCAGCAAGTACAGTGTATTGGACTGAAGAGGATTTACTGTTCTTGTCAGTTTCCTAAGCAGAGTTGAACTACATATGGTCCTTGTGTGTAGGACGCACAGTTCTTTTGTTCTTAGCAAGCTCACCATTTGGACACCATAGGAAACACAGTAGAGTAGAAGAGTGCTCTTTTCTCAAAAGCAGAGTGTGTTTCTTGTAAGGCGAGCTAGCGTTTGTTTCCCAGTCCTAAATGGAGTTGAATCACATGCAGTTTCTGGTCCTACGAGCAAGAGTTGTTTTCTGGTAAGGAAAGTCACTATTGTGCTCCCATTGCCATACACAGTGCAAATAGCACACGCGTCTGTTATAAGCAAGTACAGTGTATTGGAAGGAAGAGGAGCTACTGTTCTTTTCAGTTTCCTAAGCAGAGTTGAACTAGATATGGCCCGTGTGTGTAGGAAGCACAGTAATTATGTTCTGAGCAAGCTCACTGTTCTGGCCCTATAGGAAACACAGTAGATTAGAAGAGTGCTCTTTTCTTTAAAGCACAGTGTGTTTCTTGTAAGGCGAGCTCGCGTTTGTTTCCCAGTCCTAAATGGAGTTGAGTCACATGCAGTTTTTGGTCCTACGAGCAAGAGTTGTTTTCTGGTAAGAAGAGTCACTATTGTGCTCCAAATGCCATATACAGTGCAAATAGCTCTCGCGTCTGTTCGCAGCAAGTACAGTGTATTGGACTGAAGAGGATCTACTGTTCATGTCAGGTTCCTAAGCAGAATTGAACTAGATATGGCCGTGTGTGGAGGAAGCACAGTTTTTTTGTTCTCAGCAAGCTCGCTGTTCGGACCACATAGGAAACACAGTAGACTAGAAGAGTGCTCTTTTCTCAAAAGCAGAGTGTGTTTCTTGTAAGGCGAGCTAGCGTTTGTTTCCCAGTCCTAAATGGAGTTAAATCACATGCAGTTACTGGTCCTACGAACAAGAGTTGTTTTCTGGTAAGGAAGTCACTATTGTGCTCCCATTGCCATACACAGTGCAAATAGCACTCGCGTCTGTTCCCAGCAAGTACAGTGTATTGGACTGAAGAGCAGCTTCTGTTCTTGTCAGTTTCCAAAGCAGAGTTGAACTAGATATGGCCGTGTGTGTAGGAAGCACAGTTCTTTTGTTCTGAGCAAGCTCACTGTTTGGACCCCATAGGAAACACAGTAGAGTAGAAGAGTGCTCTTTTCTCAAAAGCAGAGTGTGTTTCTTGTAAGGCGAGCTAGCGTTTGTTTCCCAGTCCTAAATGGAGTTGAATCCCATGCAGTTTCTGGTCCTACGAGCAAGAGTTCTTTTCTCGTAAGAAGAGTCACTATTGCGCTGCCATTGCCATACACAGGACAAATAGCACTGGCGTCTGATCGCAGCAAGTACAGTGTATTGGACTGAAGAGGATCTACTGTTCTTGTCAGGTTCCTAAGCAGAATTGAACTAGATACAGCCATGTGTGTAGGAAGCACAGTTCTTTGTTCTGAGCAAGCTAACTGTTCTTTCCCTATAGGAAACACAGTAGAGTAGAAGAGTGCTCTTTTCTTAAAAGCAGAGTGTGTTTCTTGTAAAGCGAGCTAGCGTTTGTTTCCCAGTCCTAAATGGAGTTGAATCACATGCAGTTTCTGGTCCTACGAGCAAGAGTTGTTTTCTGGTAAGGAAAGTCTCTATTGTGTTCCCACTGCCATACACAGTGCAAATAGCACTCGCGTCTGTTCCCTGCAAGTACAGTGTATCGGACTGAAGAGGATCTACTGTTCTTGTCAGTTTCCTAAGCAGAGTTGAATGAGATATGGCCCGTGTGTGTAGGAAGCACAGTTCTCTTGTTCTGAGCAAGCTCACTGTTCTGGCCCTATAGGAAACACAGTAGAGTAGAAGAGTGCTCTTTTCTCTAAAGCAGAGTGTGTTTCTTTTAAGGCGAGCTAGCGTTTGTTTCCCAGTCATAAATGGAGTTGAGTCACAGGCAGTTTTTTTTCCTACGAGCAAGAGTTGTTTTCTGGTAAGAAGAGTCACTATTGCGCTCCAAATTCCATACACAGTGCAAATAGCACTCGCGTCTGTTCCCAGCAAGTACAGTGTATTGGACTGAATAGGATCTACTGTTCTTGTCAGTTTCCTAAGCAGAGTTGAACTAGATATGGTCCATGTGTGTAGGAAGCACAGTTCTTTTGTTCTGAGCAAGCTCACTGTTTGGACCCCATAGGAAACACAGTAGAGTAGAAGAGTGCTCTGTTTCTGGAGAATTTCTCTCCAGCTCCCACCACCAAGTCCCGCCAGTCTCAGAGCCCACTTATAAAATAAACACACAGACTCTTACATTATTTAAACTGCTTGGCCATTAGCTCAGGCCTGTTATTGTCTAGCTCTTACTCTTATATTTAGCCCATTTCTATTAATCTTAACTTTGCCACATGGCTCATGGCTTACTGGTACCTTACATCTTCCTTGTCCTGATGGCGGCTGGCAGTGTCTCTCTCTCAGCCTTCCACTTCCCCGCTTTATTCTCCTCCTTGCCCCGCCTACACTTCCTGCCTAGCCAATGGCCAATCAGTGTTTTATTGATTAATTAGCAACACATTTGCCATACATCCCACAGCACTTCCCCCCCTTTTTTTTTCAAAAAGGAAGGTTTTAACCTTAACAAAGTAAAATTACATATAATTTGGCAATTTGGGCGTAGCTTCTCTTACTACTTCCTGCTGGAAGGGGGCGCTGTATCTTGTGGGGAAACAAAAAAAAATTTAGAATTATGGAATAGTCCATGAGGCTGTATCGTCTGAGCCAGATGCCTTTAAACCATTCTGGATGTTGGATCATCTGGGCCATGGTGTCATAGGAGACCTTCAGGGGGTCTTGGCTGGTCAAACCTGATGTATCTTAATCTTGAACAAATCCATAGCCTCTGGCTTTCTGTGGAAACAAAAGAGATTCTTTTCCAAAGCAACATATCCTTACATCCAAATTTTGAAGTCAAGGTATCTTTAAAATATACATTTTGGCATAACTCTACAGCTTTTACAATCAAATGTTTTTCTGCAGTTAAAAGTCCCAACGACAACACAATCCAGATTCTCTGTGTAATATCCATTTTTACGTGGCTTATTTTTTATACTACCTTTACTGTCTCTTTAATGACTTTATTTTTTAAAACTATGTATTTGTTTCTATAACTCTATATATCACCTTTTTTGTCTCTTTCAAGCCTACGTATCTTTTACACACATTGTAAACTATTACATCTGAATCTGTCTTATTGTGAATCTATTGCTTTAAACTGCAGCAGCTGTGGCTGCTGGCTCCGCCCACCTCAGCTTCCCAACATGGCTACGTTTTCCGCCAGCTCTGGGAGCCATCAACTCTCAGAAATAGTGGGTCTCTGCTTCTATCAAAGCAGCGTGTAGCCCAGAAATCTCTTTTTTTTTGTTTTGTTTTGTTTTGTACTAGCAAAGGCTAAATCCACCACACAGCTTAATGTGCCACTTGCAGAGGCCTCATTCGCGCCATACTGCAGGTCAAGCATGCACGCCAGGAACCCGCCATAGTAGCTCAAACACGCAGGCTGCCACTAGCTTGAAAGAGACAACTAGGAGCTGTTTTTAGCTCCGTTTTAGAGTTTTTTTCTCAGTTTTTAGGTGGAAACTCTTGCCAACACATTGGACGCCATTTGTTGCTGGAGAATTTCTCTCCAGCTCCCACCACCAAGTCCCGCCAGTCTCAGAGCCCACTTATAAAATAAACACAAAGACTCTTACATTATTTAAACTGCTTGGCCATTAGCTAAGGCCTGTTATTGTCTAGCTCTTACTCTTATATTTAGCCGATTTCTATTAATTTTTACTTTGCCACATGGCTCATGGCTTACTGGTACCTTACATCTTCCTTGTCCTGATGGCGGCTGGCAGTGTCTCTCTCTCAGCCTTCCACTTCCCCGCTTTATTCTCCTCCTTGCCCCGCCTACACTTCCTGCCTAGCCAACGGCCAATCAGTGTTTTATTGATTAATTAGCAACACATTTGCCATACATCCCACAGCAGTGCTCTTTTCTGAAAAGCAGAGTGTATTTCTTGTAAGGCGAGCTAGCGTTTGTTTCCTAGTCCTAAATGGAGTTGAATCACATGCAGTTTCTGGTCCTACGAGCAAGAGTTGTTTTCTGGTAAGGAAAGTCACTATTGCGCTCCCATTGCCATACACATTACAAATAGCACTTGCGTCTGTTCCCAGGAAGTACAGTGTATTGGACTGAATAGGAGCTACTGTACTGTCAGTTCCCTAAGCAGAGTTGAAGTAGATATGGTCCGTGTGTAGGAAGCACAGTTCTTTTGTTCTGAGCAAGCTCACTGTTTGGACCCCATAGGAAACACAGTAGAGTAGAAGAGTGCTCTTTTCTCAAAAGCAGAGTGTGTTTCATGTAAGGCAAGCTAGCATTTGTTTCCCAGTCCTAAATGGAGTTGAATCACATGCAGTTTCTGGTCCTACGAGCAAGAGTTGTTTTCTGGTAAGGAAAGTCACTATTGCGCTCCCATTACCATACATAGTGCAAATAGCACTCGGTCCGTTCCCAGCAAGTACAGTGTATTGGACTGAAGAGGAGCTACTGTTCTTGTCAGTTTCCTAAGCAGAGTTGAACTAGATATGGCCCGTGTGAAGGAAGCACAGTTCTTTTGTTCTGATCAAGCTCACTGTTCTGGCCCTATAGGAAACACAGTAGAGTAGAAGAGTGCTCTTTTCGCAAAAGCAGAGTGTTTTCTTGTAAGGCGAGCTAGCGTTTGTTTTCCAGTCCTAAATGGAGTTGAATCACATGAAGTTTTTGGTCCCACGAGCAAGAGCTGTTTTCTGGTAAGAAGAGTCACTATTGCGCTCCTATTGCCATACACAGTGCAAATAGCACTCGCGTCAGTTCCCAGCAAGTACAGTGTATTGGACTGAATAGGAGCTACTGTTCTTGTCAGTTTCCAAAGCATAGTTGAACTAGATATGGTCCGTGTGTGTAGGAAGCACAGTTCTTTGTTCTCAGCAAGCTCACTGTTCTGGCTCTATATGAAACACAGTAGAGTAGAACAGTGCTCTTTTCTCAAAAGCAGAGTGTTTTTCTTGTAAGGCGAGCTAGCGGTTGTTTCCCAGTCCTAAATGGAGTTAAATCACATGCAGTTACTGGTCCTACGAGCAAGAGTTGTTTTAATGTAAGGAAGTCTATATTGTGCTCCCATTGCCATACACAGTGCAAATAGCACTCGCGTCTGTTCCCAGCAAGTACAGTGTATCAGACTGAAGAGGAGCTATTGTTCTTGTCAGTTTCCTAAGCAGAGTTGAACGAGATATGGCCCGTGTGTGTAGGAAGCTCAGTTCTTTTGTTTTGAGCAAGCTCACTGTTTTGAACACATCGGAAACACAGTAGAGTAGAAGAGTGCTCTTTTCTCAAAAGCAGATTGTGTTTCTGGTAAGGCGAGCTAGCATTTGTTTCCCAGTCCTAAATGGAGTAGAATAACATGCAGTTTCTGGTCCTATGAGCAAGAGTTGTTTTCAGGTAAGGAAAGTCACTATTGTGCTCCCATTGCCATACACAGTGCAAATAGCACACCCGTCTGTTCCCAGCAATTACAGTGTATCGGACTGCAAAGGAGCTACTGTTCTTGTCAGTTTCCTAAGCAGAGTTGAACTAGATGTGGTCCGTGTGTAGGAAGCACAGTTTTCTGTTCTGAGCAAGCTCACTGTTTGGACCCCATAGGAAACACAATAGAGTAGAAGAGTGCTCTTTTCTCTAAAGCATATTGTGTTTCTTGTAAGGCGAGCTAGCATTTGTTTACCAGTCCTAAATGGAGTTGAATCACATGCAGTTTCTGGTCCTATGAGCAAGAGTTTTTTTCTGGTAAGGAAAGTCACTATTGTGCTCCCATTGCCGTACACAGTGCAAATAGCACTCCCATCTATTCCCAGCAAGTACAGTGTATCGGACTGAAGAGGAGCTACTATTCTTGTCAGTTTCCTAAGCAGAGTTGAACTAGATATGGCCCGTGTGTGTAGGAAGCACAGTTCTTTTGTTCTGAGCAAGCTCACTGTTCGGACCCCATAGGAAACACAGTAGAGTAGAAGAGTGCTCTTTTCTCAAAAGCAGAGTGTGTTTCATGTAAGGCGAGCTAGCGTTTCTTTCCCAGTCCTAAATGGAGTTGAATCACATTCAGTTTCTGGTCCTACGAGCAAGAGTTGTTTTCTGGTAAGGAAAGTCACTATTGCGCTCCCATTGCCATACATAGTGCAAATAGCACTCGGTCCGTTCCCAGCAAGTACAGTGTATCGGACTGTTGAGGAGCTAATGTTCTTGTCAGTTTCCTAAGCAGAGTTGAACTAGATATGGCCCGTGTGAAGGAAGCACAGTTCTTTTGTTCTGATCAAGCTCACTGTTCTGGCCCTATAGGAAACACAGTAGAGTAGAAGAGTGCTCTTTTCTCAAAAGCATAATGTGTTTCTTGTAAGGCGAGCTAGCGTTTGTTTCCCAGTCCTAAATGGAGTTGAATCACATGCAGTTTCTGTTCCTATGAGCAAGAGTTGTTTTCTGGTAAGGAAAGTCACCATTGCGCTGCCATTGCCATACACAGTGCAAATAGCACACCCGTATGTTCCCAGCAATTACAGTGTATCGGACTGAAAAGGAGCTACTGTTCTTGTCAGTTTCCTAAGCAGAGTTGAACTAGATGTGGTCCGTGTGTAGGAAGCACAGTTTTCTGTTCTGAGCAAGCTCACTGTTCTGGCCCTATAGGAAACACAGTAGAGTAGAAGAGTGCTCTTTTCTCTAAAGCAGAGTGTGTTTCTTTTAAGGCGAGCTAGCGTTTGTTTTCCAGTCCTAAATGGAGTTGAGTCACATGCAGTTTTTGGTCCCACGAGCAAGAGTTGTTTTCTGGTAAGAAGAGTCACTATTGTGCTCCCATTGCCATACACAGTGCAAATAGCACTCGCGTCTGTTCCCAGCAAGTACAGTGTATCGGACTGAAGAGGAGCTATTGTTCTCGTCAGTTTCCTAAGCAGAGTTGAACGAGATTTGGCCCGTGTGTGTAGGAAGCTCAGTTCTTTTGTTTTGAGCAAGCTCACTGTTTTGACCACATCGGAAACACAGTAGAGTAGAAGAGTGCTCTTTTCTCAAAAGCAGAGTGTGTTTCTTGTAAGGCGATCTAGCGTTTGTTTTCTAGTCCTAAATGGAGTTGAATCACATGCAGTTTCTGGTTCTATGAGTAAGAGTTTTTTTCTGGTAAGAAGAGTCACTATTGCGCTGCCATTGCCATACACAAGAAAAATAGCACTGGTGTCTGTTCCCAACAAGTACTGTGTATTGGACTGAAGAGTATCTACTGTTCTTGTCAGGTTTATAAGCAGAATTGAACTAGATATTTCCGTGTGTGTAGGAAGCACAGTTTTTTTGTTCTGAGCAAGCTCACTTTTCGGACCCCATAGGAAACACAGTAGAGTAGAAGAGTGCTCTTTTCTCTTAAGCAGATTGTGTTTCTTGTAAGGCGAGCTAGCATTTGTTTCCCAGTCCTAAATGAAGTTGAATCACATGCAGTTTCTGCTCCTATGAGCAAGAGTTGTTTTCTGGTAAGGAAAGTCACTATTGTGCTCCCATTGCCGTACACAGTGCAAATAGCACTCCCATCTGTTCCAAGCAAGTACAGTGTATTGGACTGAAGAGGAGCCACTGTTCTTGTAAGTTTCCTAAGCAGAGTTGAACTAGATATGGCCTGTGTGTGTAGGAAGCACAGTTCTTTTGTTTTGAGCAAGCTCACTGTTTGGAACACATCGGAAACACAGAAGAGTAGAAGAGTGCTCTTTTCTCAAAAGCAGAGTGTTTTTCTTGTAAGGCGAGCTAGCGTTTGTTTTCTAGTCCTAAATGGAGTTGAATCACATGCAGTTTCTGGTTCTACGAGCAAGAGTTGTTTTCTGGTAAGAAGAGTCACTATTGCGCTGCCATTGCCATACACAAGAAAAATAGCACTGGCGTCTGTTCCCAGCAAGTACTGTGTATTGGACTGAAGAGTATCTACTGTTCTTGTCAGGTTTATAAGCAGAATTGAACTAGATATGGCCGTGTGTGTAGGAAGCACAGTTTTTTTGTTCTGAGCAAGCTCACTTTTCGGACCCCATAGGAAACACAATAGAGTAGAAGAGTGCTCTTTTCTCTAAAGCAGATTGTGTTTCTTGTAAGGAGAGCTAGCATTTGTTTCCCAGTCCTAAATGAAGTTGAATCACATGCAGTTTCTGCTCCTATGAGCAAGAGTTGTTTTCTGGTAAGGAAAGTCACTATTGTGCTCCCATTGCCGTACACAGTGCAAATAGCACTCCCATCTGTTCCAAGCAAGTACAGTGTATTGGACTGAAGAGGAGCTACTGTTCTTGTAAGTTTCCTAAGCAGAGTTGAACTAGATATGGCCCGTGTGTGTAGGAAGCACAGTTCTTTTGTTCTGAGCAAGCTCACTGTTCGGACCCCATAGGAAACACAGTAGAGTAGAAGAGTGCTCTTTTCTCAAAAGCAGAGTGTTTTTCTTGTAAGGCGAGCTAGCGTTTGTTTCCCAGTCCTAAATGGAGTTGAGACATATGCAGTTTTTGGTCCTACGAGCAAGAGTTTTTTTCTGGTAAGAAGAGTCACTCTTGCACTCCCATTGCCTACACAGTGCAAATAGCACTTGCATCTGTTCCCAGCAAGTACAGTGTATTGGACTGAAGAGGATCTACTGTTCATGTCAGTTTCTTAAGCAGAGTTGAACTAGATATGGCCCGTGTGTGTAGAAAGCACAGTTCTTTTGTTCTGAGCAAGCTCACTTTTCGGACCCCATAGGAAACACAGTAGAGTAGAAGAGTGCTCTTTTCTCAAAAGCAGTGTGTGTTTCATGTAAGGCGAGCTCGCGTTTGTTTCCCAGTCCTAAATGGAGTTGAATCACATGCAGTTTCTGGTCCTACGAGCAAGAGTTGTTTTCTGGTAAGAACAGTCACTATTGCGCTCCAATTGTCATACACAGGGCAAATAGCACTGGAGTCGGTTCCCAGCATGTACAGTGTATTGGACTGAAGAGGATCTACTGTTCTTGTCAGGTTCCTAAGCAGAGTTGAACTAGATATGGCCGTGTGTGCAGGAAGCACAGTTCTTTTGTTCTGAGCAAGCTCACTGTTCTGGCCCTATAGGAAACACAGTAGAGTAGAAGAGTGCTCTTTTCTCTAAAGCAGAGTGTGTTTCTTGTAAGGCGAGCTAGCGTTTGTTTCCCTGTCATAAATGGAGTTGAATCACATGCAGTTTCTGGTCCTACGAGCAAGAGTTGTTTTCTGGTAAGGAAAGTCACTATTATGTTCCAACTGTCATACACAGTGCAAATAGCACTCGCGTCTGTTCCCTGCAAGTACAGTGTATCGGACTGAAGAGGATCTACTATTCTTGTCAGTTTCCTAAGCAGAGTTGAATGAGATATGGCCCGTGTGTGTAGGAAGCACAGTTCTCTTGTTCTGAGCAAGCTCACTGTTCTGGCCCTATAGGAAACACAGTAGAGTAGAAGAGTGCTCTTTTCTCTGAAGCAGAGTGTGTTTCTTGTAAGGCGAGCTAGCGTTTGTTTCCCAGTCCTAAATGTAGTTGAGTCACAGGCAGTTTTTTTTCCTACGAGCAAGAGTTGTTTTCTGGTAAGAAGAGTCACTATTGCGCTCCAAATTCCATACACAGTGCAAATAGCACTCGCGTCTGTTCCCAGCAAGTACAGTGTATTGGACTGAATAGGATCTACTGTTCTTGTCAGTTTCCTAAGCAGAGTTGAACTAGATATGGTCCATGTGTGTAGGAAGCACAGTTCTTTTGTTCTGAGCAAGCTCACTGTTTGGACCCCATAGGAAACACAGTAGAGTAGAAGAGTGCTCTGTTTCTGGAGAATTTCTCTCCAGCTCCCACCACCAAGTCCCGCCAGTCTCAGAGCCCACTTATAAAATAAACACACAGACTCTTACATTATTTAAACTGCTTGGCCATTAGCTCAGGCCTGTTATTGTCTAGCTCTTACTCTTATATTTAGCCCATTTCTATTAATCTTAACTTTGCCACATGGCTCATGGCTTACTGGTACCTTACATCTTCCTTGTCCTGATGGCGGCTGGCAGTGTCTCTCTCTTAGCCTTCCACTTCCCCGCTTTATTCTCCTCCTTGCCCCGCCTACACTTCCTGCCTAGCCAATGGCCAATCATTGTTTTATTGATTAATTAGCAACACATTTGCCATACATCCCACAGCACTTCCCCCCCTTTTTTTTTCAAAAAGGAAGGTTTTAACCTTAACAAAGTAAAATTACATATAATTTGGCAATTTGGGCGTAGCTTCTCTTACTACTTCCTGCTGGAAGGGGGCGCTGTATCTTGTGGGGAAACAAAAAAAAATTTAGAATTATGGAATAGTCCATGAGGCTGTATCGTCTGAGCCAGATGCCTTTAAACCATTCTGGATGTTGGATCATCTGGGCCATGGTGTCATAGGAGACCTTCAGGGGGTCTTGGCTGGTCAAACCTGATGTATCTTAATCTTGAACAAATCCATAGCCTCTGGCTTTCTGTGGAAACAAAAGAGATTCTTTTCCAAAGCAACATATCCTTACATCCAAATTTTGAAGTCAAGGTATCTTTAAAATATACATTTTGGCATAACTCTACAGCTTTTACAATCAAATGTTTTTCTGCAGTTAAAAGTCCCAACGACAACACAATCCAGATTCTCTGTGTAATATCCATTTTTACGTGGCTTATTTTTTATACTACCTTTATTGTCTCTTTAATGACTTTATTTTTTAAAACTATGTATTTGTTTCTATAACTCTATATATCACCTTTTTTGTCTCTTTCAAGCCTACGTATCTTTTACACACATTGTAAACTATTACATCTGAATCTGTCTTATTGTGAATCTATTGCTTTAAACTGCAGCAGCTGTGGCTGCTGGCTCCGCCCACCTCAGCTTCCCAACATGGCTACGTTTTCCGCCAGCTCTGGGAGCCATCAACTCTCAGAAATAGTGGGTCTCTGCTTCTATCAAAGCAGCGTGTAGCCCAGAAATCTCTTTTTTTTTTGTTTTGTTTTGTTTTGTACTAGCAAAGGCTAAATCCACCACACAGCTTAATGTGCCACTTGCAGAGGCCTCATTCGCGCCATACTGCAGGTCAAGCATGCACGCCAGGAACCCGCCATAGTAGCTCAAACACGCAGGCTGCCACTAGCTTGAAAGAGACAACTAGGAGCTGTTTTTAGCTCCGTTTTAGAATTTTTTTTCTCAGTTTTTAGGTGGAAACTCTTGCCAACACATTGGACGCCATTTGTTGCTGGAGAATTTCTCTCCAGCTCCCACCACCAAGTCCCGCCAGTCTCAGAGCCCACTTATAAAATAAACACACAGACTCTTACATTATTTAAACTGCTTGGCCATTAGCTAAGGCCTGTTATTGTCTAGCTCTTACTCTTATATTTAGCCGATTTCTATTAATTTTTACTTTGCCACATGGCTCATGGCTTACTGGTACCTTACATCTTCCTTGTCCTGATGGCGGCTGGCAGTGTCTCTCTCTCAGCCTTCCACTTCCCCGCTTTATTCTCCTCCTTGCCCCGACTACACTTCCTGCCTAGCCAACGGCCAATCAGTGTTTTATTGATTAATTAGCAACACATTTGCCATACATCCCACAGCAGTGCTCTTTTCTGAAAAGCAGAGTGTATTTCTTGTAAGGCGAGCTAGCGTTTGTTTCCTAGTCCTAAATGGAGTTGAATCACATGCAGTTTCTGGTCCTACGAGCAAGAGTTGTTTTCTGGTAAGGAAAGTCACTATTGCGCTCCCATTGGCATACACATTACAAATAGCACTTGCGTCTGTTCCCAGGAAGTACAGTGTATTGGACTGAATAGGAGCTACTGTACTGTCAGTTCCCTAAGCAGAGTTGAACTAGATATGGTCCTTGTGTAGGAAGCACAGTTCTTTTGTTCTGAGCAAGCTCACTGTTTGGACCCCATAGGAAACACAGTAGAGTAGAAGAGTGCTCTTTTCTCAAAAGCAGAGTGTGTTTCATGTAAGGCGAGCTAGCGTTTGTTTCCCAGTCCTAAATGGAGTTGAATCACATGCAGTTTCTGGTCCTATGAGCAAGAGTTGTTTTCTGGTAAGGAAAGTCACTATTGCGCTCCCATTACCATACATAGTGCAAATAGCACTCGGTCCGTTCCCAGCAAGTACAGTGTATCGGACTGAAGAGGAGCTACTGTTCTTGTCAGTTTCCTAAGCAGAGTTGAACTAGATATGGCCCGTGTGAAAGAAGCACAGTTCTTTTGTTCTGATCAAGCTCACTGTTCTGGCCCTATAGGAAACACAGAAGAGTAGAAGAGTGCTCTTTTTGCAAAAGCAGAGTGTTTTTCTTGGAAGGCGAGCTCGCGTTTGTTTCCCAGTCTTAAATGGAGTTGAATCACATGCAGTTTCTGGTCCTAGGAGCAAGAGTTGTTTTCTGGTAAGAAGAGTCACTATTGTGCTCCCATTGTCATACACAGGGCAAATAGTACTGGCGTCTGTTCCCAGCATGTACAGTGTATTGGACTGAAGAGGATCTACTGTTCTTGTCAGTTTCCTAAGCAGAATTGAATAGATATGGCCCATGTGTGCAGGAAGCACAGTTCTTTTGTTCTGAGGACGCTCACTGTTCTGGCCCTATAGGAAACACAGTATATTAGAAGAATGCTCTTTTCTCAAAAGCAGAGTGTTTTTCTTGTAAGGCGAGCTAGCGTTTGTTTCCCAGTCCTAAATGGAGTTGATACACATGCAGTTTTTGGTCCTACGAGCAAGAGTTTTTTTCTGGTAAGAAGAGTCACTATTGCACTCCCATTGCCATGCACAGTGCAAATAGCACTTGCATCTGTTCCCAGCAAGTACAGTGTATTGGACTGAATAGGAGCTACTGTTCTTGTCAGTTTCCAAAGCATAGTTGAACTAGATATGGTCCGTGTGTGTAGGAAGCACAGTTCTTTTGTTCTCAGCAAGCTCACTGTTCTGGCCCTATAGGAAACACAGTAGAGTAGAACAGTGCTCTTTTCTCAAAAGCAGAGTGTTTTTCTTGTAAGGCGAGCTAGCGGTTGTTTCCCAGTCCTAAATGGAGTTAAATCACATGCAGTTACTGGTCCTACGAGCAAGAGTTGTTTTAATGTAAGGAAGTCAATATTGTGCTCCCATTGCCACACAGTGCAAATAGCACTCGCGTCTGTTCCCAGCAAGTACAGTGTATCGGACTGAAGAGGAGCTATTGTTCTTGTCAGTTTCCTAAGCAGAGTTGAACGAGATATGGCCCGTGTGTGTAGGAAGCACAGTTCTTTTGTTTTGAGCAAGCTCACTGTTTTGACCACATCGGAAACACAGTAGAGTAGAAGAGTGCTCTTTTCTCAAAAGCAGATTGTGTTTCTGGTAAGGCGAGCTAGCATTTGTTTCCCAGTCCTAAATGGAGTTAAATAACATGCAGTTTCTGGTCCTATGAGCAAGAGTTGTTTTCAGGTAAGGAAAGTCACTATTGTGCTCCCATTGCCATACACAGTGCAAATAGCACACCCGTCTGTTCCCAGCAATTACAGTGTATCGGACTGAAAAGGAGCTACTGTTCTTGTCAGTTTCCTAAGCAGAGTTGAACTAGGTGTGGTCCGTGTGTAGGAAGCACAGTTTTCTGTTCTGAGCAAGCTCACTGTTTGGACCCCATAGGAAACACAATAGAGTAGAAGAGTGCTCTTTTCTCTAAAGCAGAGTGTGTTTCATGTAAGGCGAGCTAGCGTTTCTTTCCCAGTCCTAAATGGAGTTGAATCACATTCAGTTTCTGGTCCTACGAGCAAGAGTTGTTTTCTGGTAAGGAAAGTCACTATTGCGCTCCCATTGCCATACATAGTGCAAATAGCACTCGGTCCGTTCCCAGCAAGTACAGTGGACTGTTGAGGAGCTAATGTTCTTGTAAGTTTCCTAAGCAGAGTTGAACTAGATATGGCCCGTGTGAAGGAAGCACAGTTCTTTTGTTCTGATGAAGCTCACTGTTCTGGCCCTATAGGAAACACAGTAGAGGAGAAAAGTGCTCTTTTCTCAAAAGCATAATGTGTTTCTTGTAAGGCGAGCTAGCGTTTGTTTCCCAGTCCTAAATGGAGTTGAATCACATGCAGTTTCTGTTCCTATGAGCAAGAGTTGTTTTCTGGTAAGGAAAGTCACCATTCCGCTGCCATTGCCATACACAGTGCAAATAGCACACCCGTATGTTCCCAGCAATTACAGTGTATCGGACTGAAAAGGAGCTACTGTTCTTGTCAGTTTCCTAAGCAGAGTTGAACTAGATGTGGTCCGTGTGTAGGAAGCACAGTTTTCTGTTCTGAGCAAGCTCACTGTTCTGGCCCTATAGGAAACACAGTAGAGTAGAAGAGTGCTCTTTTCTCTAAAGCAGAGTGTGTTTCTTTTAAGGCGAGCTAGCGTTTGTTTTCCAGTCCTAAATGGAGTTGAGTCACATGCAGTTTTTGGTCCCACGAGCAAGAGTTGTTTTCTGGTTAGAAGAGTCACTATTGTGCTCCTATTGCCATACACAGTGCAAATAGCACTCGCGTCTGTTCCCAGCAAGTACAGTGTATTGGACTGAAGAGGAGCTATTGTTCTTGTCAGTTTCCTAAGCAGAGTTGAACGAGATATGGCCCGTGTGTAGGAAGCTCGGTTCTTTTGTTTTGAGCAAGCTCACTGTTTTGACCACATCGGAAACACAGTAGAGTAGAAGAGTGCTCTTTTCTCAAAAGCAGAGTGTGTTTCTTGTAAGGTGAGCTAGCGTTTGTTTCCCAGTCCTAAATGGCGTTGAATTACATGCAGTTTCTGGTCCTATGAGCAAGAGTTTTTTCTGGTAAGAAGAGTCACTCTTGTGCTCCCATTGCCATACACAGTGCAAATAGCACTGGCTTCTGTTCCCAGCAAGTACAGTGTATCGGACTGAAGAGAAGCTACTGTTCTTGTCAGTTTCCTAAGCAGAGTTGAAGTAGATATGGCCCGTGTGTGTAGGAAGCACAGTTTTCTGTTCTGAGCAAGCTCACTGTTTGGACCCCATAGGAAACACAGTAGAGTAGAAGAGTGCTCTTTTCTCAAAAGCAGAGTGTGTTTCTTGTAAGGCGAGCTAGCGTTTGTTTTCTAGTCCTAAATGGAGTTGAATCACATGCAGTTTCTGGTCCTATGAGCAAGAGTTGTTTTCTGGTAAGAAGAGTCACTATTGCGCTGCCATTGCCATACACAAGACAAATAGCACTGGCGTCTGTTCCCAGCAAGTACAGTGTATCGGACTGAAGAGGATCTACTGTTCTTGTCAGTTTCCTAAGCAGTGTTGAACTAGATATGGCCGTGTGTGTAGGAAGCACAGTTCTTTTGTTCTGAGCAAGCTCACTGTTCTGGCCCTATAGGAAACACAGTAGAGTAGAAGAGTGCTCTTTTCTCTAAAGCAGAGTGTGTTTCTTGTAAGGCGAGCTAGCGTTTGTTTTCCAGTCCTAAATGGAGTTCAGTCACATGCAGTTTTTGGTCCCACGAGCAAGAGTTGTTTTCTTGTAAGAAGAGTCACTATTGTACTCCTATTGCCATACACTGTGCAAATAGCACTAGCGTCTGTTCCCAGCAAGTACAGTGTATTGGACTGAATAGGAGCTAATGTTCTTGTCAGTTTCCAAAGCATAGTTGAACTAGATATGGTCCGTGTGTGTAGGAAGCACAGTTCTTTTGTTCTCAGCAAGCTCGCTGTTCTGGCCCTATAGGAAACACAGTAGAGTAGAACCGTGCTCTTTTCTCAAAAGCAGAGTGTGTTTCTTGTAAGGCAAGCTAGCGGTTGTTTCCCAGTCCTAAATGGAGTTAAATCACATGCAGTTACTGGTCCTACGAGCAAGAGTTGTTTTATGGTAAGGAAGTCACTATTGTCCTCCAATTACCATACACAGTGCAAATAGCACTCGCGTCTGTTCCCAGCAATTACAGTGTATTGGACTGAAGAGGAGCTATTGTTCTTGTCAGTTTCCTAAGCAGAGTTGAACAAGATATGGCCCGTGTGTGTAGGAAGCTCAGTTCTTTTGTTTTGAGCAAGCTCACTGTTTTGACCACATCGGAAACACAGTAGAGTAGAAGAGTGCTCTTTTCTCAAAAGCAGAGTGTGTTTCTTGTAAGGTGAGCTAGCGTTTGTTTCCCAGTCCTAAATGGAGTTGAATTACATGCAGTTTCTGCTCCTATGAGCTAGAGTTTTTTCTGGTAAGAAGAGTCACTCTTGTGCTCCCATTGCCATACACAGTGCAAATAGCACTGGCTTCTGTTCCCAGCAAGTACAGTGTATCGGACTGAAGGGAAGCTACTGTTCTTGTCAGTTTCCTAAGCAGAGTTGAACTAGATACGGCCCGTGTGTGTAGGAAGCACAGTTTTCTGTTCTGAGCAAGCTCACTGTTTGGACCCCATAGGAAACACAATAGAGTAGAAGAGTGCTCTTTTCTCTAAAGCAGATTGTGTTTCTTGTTAGGCGAGCTAGCATTTGTTTCCCAGTCCTAAATGGAGTTGAATCACATGCAGTTTCTGGTCCTATGAGCAAGAGTTGTTTTCTGGTAAGGAAAGTCACTATTGTGCTCCCATTGCCGTACACAGTGCAAATAGCACTCCGATCTGTTCCCAGCTATTACAGTGTATTGGACTGAAGAGGAGCTACTGTTCTTGTCAGTTTCCTAAGCAGAGTTGAACTAGATATGGCCCGTGTGTGTAGGAAGCACAGTTCTTTTGTTCTGAGCAAGCTCACTGTTCGGACCCCATAGGAAACACAGTAGAGTAGAAGAGTGCTCTTTTCTCAAAAGCAGAGTGTGTTTCATGTTAGGCGAGCTAGCGTTTCTTTCCCAGTCCTAAATGGAGTTGAATCACATGCAGTTTCTGGTCCTACGAGCATGAGTTGTTTTCTGGTAAAGAAAGTCACTATTGCGGTCCCATTGCCATACATAGTGCAAATAGCACTCGGTCCGTTCCCAGCAAGTACAGTGTATCGGACTGTTGAGGAGCTAATCTTGTCAGTTTCCTAAGCAGAGTTGAACTAGATATGGCCCGTGTGAAGGAAGCACAGTTCTTTTGTTCTGATCAAGCTCAGTGTTCTGGCCCTGTAGGAAACACAGTAGAGTAGAAGAGTGCTCTTTTCTAAAAGCAGAGTGTTTTTCTTGTAAGGCGAGCTTCGTTTGTTTCCCAGTCCTAAATGGAGTTGAATCACATGCAGTTTCTGGTCCTAGGAGCAAGAATTGTTTTCTGGTAAGAAGAGTCACTATTGCGCTCTCATTGTCATACACAGAGCAAATAGTACTGGCGTCTGTTCCCAGCATGTACAGTGTATGGACTGAAGAGGATCTACTGTTCTTGTCAGGTTCCTAAGCAGAGTTGAACTAGATATGGCCGTGTGTGCAGGAAGCACAGTTCTTTTGTTCTGAGCATGCTCACTGTTCTTGCCCTATAGGAAACAGAGTAGAGTAGAAGAGTGCTCTTTTCTCTAAAGCAGAGTGTGTTTCTTGTAAGGCGAGCTAGCGTTTGTTTTCCAGTCCTAAATGGAGTTTGGTCACATGCAGTTTTTGGTCCCACGAGCAAGAGTTGTTTTCTGGTAAGAAGAGTCACTATTGCGCTCCTATTGCCATACACAGTGCAAATAGCCCTCATGTCTGTTCCCAGCAAATACAGTGTATTGGACTGAATAGGAGCTACTGTTCTTGTCAGTTTCCAAAGCATAGTTGAACTAGATATGGTCCGTGTGTGTAGGAAGCACAGCTCTTTTGTTCTCAGCAAGCTCACTGTTCTGGCCCTATAGGAAACACAGTAGAGTAGAACAGTGCTCTTTTCTCAAAAGCAGAGTGTGTTTCTTGTAAGGTGAGCTAGCGGTTGTTTCCCAGTCCTAAATGGAGTGTAATCACATGCAGTTTCTGATCCTACGAGCAAGAGTTGTTTTATGGTAAGGAAGTCACTATTGTGCTCCCACTGCCATACACAGTGCAAATAGCACTCGCGTCTGTTCACAGCAAGTACAGTGTATTGGACTGAAGAGGAGCTATTGTTCTCATCAGTTTCCTAAGCAGAGTTGAACGAGATATGGCCCGTGTGTGTAGGAAGCTCAGTTCTTTTGTTTTGAGCAAGCTCACTGTTTTGACCACATCGGAAACACAGTAGAGTAGAAGAGTGCTCTTTTCTCAAAAGCAGAGTGTGTTTCTTGTAAGGCGAGCTAGCATTTGTTTCCCAGTCCTAAATGGAGTTGAATCACATGCAGTTTCTGCTCCTATGAGCAAGAGTTGTTTTCTGGTACGGAAAGTCACTATTGTGCTCTCATTGCGGTACACAGTGCAAATAGCACTCCCATCTGTTCCCAGCAAGTACAGTGTATTGGACTGAAGAGGAGCTACTGTTCTTGTAAGTTTCCTAAGCAGAGTTGAACTAGATATGGCCCATGTGTGTAGGAAGCACAGTTCTTTTGTTCCGAGCAAGCTCACTGTTCGGACCCCATAGGAAACACAGTAGAGTAGAAGAGTGCTCTTTTCTCAAAAGCAGAGTGTGTTTCATGTAAGGCGAGCTAGCGTTTCTTTCCCAGTTCTAAATGGAGTTGAATCACATGCAGTTTCTGGTCCTACGAGCAAGAGTTGTTTTCTGGTAAGGAAAGTCACTATTGCGCTCCCATTGCAATACATAGTGCAAATAGCACTCGGTCCGTTCCCAGCAAGTACAGAGTATCGGACTGTTGAGGAGCTAATGTTCTTGTCAGTTTCCTAAGCAGAGTTGAACTAGATATGGCCTGTGTGAAGGAAGCACAGTTCTTTTGTTCTGATCAAGCTCACTGTTATGGCCCTGTAAAAAACACAGTAGAGTAGAAGTGTGCTCTTTTCTCAAAAGCACAGTGTTTTTCTTGTAAGGCGAGCTAGCGTTTGTTTCCCAGTCCTAAATGGAGTTGAATCACATGCAGTTTCTGGTCCTAGGAGCAAGAGTTGTTTTCTGGTAAGAAGAGTCACTATTGCGCTCTCATTGTCATACACAGAGCAAATAGTACTGGCGTCTGTTCCCATCATGTACAGTGTATGGACTGAAGAGGATCTACTGTTCTTGTCAGTTTCCTAAGCAGAATTGAATAGATATGGCCCCTGTGTGCAGGAAGCACAGTTCTTTTGTTCTGAGGAAACTCACTGTTCTGGCTCTATAGGAAACACAGTAGAGTAGAAGAGTGCTCTTTTCTCTAAAGCAGAGTGTGTTTCTTGTAAGGCGAACTAGCGTTTGTTTCCCAGTTCTAAATGGAGTTGAATCACATGCAGTTTCTGGTCCTACGAGCAAGAGTTGTTTTATGGTAAGAATAGTCACTATTGCGCTGCCATTGCCATACACAGGACAAATAGCACTGGCGTCTGTTCCCAACAAGTACAGTGTATTGGACTGAAGAGGATCTACTGTTCTTGTCAGGTTCCTAATCAGAATTGAACTAGATATGGCCGTGTATGTAGGAAGCACAGTTCCTTTGTACTGAGCAAGCTCACTGTTTTGAACACAGTGGAAACACAGTAGAGTCGAATAGTGCTCTTTTCTCAAAAGCAGAGGGTGTTTCTTGTAAGGCGAGCTAGCGTTTGTTTCCCAGTCCTAAATGGAGTTGAATCCCATGCAGTTTCTGGTCCTATGAGCAAGAGTTGTTTTCTGGTAAGGAAAGTCACTATTGTGTTCCCATTGCCATACAAAGTGCAAAGAGCACTCGCGTCTGTTCCCAGCAAGTACAGTGTATCGGACTGAAGAGGAGCTACTGTTCTTGTCAGTTTCCTAAGCAAAGTTGAAGGAGATATGGCCCGTGTGTGTTGGAAGAACAGTTCTCTTGTTCAGAGCAAGCGCACTGTTCTGGCCTTATAGGACACACAGTAGAGTAGAAGAGTGCTCTTTTCTCAAAAGCAGAGTGTGTTTCATGTAAGGCGAGCTAGCATTTGTTTCCCAGTCCTAAATTGAGTTGAATCACATGCAGTTTCTGGTCCTACGAGCAAGAGTTGTTTTCTGGTAAGGAAAGTCTCTATTGCGCTCCCATTGCCATACGCAGTGCAAATAGCACTCGTTTCTGATCCCAGGAAGTACAGCATATCGGACTGAAGAGGAGCTACTGTTCTTGTCAGTTTCCTAAGCAGAGTTGAACTAGATATGGCCCGTGTGTAAGAAGCACAGTTCTTTTGTTCTGAGCAAGCTCACTGTTCTGGCCCTATAGGAAACACAGTAGAGTAGAAGAGTGCTCTTTTCAATAAAGCAGAGTGTGTTTCTTGTAAGGCGAGCTAGCGTTTGTTTCCCAGTCCTAAATGGAGTTGAATCACATGCAGTTTCTGGTGCTACGAGCAAGAGTTTTTTTTATGGTAAGAATAGTCACTATTGCGCTGCCATTGCCATACACAGGACAAATAGCACTGGCGTCTGTTCCCAGTCAGTACAGTGTATTGGACTGAAGAGGATCTACTGTTCTTGTCAGGTTCCTAATCAGAATTGAACTAGATATGGCCGTGTGTGTTGGAAGCACAGTTCTTTTGTTCTGAGCAAGCTCACTGTTCTGGCCCTACAGGAAACACTTTAGAGTAGAAGAGGGCTCTTTTCTCAAAAGCAGAGTGTGTTTCTTGTAAGGCAAGCTAGTGTTTGTTTCCCAGTCCTAAATGGAGTTGAATCCCATGCAGTTTCTAGTCCTAGGAGCAAGAGTTGTTTCTGGTAAGAAGAGTCACTATTGCGCTGCCATTGCCATACACAGGACAAATAGCACTGGTGTCTGTTCCCAGGAAGTAGAGTGTATTGGAATGAAGAGGATCTACTGTTCTTGTAAGGTTTATAAGCAGAATTGAACTAGATATGGCCGAGTGTGTAGGAAGCACAGTTTTTTTGTTCTGAGCAAGTTCACTGTTCGGACCCCATAGGAAACACAGTAGAGTAGAAGAGTGCTCTTTTCTCTAAAGCAGATTGTGTTTCTTGTAAGGCAAGCTAGCATTTGTTTCCCAGTCCTAAATGGAGTTGAATCACATACAGTTTCTGTTCCTACGAGCAAGACTTGTTTTCTGGTAAGGAAAGTCACTATTGCGCTCCCATTGACATACACAGTGCAAATAGCACTCGCGTCTGTTCCCAGCAAGTACAGTGTATTGGACTGAATAGGAGCTACTGATCTTGTCAGTTTCCTAAGCAGAGTTGAACTAGTTATGGCCGTGTGTGTAGGAAGCACAGTTCTTTTGTTCTGAGCAAGCTCACTGTTCAGGCCCTATAGGAAACACAGTAGAGTAGAAGTGTGCTCTTTACTCAAAAGCAGATTGTGTTTCTTGTAAGGCGAGCTAGCGTTTGTTTCCCAGTCCTATATGGAGTTGAATCCGATGCAGTTTCTGGTCCTATGAGCAAGAGTTGTTTTCTGGTAAGGAAAGTCACTATGGCGCTCCCATTGCCATACACTGTGCAAGTAGCACTCACGTCTGTTCCCAGCAAGTACAGTGTATCAGACTGAAGAGGAGCTACTGTTCTTGTCAGTTTCCTAAGCAGAGTTGAACTAGATATGGCCCGTGTGTAGGAAGCACAGTTCTTTTGTTCTGAGCAAGCTCACTGTTCTGGCCCTATAGGAAACACAGTAGAGAAGAAGAGTGCTCTTTTCAATAAAGCAGAGTGTGTTTCTTGTAAGGCGAGCTAGGGTTTGTTTCCCAGTCCTAAATGGTGTTGAATCACATGCAGTTTCTGGTCCTACGAGCAAGAGTTGTTTTATGGTAAGAAGAGTCACTATTGCACTGCCATTGCCATACACAGGACAAATAGCACTGTTGTCTGTTCCCAGCAGTACAGTGTATTGGACTGAAGAGGATCTACTGTTCTTGTCAGTTTCCTAAGCAGAATTGAACTAGGTGTGGCGGTGTGTGTAGGAAGCTCGATTTTTTGTTCTGAGCAAGCTCACTGTTCGGACCTCATAGGAAACACAGTAGTGTAGAAGAGTGCTCTTTTCTCAAAAGCAGAGTGTGTTTCTTGTAAGGCGAGCTAGCGTTAGTTTCCTAGTCCTAAATGGAGTTCAATCACAGGCAGTTTCCGGTCCTATGAGCAAGAGTTGTTTTCTGATAAGAAGAGTCAATATTGCGCTGCCATTGCCATACACAGGACAAATAGTACTGGAGTCTCTTCCCAGCAAGTACAGTGTATTGGACTGAAGAGGATCTACTGTTCTTGTCAGGTTCCTAAGCAGAATTGAACTAGATATGGCCGTGTGTGTAGGAAGCACAGTTCTTTTGTTCTGAGCAAGTTCACTGTTCGGACCTCTTAGGAAACACAATAGAGTAGAAGAGTGCTTTTTTCTCTAACTCAGAGTGTCTTTCTTGTAAGGCGAGTTAGTGTTTGTTTCACAGTCCTAAATGGAGTGGAATCACATGCATATTCTGGTTCTATGAGCAAGAGTTGTTTTCTGCTAAGAAGAGTAACTATTGTGCTCCCATTGTCATACACAGGGCAAATAGCACTCGCGTCTGTTCCCAGCAAGTACAGTGTATCGGACTGAAGAGGAGCTACTGTTCTGGTCAGTTTCCTAAGCAGAGTTGAACGAGATATGTCCCGCGTGTGTAGGAAGCACAGTTCTTTTGTTTTGAGCAAGCTCACTGTTTGGACCACATAGGAAACACAGTAGAGTAGATGAGTGCTCTTTTCTCTAAAGCAGAGTGTGTTTCTTGTAAGGCGAGCTAGCGTTTGTTTCCCAGTCCTAAATGGAGTTGAATCACATGCAGTTTCTGGTCCTACAAGCAAGAGTTGTTTTCTGGTAAGAAGAGTCACTATTGTGCTGCCATTGCCATACACAGGACAAATAGCATTGGTGTCTCTTCCCAGCAAGTACAGTGTATTGTACAGAAGAGGATCAACTGTTCTTGTCAGGTTCCTAATCAGATTTGAACTAGATATGGCCATGTTTGTAGGAAGCACAGTTTTTTTGTTCTGAGCAAGCTCACTGTTCGGACACCATAGGGAACACAGTAGAGTAGAAGAGTGCTCTTTTCTCTAAAGCAGAGTGTGTTTCTTGTCAGGCGAGCTCGCATATGTTTACCAGTCCTAAATGGAGTTGTCACAGGCAATTTTTGATCCTACGAGCAAGAGTTGTTTTCTGGTAAGAAGAGTCACTATTGCGCTTCAATTGCCATACACAGTGCAAATAGCACTCGCGTCTGTTCCCAGCAAGTACAGTGTATCAGACTGAAGAGGAGCTACTGTTCTTGTCAGTTTCCTAAGCAGAGTTGAACTAGATATGCCCCGTGTGTAGGAAGCACAGTTCTTTTTTTCTGAGCAAGCTCACTGTTCTGGCCCTACAGGAAACACAGTAGAGTAGAAGAGTGTTCTCTCTCTAAAGCAGAGTGTGTTTCTTGTAAGGCGAGCTAGCGTTTGTTTCCCAGTCATAAATGGAGTTGAATCCCATGAAGTTTCTGGTCCTACGAGCAAGAGTTGTTTTCTGGTAAGGAAAGTAACTATTGAGCTCCCATTGCCATACACAGTGCAAATAGCACTCACGCCTGTTCCCAGCAAATACAGTGTATCAGACTGAAGAGGAGCTACTGTTCTTGTCAGTTTCCTAAGCAGAGTTGAACTAGAGATGGTCGGTGTGTGTAGGAAGCACAGTGCTTTTGTTCTGAGCAAGCTCACTGTTTGGACCCCATAGGAAACTCAGTAGAGTAGAAGAGTGCTCTTTTCTCAAAAGCAGAGTGTGTTTTTTGTAATGCGAGCTAGCGTTTGTTTCCCAGTCCTAAATGGAGTTGAATCACATGCAGTTTCTGGTCCTATGAGCAAGAGTTGTTTTCTGGTAAGAAGAGTCAATATTGCGCTGCCATTGCCCTACACAGGACAAATAGCACTGGCGTCTGTTCCCAGCAGTACAGTGTATTGGACTGAAGAGGATCTACTGTTCTTGTCAGGTTCCTAAGCAGAATTGAACTAGGTGTGAAGGATGTGTAGGAATCACGTTTTTTTTTTTTGTTCTGAGCAAGCTCACTGTTCGGACCTCATAGGAAACACAGTAGAGTAGAAGAGTGCTCTTTTCTCAAAAGAAAAGTGTGTTTCTTGTAAGGCGAGCTAGCGTTTGTTTCCTAGCCCTAATTGGAGTTCAATCACAGGCAGTTTCCGGTCCTATGAGCAAGAGTTGTTTTCTGGTAAGGAAAGTTACTATTGTGCTCCCCTTGCCATACACAATGCAAATAGCACTCGCGTCTGTTCCCAGCAAGTACAGTGTATTGGACTAAATAGGTGGTACTGTTCTTATCAGTATCCTAAGCAGAGTTGAACTAGATATGGTCGGTGTGTGTAGGAAGCACAGTTCTTTTGTTCTGAGCAAGCTAACTGTTTGGACCCCATAGGAAACACAGTAGAGTAGAAGAGTGCTCTTTTCTCAAAAGCAGAGTGTGTTTCTTGTAAGGAGAGCTAGCGTTTGTTTCCCAGTCCTAAATGGAGTTGAATCCCACGCAGTTTCTGGTCCTATTGTCAAGAGTTGTTTTATGGTAAGAATAGTAAATATTGCGCTGCCATTGCCATACACAGAAAAAATAGCACTGAAGTCTGTTCCCAGCAAGTACAGTGTATTGGACTGAAGAGGATCTACTGTTCTTGTCAGGTTCCTAAGCAGAATTGAACTAGATATGGCCGTGTGTGTAGGAAGCACAGTTCTTTTGGTTTGAGCAAGTTCACTGTTCGGACCTCTTAGGAAACACAATAGAGTAGAAGAGTGCTTTTTTCTCTAAATCAGAGTGTGTTTCTTGTAAGGCGAGCTAGCATTTGTTTCCCAGTCCTAAATAGAGTTTCATCACATGCAGTTTCTGGTCCTACGAGCAAGAGTTGTTTTCTGCTAAGAATAGTGTCACTATTGTGCTCCCATTGTCATACACAGGGCAAATAGCACTCGCGTCTGTTCCCAGCATGCACAGTGTATTGGACTGAAGAGGATCTACTGTTCTTGTCAGGTTCCTAAGCAGAGTTGAATTAGATATGGCCGTGTGTGTAGGAAGCTCAGTTCTTTTGTTCTGAGCAAGCTCACTGTTCTGGCCCTATAGGAAACATAGTAGAGTAGAAGAGTGCTCTTTTCTCAAAAGCAGAGTGAGTTTCTTGTAAGGCGAGCTAGCGTTTGTTTCCCAGTCCAATATGGAGTTGAATCACATGCAGTTTCTGGTCCTACAAACAAGAGTTGTTTTCTGGTAAGAAGAGGCACTATTGCGCTGCCATTGCCATACACAGGACAAATAGCACTGGCGTCTTTTCGCAGCAAGTACAGTGTATTGGACGGAAGAGGATCTACTGTTCTTGTCAGGTTCCTAAGCAGATTTGAACTAGATATGGCCGTGTGTGTAGGAAGCACAGTTTTTTTGTTCTGAGCAAGCTCACTTTTCGGACGCCATAGGAAACACAGTAGAGTAGAAGAGTGCTCTTTTCTCTAAAGCAGAGTGTGTTTCTTGTAAGGCGAGCTCGCGTTTGTTTCCCAGTCCTAAATGGAGTTGAGTCTCAGGCAGTTTTTGGTCCTAGGAGCAAGAGTTGTTTTCTGGTAAGAAGAGTCACTCTTGCGCTCCAAATGCCATACACAGTGCAAATAGCTCTCGCATCTGTTCCCAGCAAGTACAGTGTATTGGACTGAATCGGAGCTACTGTTCTTGTCAGTTTCCTAAGCAGAGTTGAGCTAGATATTTCCCGTGTAGGAAGCACAGTTCTTTTGTTCTGAGCAAGCTCACTGTTTGGACCCCATAGGAAACACAGTAGAGTAGCAGAGTGCTCTTTTCTCAAAAGCAGAGTGTGTTTCTTGTAAGGCGAGCTAGCGTTTGTTTCCCAGTCCTAAATGGAGTTCAATCACATGCAGTTTCTGGTCCTACGAGCAAGAGTTGTTTTCTGGTAAGGAGAGTAACTATTGAGCTCCCATTGCCATACACAGTGCAAATAGCACTCGCATCTGTTCCCAGCAAATACAGTGTATCGGACTGAAGAGGAGCTACTGTTCTTGTCAGTTTCCTAAGCAGAGTTGAACTAGATATGGTCGGTGTTTGAAGGAAGCACAGTTCTTTTGTTCTGAACAAGCTCACTGTTTGGACCCCATAGGAAACTCAGTAGAGTAGAAGAGTGCTCTTTTCTCAAAAGCAGAGTGTGTTTTTGGAAGGCGAGCTAGCGTTTGTTTCCCAGTCCTAAATGGAGTTGAATCCCATGCAGTTTCTGGTCCTACGAGCAAGAGTTGTTTTCTGGTAAGAAGAGTCAATATTGCGCTGCCATTTTCCTACACAGGACAAATAGCACTGGCGTCTGTTCCCAGCAAGTAGAGTGTATTGGACTGAAAAGGAGCTACTGTTCTTGTCAGTTTCCTAAGCAGAGCTGAACTAGATATGGTCCGTGTGTGTAGGAAGCACAGTTCTTTTGTTCTGAGCAAGTTCACTGTTCTGGCCCTATAGGAAACACAGTAGAGTAGAAGAGTGCTCTGTTCTCTAAAGCAGAGTGTGTTTCTTGTAAGGCGAGCTCGCGTTTGTTTCCCAGTCCTAAATGGAGTTGAGTCACATGCAGTTTTTGGTCCTATGAGCAAGAGTTGTTTTCTGTTAAGAAGAGTCACTATTGCGCTCCAATTGCCATACACAGCGCAAATAGCACTGGCGTCTGTTCCCAGCAAGTACAGTGTATTGGACTGAAGAGGAACTACTGTTCTTGTCAGTTTCCTAAGCAGAGTTGAACTAGATATGGCCGTGTGTGTAGGTAGCACAGTTCTTTTGTCTCAGCAAGCTCACTGTTCTGGCCCTATAGGAAATACAGTAGAGTAGAACAGTGCTCTTTTCTCAAAAGCAGAGTGTGTTTCTTGTAAGGCGAGCTAGAGTTTGTTTCCCAGTCCTAAATGGAGTTGAGTCACATGCAGTTTTTTGTCCTACGAGCAAGAGTTGTTTTTTGGTAAGACGAGTCACTATTGTGCTCCAATTGCCATACACAGTGCAAATAGCACTGGCGTCTGTTCCCAGCAAGTACAGTGTATTGGACTGAAGAGGTTCTACTGTTCTTGTCAGGTTCCTAAGCAGAGTTGAACTAGATATGGTCCGTGTGTGTAGGAAGCACAGTTGTTTTGTTCTGAGCAAGCTCACTGTTTAGACCCCATAGGAAACAGTAGAGTAGAAGAGAGCTCTTTTCTCCAAAGCAGACTGTGTTTCTTGTAAGGCGGGGTAGCGTTTGTTTCCCAGTCCTAAATGGAGTTGAATCCCATGCAGTTTCTCGTCCTACGAGCAAGAGTTGTTTTCTGGTAAGAAGAGTCACTATTGCGCTGCCATTGCCATACACAGGACAAATAGCACTGTTGTCTGTTCCCAGCATTACAGTGTATTGGACTGAAGAGGATCTACTGTTCTTGTCAGGTTCCTAAGCAGAATTGACCTAGGTATGGTGGTGTGTGTAGGAAGCACGGTTTTTTTGTTCTGAGCAAGCTCACTGTTCGGACCTCATAGGAAACACAGTTGAGTAAAAGAGTGCTCTTTTCTCAAAAGCAGAGTGTGTTTCTTGTAAGGCGAGCTAGCGTTTGTTTCCTAGTCCTAAATGGAGTTCAATCACAGGCAGTTTCCGGTCCAATGAGCAAGAGTTGTTTTCTGGTAAGGAAAGTCACTATTGTGCTCATATTGCCGTACACAGTGCAAATAGCACTCGTGTCTGTTCCCAGCAAGTACAGTGTATTGGACTGAATAGGAGCTACTGTTCTTGTCAGTTTCCTAAGCAGAGTTGATTTAATATGGCCGTGTGTGTAGGAAGCACAGTTCTTTTGTTCTGAGCAAGCTCACTGTTTGGACCCCATTGGAAACACAGTAGAGTAGAAGAGTGCTCTTTTCTCAAAAGCAGAGTGTGTTTCTTATAAGGCGAGCCGAGCTAGCGTTTGTTTCCCAGTCCTAAATGGAGTTGAATCACATGCAGTTTCTGGTACTATGACCAAGAGTTGTTTTTTGGTAAGAAGAGTCACTATTGTTCTCCCATTGTCATACACAGGGCAAATAGCACTGGTGTCTGTTCCCAGCATGTACAGTGTATTGGACTGAAGAGGATCTACTGTTCTTGTCAGTTTCCTCAGCAGAGTTGAACTAGATATGATCCGTGTGTGTAGGAAGCACAGTTCTTTTGTTCTGAGCAAGCTCACTGTTTGGACCCCATTGGAAACACAGTAGAGTAGAAGAGTGCTCTTTTCTCAAAACCAGAGTGTGTTTCTTGTAAGGCGAGCCGGCCTAGCATTTGTTTCCCAGTCCTAAATGGAGTTGAATCAAATGCAGTTTCTGGTCCTACGAGCAAGAGTTGTTTTCTGGTAAGAAGAGTCACTATTGTGCTCCCATTTTCATACACAGGGCAAATAGCACTGGCGTCTGTTCCCAGCATGTACAGTGTATTGGACTGAAGAGGATCTACTGTTCTTGTCAGGTTCCTAAGCAGAGTTGAACTAGATATGGCCGTGTGTGTAGGAAGCACAGTTCTTTTTTTCTGAGCAAGATCACTGTTCTGGCCCTATGGGAAACACAGTAGAGTAGAAGAGTGCTCTTTTCTCTAAAGCAGAGTGTGTTTCTTCTAAGGCAAGCTAGCATTTGTTTCCTAGTCCTAAATGGAGTTCAATCACAGGCAGTTTCCAGTCCAATGAGCAAGAGTTGTTTTCTGTTAAGGAAAGTCACTATTGCGTTCCCATTGCCATACACAGTGCAAATAGCACATGCGTCTGTTCCCAGCAAGTACAGTGCATCAGACTGAAGAGGAGCTACTGTTCTTGTCAGTTTCCTAAGCAGAGTTGAACTAGATATGGCCCGTGTGTGTAGGAAGCACAGTTCTTATGTTCTGAGCAAGCTCACTGTTCTGGCCCTATAGGAAACACAGTAGAGTAGAAGAGTGCACTTTTCTTAAAAGCAGAGTGTGTTTCTTGTAAGGCGAGCTCGCGTTTGTTTCCCAGTTTTAAATGGAGTTGAGTCACATGCAGTTTTTGGTCCTTCGAGCAAGAGTTGTTTTCTGGTAAGGAAGTCACTATTGTGCTCCCATTGCCATACATAGTGCAAATAGCACTCGCGTCTGTTCCCAGCAAGTACAGTGTATCGGACTGAAGAGGAGCTACTGTTCTTGTCAGTTTGCTAAGCAGAGTTGAACTAGATATGGCCCGTGTGTGTAGGAAGCACAGTTCTTTTGTTCTGAGCAAGCTCACTGTTTGGACCCCATAGGAAACACAGTAGAGTAGAAGAGTGCTCTTTTCTCTAAAGCAGAGTGTTTGTTCTTGTAAGGTGAGCTCGTGTTTGTTTCCCAGTCCTAAATGGAGTTGAGACACATGCAGTTTTTGGTCCTACGAGCAAGAGTTGTTTTCTGGTAAGAAGAGTCATTATTGTGCTCCAAATGCCATACACAGTGCAAATAGTACTCTTGTCTGTTCCCTTCAAGTACAGTGTATTGGACTGATTAGGAGCTACTGTTCTTGTCAGTTTCCTCAGCAGAGTTGAACTAGATATGGTCCGTGTGTGGGAAGCACAGTTCTTTTGTTCTGAGCAAGCTCACTCTTTGGACCCCTTTGGAAACACAGTAGAGTAGAATAGTGCTCTTTTCTCAAAAGCAGAGTGTGTTTCATGTAAGGCGAGCTAGCATTTGTTTCCCAGTCCTAAATGGAGTTGAATCACATGCAGTTTCTGGTCCTACGAGCAAGAGATGTTTTCTGGTAAGGAAAGTCACTATTGTGCTCCCATTGCCATACACAGTGCAAATAGCACTCGCATCTGTTCCCAGCAATTACAGTGTATCGGACTGAATAGGAGCTACTGTTCTTGTCAGTTTCCTAAGCAGAGTTGAACTAGATATGACCGTGTGTGTAGGAAGCACAGTTCTTTTGTTCTGAGCAAGCACACTGTCTGGCCCTATAGGAATCACAGTAGAGTAGAAGAGTGCTCTTTTCTCAAAAGCAGATTGTGTTTCTTGTAAGGGGAGCTAGCATTTGTTTTCCAGTCCTATATGGAGTTGAATCCCATGCAGTTTCTGGTCCTACGAACAAGAGTTGTTTTCTGGTAAGGAAAGTCACTATTGCACTCCCATTGCCATACACAGTGCAAATAGCACTCACGTCTGTTCCCAGCAAGTACAGTGTATCGGACTGAATAGGAGCTACTGTTCTTGTCAGTTTCCCAAGCAGAGTATGAACGAGATATGTCCCACGTGTGTAGGAAGCACAGTTCTTTTGTTCTGAGCAAGCTCACTGTTTGGACCCCATAGGAAACACAGTAGAGTAGAAGAGTGCTCTTTTCTCAAAGCAGAGTGTGTTTCTTGTAGGGGAATTTAGCGTTTGTTTGCCAGTCTAAATGGAGTTGAATCACATGCAGTTTCTGGTCCTACAAGCAAGAGTTGTTTTCTGGTAAGAAGAGTCACTATTGCGCCTCCTTTGCCATACAAAGGACAAATAACACTGGTGTGTTTTCCCAGCAAGTACAGTGTATTGGATGGAAGAGGATCTACTGTTCTTGTCAGGTTCCTAAGCAGACTTGAACTAGATATGGCCGTGTGTGTAGGAAGCACAGTTTTTTTGTTCTGAGCAAGCTCACTGTTCGGACCCCATAGGAAACACAGTAGAGTAGAAGAGTGCTCTTTTCTCAAAAGCAGAGTGTGTTTCTTGGAAGGCGAGCTAGCGTTTGTTTCCCAGTCCTAAATAGAGTTGAGTCACATGCGGTTTTTTGTCCTACGAGCAAGAGTTGTTTTCTGGTAAGAAGAGTCACTATTGTGCTCCAAATGCCATACACAGTGCAAATAGTACTCGCGTCTGTTCCCAGGAAGTACAGTGTATTGTACTGAAGAGGAGCTACTGTTCTTGTCAGATTCCTAAGCAGAGTTGAACTAGATATGGCCCGAGTGTAGGAAGCACAGTTCTTTTGTTCTGAGCAAGCTCACTGTTCTGGCCCTATAGGAAACACAATAGAGTAGAAGAGTGCTCTTTTCTCTAAAGCAGAGTGTGTTTCTTGTAAGGCGAGCTCGCGTTTGTTTCCCAGTCCTAAATGGAGTTGAGTCACAGGCAGTTTTTGGTCCTACGAGCAAGAGTTGTTTTCTGGTAAGAAGTGTCACTATTGCGCTCCAAATGCATTACACAGTGCAAATAGCACTCGCGTCTGTTCCCAGCAAGTACAGTGTATTGGACTGAATAGGAGCTACTGTTCTTGTCAGTTTCCTAAGCAGAGTTGATTTAATATGGCCGTGTGTGTAGGAAGCACAGTTGTTTTGTTCTGAGCAAGCTCACTGTTCTGGCCCTATAGGAAACACAGTAGAGTAGAAGAGTGCTCTTTTCTCTAAAGCAGAGTGTGTTTCTTGTAAGGCGAGCTCGCGTTTGTTTCCCAGTCCTAAATGGAGTTGAGTCACAGGCAGTTTTTGGTCCTACGAGCAAGAGTTGTTTTCTGGTAAGAAGAGTCACTATTGCGCTGCCATTGCCTTACACAGGACAAATAGCACTGGCGTCTCTTCCCAGCAAGTACAGTGTATTGGACTGAAGAGGATCTACTGTTCTTGTCAGGTTCCTAAGCAGAATTGAACTAGGTGTGGCGGTGTGTGTAGGAATCACGTTTTTTTTTGTTCTGAGCAAGCTCACTGTTCGGACCTCATAGTGAACACAGTAGAGTAGAAGAGTGCTCTTTTCTCAAAAGCAGAGTGTGTTTCTTGTAAGGCGAGCTAGCGTTTGTTTCCTAGTCCTAAATGGAGTTCAATCACAGGCAGTTTCCGGTCCTATGAGCAAGAATTGTTTTCTGGTAAGGAAAGTTACTATTGTGCTCCCATTGCCATACACAGTGCAAATAGCACTCGCGTCTGTTCCCAGCAAGTACAGTGTATTGGACTGAATAGGAGCTACTGTTCTTGTCAGTTTCCTAAGCAGAGTTAAACTAGATATGGTCGGTGTGTGTAGGAATCACAGTTCTTTTGTTCTGAGCAAGCTCACTGTTTAGACCCCATAGGAAACACAGTAGAGTAGAAGAGTGCTCTTTTCTCAAAACCAGAGTGTGTTTTTGGAAGGCGAGCTAGCGTTTGTTTCCCAGTCCTAAATGGAGTTGAGTCACATGCAGTTTTTTGTCCTACGAGCAAGAGTTGTTTTCTGGTAAGACGAGTCACTATTGTGCTCCAATTGCCATACACAGTGCAAATAGCACTCGCGTCTGTTCCGAGCAAGTACAGTGTATTGGACTGAAGAGGATCTACTGTTCTTGTCAGGTTCCTAAGCAGAGTTGAACTAGATATGGTCCGTGTGTGTAGGAAGCACAGTTGTTTTGTTCTGAGCAAGCTCACTGTTTAGACCCCATAGGAAACACAGTAGAGTAGAAGAGAGCTCTTTTCTCCAAAGCAGACTGTGTTTCTTCTAAGGCGGGGTAGCGTTTGTTTCCCAGTCCTAAATGGAGTTGAATCCCATGCAGTTTCTCGTCCTACGAGCAAGAGTTGTTTTCT
This sequence comes from Peromyscus eremicus, assembly GCF_949786415.1. Classification (NCBI taxonomy): domain Eukaryota; kingdom Metazoa; phylum Chordata; class Mammalia; order Rodentia; family Cricetidae; genus Peromyscus; species Peromyscus eremicus. The sequence continues at coordinate 169,789 of NW_026734424.1, forward strand.
GGTAAGAAGAGTCACTATTGCGCTGCCATTGCCATACACAGGACAAATAGCACTGTTGTCTTTTCCCAGCATTACAGTGTATTGGACTGAAGAGGATCTACTGTTCTTGTCAGGTTCCTAAGCAGAATTGACCTAGGTATGGTGGTGTGTGTAGGAAGCACGGTTTTTTTGTTCTGAGCAAGCTCACTGTTCGGACCTCATAGGAAACACAGTAGAGTAAAAGAGTGCTCTTTTCTCAAAAGCAGAGTGTGTTTCTTCTAAGGCGAGCTAGCGTTTGTTTCCTAGTCCTAAATGGAGTTCAATCACAGGCAGTTTCCGGTCCAATGAGCAAGAGTTGTTTTCTGGTAAGGAAAGTCACTATTGTGCTCATATTGCCGTACACAGTGCAAATAGCACTCGCGTCTGTTCCCAGCAAGTACAGTGTATTGGACTGAATAGGAGCTACTGTTCTTGTCAGTTTCCTAAGCAGAGTTGATTTAATATGATCCGTGTGTGTAGGAAGCACAGTTCTTTTGTTCTGAGCAAGCTCACTGTTTGGACCCCATTGGAAACACAGTAGAGTAGAAGAGTGCTCTTTTCTCAAAACCAGAGTGTGTTTCTTGTAAGGCGAGCCGGCCTAGCATTTGTTTCCCAGTCCTAAATAGAGTTGAGTCACAAGCAGTTTTTTGTCCTACGAGCAACAGTTGTTTTCTGGTAAGACGAGTCACTATTGTGCTCTAATTGCCATACACAGTGCAAATAGCACTCGTGTCTGTTCCGAGCAAGTACAGTGTATTGGACTGAAGAGGAGCTACTGTTCTTGTCAGTTTCCTAAGCAGAGTTGAACTAGATATGGCCCATGTATGTAGGAAGCACAGTTCTTTTTTTCTGAGCAAGCTCAATGTTTGGACCCCATAGGAAACACAGTAGAGTAGAAGAGTGCTCTGTTCTCAAAAGCAGAGTGTGTTTCATGTAAGGCTAGCTAGCATTTGTTTCCCAGTCTTAAATGGAGTTGAATCACATGCAGTTTCTGGTCCTACGAGCAAGAGTTGTTTTCTGGTAAGGAAAGTCACTATTGGGCTCCCATTGTCATACACAGTGCAAATAGCCCTCCCGTCTGTTCCCAGCAAGTACAGTGTATCGGACTGAAGAGGATCTACTGTTCTTGTCAGGTTCCTAAGCAGACTTGAACTAGATGTGGCCGTGTTTGTAGGAAGCACAGTTTTTTTATTCTGAGCAAGCTCACTGTTCGGAACACATAGGAAACAGTAGAGTAGAAGAGTGCTCTTTTCTCAAAACCAGAGTGTGTTTCTTGTAAGGCGAGCCGGCCTAGCATTTGTTTCCCAGTCCTAAATGGAGTTGAGTCACAAGCAGTTTTTTGTCCTACGAGCAACAGTTGTTTTCTGGTAAGACGAGTCACTATTGTGCTCCAATTGCCATACACAGTGCAAATAGCACTCGCGTCTGTTCCGAGCAAGTACAGTGTATTGGACTGAAGAGGAGCTACTGTTCTTGTCAGTTTCAAAGCAGAGTTTAACTAGATATGGCCCGAGTGTAGGAAGCACAGTTCTTTTCTACTGAGCAAGCTCACTGTTCTGGCCCTATAGGAAGCACAGTAGAGTAGAAGAGTGCTCTTTTCTCAAAAGCAGAGTATGTTTCTTGTAAGGCGAGCTAGCGTTTGTTTCCCAGTCCTAAATGGAGTGTAATCACATGCATTTTCTGGTCCTACGAGCAAGAGTTGTTTTCTGGTAAGAAGAGTCACTATTGCGCTGCCATTGCCATACACAGGACTAATAGCACTGTTGTCTGTTCCCAGCAGTACAGTGTATTGGACTGAAGAGGATCTACTGTTCTTGTCAGGTTCCTAAGCAGAATTGAACTAGATATGGTCGTGTGTGTAGGAAGAACAGTTCTTTTTTTCTGAGCAAGTTCACTGTTCGGACCTCTTAGGAAACATAGTAGAGTAGAAGAGTGCTTTTTTCTCTAAATCAGAGTGTGTTTCTTGTAAGGCGAGTTAGTGTTTGTTTCCCAGTCCTAAGTGGAGTTGAATCACATGCAGTTTCTGGTCCTATGAGCAAGAGTTGTTTTCTGGTAAGAAGAGTCACTATTGTGCTCCAATTGTCATACACAGGGCAAATAGCACACGCGTCTGTTCCCAGCATGTACAGTGTGTTGGACTGAAGAGGATCTACTGTTCTTGTCAGGTTCCTAAGCAGAGTTGAACTAGATATGGCCGTGTGTGTAGGAAGCACAGTTCTTTTGTTCTGAGCAAGCTCACTGTTCTGGCCCTATAGGAAACACAGTAGAGTAGTAGAGTGCTCTTTTCTCAAAAGCAGATTGTGTTTCTTGTAAGGGGAGCTAGCGTTTGTTTCCCAGTCCTATATGGAGTTGAGTCACATGCAGTTTCTGGTCCTATGAGCAAGAGTTGTTTTCTGGTAAGAAGAGTCACTGTTGCGCTCCAAATGTCATATACAGTGCAAATAGCACTCGCGTCTGTTCCCTTCAAGTACAGTGTATTGGACTGATTAGGAGCTACTGTTCTTGTCAGTTTCCTCAGCAGAGTTGAACTAGATATGGTTCGTGCGTGGGAAGCACAGTTCTTTTGTTCTGAGCAAGCTCACTCTTTGGACACCTTTGGAAACACAGTAGAGTAGAAGAGTGCTCTTTTCTCAAAAGCAGAGTGTGTTTCTTGTAAGGGGAGCTAGCATTTGTTTTCCAGTCCTATATGGAGTTGAATCCCATGCAGTTTCTGGTCCTACGAACAAGAGTTGTTTTCTGGTAAGGAAAGTCACTATTGTGCTCCCATTGCCATACACAGTGCATATAGCACTCACGTCTGTTCCCAGCAAGTACAGTGTATCGGACTGAAGAGGATCTACTGTTCTTGTCAGGTTCCTAAGCAGAATTGAACTAGATATGGCCTTGTGTGTAGGAAGCACAGTTCTTTTCTTCTGAGCAAGCTCACTGTTCGGACCTCTTAGGAAACACAATAGAGTAGAAGAGTGCTTTTTCTCTAAATCAGAGTGTGTTTCTTGTAAGTCGAGTTAGTGTTTGTTTCCCACTCCTAAATGGAGATGAATCACATGCAGTTTCTGGTCCTACGAGCAAGAGTTGTTTTATGGTAAGAAGAGTCACTATTGCGCTGCCATTGCCATACACAGGACAAATAGCACTGGCGTCTGTTCCCAGCAAGTATAGTGTATTGGACTGAAGAGGATCTACTGTTCTTGTCAGGTTCCTAAGCAGAATTGAACTAGATATGGCCGTGTGTGTAGGAAGCACAGTTCTTTTATTCTGAGCAAGCTCTCTGTTCGGACCCCATAGGAAACACAGTAGAGTAGAATTGTGCTCTTTTCTCAAAAGCAGAGTGTGTTTTTTGTAAGGCGAGCTAGCGTTTGTTTCCCAGTCCTAAATGGAGTTGAATCCCATACAGTTTCTGTTCCTACGAGCAAGAGTTGTTTTCTGGTAAGGAAAGTAACTATTGAGCTCCCATTGACATACACAGTGCAAATAGCACTCGCGTCTGTTCCCAGCAAATACAGTCTATCGGACTGAAGAGGAGCTACTGTTCTTGTCAGTTTCCTGAGCAGAGTTGAACTAGATATGGTCGGTGTGTGTAGGAAGCACAGTTCTTTTGTTCTGAGCAAGCTCACTGTTCGGACCCCATAGGAAACACAGTAGAGTAGAATTGTGCTCTTTTGTCAGAAGCAGAGTGTGTTTCTTGTAAGGCGAGCTAGCGTTTGTTTCCCAGTCCTAAATGGAGTTGAATCCCATGCAGTTTCTGTTCCTATGAGCAAGAGTTGTTTTCTGTTAAGGAAAGTAACTATTGAGCTCCCATTGCCATACATAGGACTAATAGCACTGTTGTCTGTTCCCAGCAGTACAGTGTATTGGACTGAAGAGGATCTACTGTTCTTGTCAGGTTCCTAAGTAGAATTTAACTAGATATGGTCGGTGTGTGTAGGAAGCAGAGTTCTTTTGTTCTGAGCAAGCTCACTGTTTGGACCCCATAGGAAACTCAGTAGAGTAGAAGAGTGCTCTTTTCTCAAAAGCAGAGTGTGTTTCTTGTAAGGCAAGCTAGCATTTGTTTCTCAGTCCTAATTGGAGTGGAATCCCATGCAGTTTCAGGTCCTACGAGCAAGAGTTTTTTCTGGTAAGAAGAGTCATTATTGCGCTGCCATTGCCCTACACAGGACAAATAGCACTGGCGTCTGTTCCCAGCAAGTACAGTGTATTGGACAGAAGAGGAGCTACTGTTCTTGTCAGTTTCCGAAGCAGAGCTGAACTAGATATGGTCCGTGTGTGTAGGAAGCACAGTTTTTTTGTTCTGAGCAAGCTCACTGTTTGGACCCCATAGGAAACAGACTAGAGTAGAAGAGTGCTCTTTTCTCAAAAGCAGAGTGTGTTTCTTGTAAGGCGAGCTAGCGTTTGTTTCCCAGTCCAAATTGGAGTTGAATCACATGCAGTTTCTGGTCCTACGAGCAAGAGTTGTTTTATGGTAAGAAGAGTCACTATTGTGCTGCCATTGCCATACACAGGACAAATAGCACTGTTGTCTGTTCCCAGCAGTACAGTGTATTGGACTGAAGAGGATCTACTTTTCTTGTCAGGTTCCTAAGCAGAATTGAACTAGGTGTGGCAGAGTGTGTAGGAATCACGTTTTTTTTTGTTCTGAGCAAGCTCACTGTTCGGACCTCATAGGAAACACAGTAGAGTAGCATACTGCTCTTTTCTCAAAAGCAGAGTGTGTTTCTTGTAATTCGAGCTAGCGTTTGTTTCCCAGTCCTAAATGGAGTTCAATCACAGGCAGTTTCCGGTCCTATGAGCAAGAGTTGTTTTCTGGTAAGGAAAGTTACTATTGTGCTCCCATTGCCATACGCAGTGCAAATAGCACTCGCGTCTGTTCCCAGCAAGTGCAGTGTATTGGACTGAATAGGAGCTACTGTTCTTGTCAGTTTCCTAAGGAGAGTTGAACTAGATATGGTCGGTGTGTTAGGAATCACAGTTCTTTTGTTCTGAGCAAGCTCACTGTTTGGACCCCATAGGAAACACAGTAGAGTAGAAGAGTGCTCTTTTCTCAAAAGCAGAGTGTGTTTCTTGTAAGGCGAGCTGGCGTTTTTTTCCAGTCCAATATGGTGTTGAATCACATGCAGTTTCTGGTCCTACAAACAAGAGTTGTTTTCTGGTAAGAAGAGTCACTATTGTGCTGCCATAGCCATACACAGGACAAATAGCACTGGCGTCTTTTCCCAGCAAGTACAGTGTATTGGACGGAAGAGGATCTACTGTTCTTTTCAGGTTCCTAAGCAGATTTGAACTAGATATGGCAGTGTGTGTAGGAAGCACAGTTTTTTTTCTGAGCAAGCTCACTGTTCTAACCCCATAGGAAACACAGTAGAATAGAAGAGTGCTCTTTTCTCTAAAGCAGAGTGTGTTTCTTGTAAGGCGAGCTCGCGTTTGTTTCCCAGTCCTAAATGGAGTTGAGTCACAGGCAGTTTTTGGTCCTACGAGCAAGAGTTGTTTTCTGGTAAGAAGAGTCACTATTGTGCTCCAAATGCCATACACAGTGCAAATAGCACTCGCATCTGTTTCCATCAAGTACAGTGTATTGGACTGAATAGGAGCTACTGTTCTTGTCAGTTTCCTAAGCAGAGTTGAACTAGATATTTCATGTGTAGGAAGCACAGTTCTTTTGTTCTGAGAAAGCTCACTGTTTGGACCACATAGGAAACACAGTAGAGTAGAAGAGTGCTCTTTTCTCTAAAGCAGAGTGTGTTTCTTGTAAGGCAAGCTAGCGTTTGTTTCCAAGTCCTAAATGGAGTTGAATCACATGCAGTTTCTGGTCCTACGAACAAGAGTTGTTTTATGGTAAGAAGAGTCACTATTGCACTGCCATTGCCTTACACAGGACAAATAGCACTGGCGTCTCTTCCCAGCAAGTACAGTGTATTGGACTGAAGAGGATCTACTGTTCTTGTCAGGTTCCTAAGCAGACTTTAACAAGATATGGCCGTGTGTAGGAAGCACAGTTCTTTTGTTCTGAGCAAGCTCACAGTTTGGACCCCATAGGAAAGTCAGTAGAGTAGAAGAGTGCTCTTTTCTCAAAAGCAAAGTGTGTTTCATGTAAGGCAAGCTTGCATTTGTTTCCCAGTGCTAAATGGAGTTGAATCCCATGCAGTTTCTGGTCCGACGAGCCAGAGTTGTTTTCTGGTAAAAAGAGTCAATCTTGCGCTGCCATTGCCCTACACAGGACAAATAGCACTGGCGTCTTTTCCCAGCAAGTACAGTGTATTGGACGGAAGAGGATCTATTGTTCTTGTCAGGTTCCTAAGCAGATTTGAACTAGATATGGCCCGTTTGTGTAGGAAGCACAGTTCTTATGTTCTGAGCAAGCTCACTGTTCTAACCCAATAGGAAACACAGTAGAGTACAAGAGTGCTCTTTTCTCTAAAGCAGAGTGTGTTTCTTGTAAGGCGAGCTCGCATTTGTTTCCCAGTCCTAAATGGAGTTTAGTCACAGGCAGTTTTTGGTCCTACGAGCAAGAGTTGTTTTTGGTAAGAAGAGTCACTATTGTGTTCCAAATGCCATACACAGTGCAAATAGCACTCGCATCTGTTTCCATCAAGTACAGTGTATTGGACTGAATAGGAGCTACTGTTCTAGTCAGTTTCCTAAGGATAGTTGAACTAGATATTTCAAGTGTTGGAAGCACAGTTCTTTTGTTCTGAGCAAGCTCACTGTTTGGACCACATAGGAAACACAGTAGAGTAGAAGAGTGCTCTTTTCTCTAAAGCTGAGTGTGTTTCTTGAAAGGCGAGCTAGCGTTTGTTTCCAAGTCCTAAATGGAGTTGAATCACATGCAGTTTCTGGTCCTACCTGCAAGAGTTGTTTTATGGTAAGAAGAGTCACTATTGCGCTGCCATTGCCATACACAGGACAAATAGCACTGTTGTCTGTTCCCAGCATTACAGTGTATTGGACTGAAGAGGATCTACTGTTCTTGTCAGGTTCCTAAGCAGACTTGAACTAGATATGGCCGTGTGTGTAGGAAGCACAGTTCTTTTGTTCTGAGCAAGCTCACTGTTTGGACCCCATAGGAAACACAGTAGAGTAGAAGAGTGCTCTTTACTCTAAAGCAGAGTGTGTTTCTTGTAAGGCGAGCTAGCATTTGTTTCCCAGTCCTAAATGGAGTGGAATCCCATGCAGTTTCTGGTCCGACGAGCAAGAGTTGTTTTCTGGTAAGAAGAGTCACTGTTGCGCTCCAAATGCCATATACAGTGCAAATAGCACTCGCGTCTGTTCCAGCAAGTACAGTGTATCGGACTGAATAGGAGCTACTGTTCTTGTCAGTTTCCTAAGCAGACTTGAAATAGATATGATCCGTGTGTGTAGGAAGCACAGTTCTTTTGTTCTGAGCAAGCTCACTGTTTGGACCCCATAGGAAACACAGTAGATTAAAAGAGTGCTCTTTTCTCAAAAGCAGAGTGTGTTTCTTGTTAGGCGAGCTAGCGTTTGTTTCCCAGTCCTAAATGGGGTTGAATCACATGGAGTTTCTGGTCCTACAAGCAAGAGATATTTTCTGGTAAGAAGAGTCACTATTGCGCTGCCATTGCCATACACAGGACAAATAGCCCTGGCGTCTTTTCCAAGCAAGTACAATGTATTGGACGAAAGAGGATCTACTGTTCTTGTCAGGATCCTAATCAGACTTGAACTAGATATGGCCTTGTGTGTAGGAAGCACAGTTTTTTTGTTCTGAGCAAGCTCACTGTTTGGACCCCATAGGGAACACAGTAGAGTAGAAGAGTGCTCTTTTCTCTAAAGCAGAGTGTGTTTCTTGTAAGGCGAGCTCGCGTTAGTTTCCCAGTCTAAATGGAGTTGAGTCACAGGCAGTTTTTGGTCCTAAGAGCAAGAGTTGTTTTCTGGTAAGAAGAGTCACTATTGCGCTCCAAATGCAATACACAATGCAAAGAGCACTCGCGTCTGTTCCCAGCAAATACAGTGTATATGACTGAATAGGAGCTACTGTTCTTGTCAGTTTCCTAAGCAGAGTTGAACTAGATATGGCCCGTGTGTAGGAAGCACAGTTCTTTTGTTCTGAGCAAGCTCACTGTTCTGGCCCTATAGGAAACACAGTAGAGTAGATGAGAGCTCTTTTCTCTAAAGCAGAGTGTGTTTCTTGTAAGGCGAGCTAGCGTTTGTTTCCCAGTCCTAAATGGATTTGAATCACATGCAGTTTCTGGTCCTATGAGCCAGAGTTGTTTTATGGTAAGAAGAGTCACTATTGCGCTGCCATTGCCATACACAGGACAAATAGCACTGGCGTCTGTTCCCAGCAAGTACAGTGTATTGGACTGAAGAGGATCTACTGTTCTTGTCAGGTTCCTAAGCAGAATTGAACTAGATATGGCCGTGTGTGTAGGAAGCACAGTTCTTTTGTTCTGAGCAAGCTCTCTGTTCGGATCCCATAGGAAACACAGTAGAGTAGAATTGTGCTCTTTTCTCAAAAGCAGAGTGTGTTTCTTGTAAGGCGAGCTAGCGTTTGTTTCCCAGTCCTAAATGGAGTTGAATCCCATGCAGTTTCTGTTCCTACAAGTAAGAGTTGTTTTCTGGTAAGGAAAGAAACTATTGAGCTCCCATTGCCATACACATTGCAAATAGCACTCGCGTCTGTTCCCTGCAAATACAGTGTATCGGACTGAAGAGGAGCTACTGTTCTTGTCAGTTTCCTAAGCAGACTTGAACTAGATATGTTCGGTGTGTGTAGGAAGCACAGTTCTGAGCAAGCTCACTGTTCGGACCCCATAGGAAACACAGTAGAGAAGAATTGTGTTCTTTTCTCAAAAGCAGAGTGTGTTTCTTGTAAGGAGAGCTAGCGTTTGTTTCCCAGTCCTAAATGGAGTTGAATCCCATGCAGTTTCTGTTCCTACGAGCAAGAGTTGTTTTCTGGAAAGGAAAGTAACTATTGAGCTCCCATTGCCATACACAGTGCAAATAGCACTCGCGTCTGTTCCCAGCAAATACAGTTTATCGGACTGAAGTGGAGCTACTGTTCTTGTCAGTTTCCTAAGCAGAGTTGAACTAGATATGGTCGGTGTGTAAGAAGCACAGTTCTTTTGTTCTGAGCAAGCTCACTGTTTGGACCCCATAGGAAACACAGTAGAGTAGAAGAGTGCTCTTTTCTCAAAAGCAGAGTGTGTTTCTTGTAAGGCGAGCTAGCGTTTGTTTCCCAGTCCTAAATGGAGTTGAATCACATGCAGTTTCTGGTCCTACGAGCAAGAGTTGTTTTATGGTAAGAAGAGTCACTATTGCGCTGCCATTGCCATACACAGGACAAATAGCACTGTTGTCTGTTCCCAGCAGTACAGTGTATTGGACTGAAGAGGATCTACTGTTCTTGTCAGGTTACTAAGCAGAATTGAACTAGGTGTGTCGGTGTGTGTAGGAATCACGTTTTTTTTTGTTCTGAGCAAGCTCACTGTTCGGACCTCATAGGAAACACAGTAGAGTAGAAGAGTGCTCTTTTCTCAAAAGCAGAGTGTGTTTCTTGTAAGGCGAGCTAGCATTTGTTTCCCAGTCCTAAATGGAGTTGAATCACATGCAGTTTCTGGTCCTACGAGCAAGAGTTGTTTTATGGTAATAAGAGTCAGTATTGCGCTGCCATTGCCATACACAGGACAAATAGCACTGTTGTCTGTTCCCAGCAGTACAGTGTATTGGACTGAAGAGGATCTACTGTTCTTGTCAGGTTACTAAGCAGAATTGAACTAGATGTGGCGGTGTGTGTAGGAATCACGTTTTTTTTGTTCTGAGAAAGCTCACTGTTCGGACCTCATAGGAAACACAGTAGAGTAGAAGAGTGCTCTTTTCTCAAAAACAGAGTGTGTTTCTTGTAAGGCGAGCTAGCGTTTGTTTCCTAGTCCTAAATGGAGTTCAATCACATGCAGTTTCCGGTCCTATGAGCAAGAGTTGTTTTCTGGTAAGGAAAGTTACTGTTGTGCTCCCATTGCCATACACAGCGCAAGTAGCACTCGCGTCTGTTCCGAGCAAGTACAGTGCATTGGACTGAAGAGGAGCTACTGTTCTTGTCTGTTTCCTAAGCAGAACTGAACTAGATATGGCCCGAGTGTAGGAGGCACAGTTCTTTTCTTCTGAGCAAGCTCACTGTTCTGGCCCTATAGGAAACACAGTAGAGTAGAAGAGTGCTCTTTTCTCTAAAGCAGAGTGTGTTTCTTGTAAGGCAAACTAGCGTTTGTTTCCCAGTCCTAAATGGAGTGTAATCACATGCAGTTTCTGGTCCTATGACCAAGAGTTGTTTTATGGTAAGAAGAGTCACTATTGCGCTGCCATTGCCATACACAGGACTAATAGCACTGTTGTCTGTTCCCAGCAGTACAGTGTATTGGACTGAAGAGGATCTACTGTTCTTGTCAGGTTCCTAAGCAGAATTGAACTAAATATGGCCGTGTGTGTAGGAAGCACAGTTCTTTTGTTCTGAGCAAGCTTACTGTTCGGACCTCTTAGGAAACACAATAGAGTAGAAGAGTGCTTTTTTCTCTAAATCAGAGTGTGTTTCTTGTAAGGCGAGTTAGTGTTTGTTTCCCAGTCCTAAGTGGAGTTGAATCACATGCAGTTTCTGGTCCTACGAGCAAGAGTTGTTTTCTGGTAAGAAGAGTCACTATTATGCTCCCATTGTCATACACAGGGCAAATAGCACACGCGTCTGTTCCCAGCATGTACAGTGTATTGGACTGAAGAGGATCTACTGTTCTTGTCAGGTTCCTAAGCAGAGTTGAACTAGATTTGGCCGTGTGTGTACGAAGCACACTTCTTTTGTTCTGAGCAAGCTCACTGTTCTGGCCCTATAGGAAACACAGTAGAGTAGAAGAGTGCTCTTTTCTCAAAAGCAGAGTGTGTTTCTTGTAAGGGGAGCTAGGGTTTGTTTCCCAGTCCTATATGGAGTTGAATCACATGCAGTTTCTGGTCCTACGAGCAAGAGTTGTTTTTTGGTAAAGAAAGTCACTATTGCGCTCCCATTGCCATACACAGTGCAAATAGCACATGCGTCTGTTCCCAGCAAGTACAGTGTATGAGACTGAAGAGGAGCTACTGTTCTTGTCAGTTTCCTAAGCAGACTTGAACTAGATATGGCCCGTTTGTGTAGGAAGCACAGTTCTTATGTTCTGAGCAAGCTCACTGTTCTGGCCCTATAGGAAACACAGTAGAGTAGAAGGGTGCACTTTTCTTAAAAGCAGAGTGTGTTTCTTGTAAGGCGAGCTCGTGTTTGTTTCCCAGTCCTAAATAGAGTTGAGTCACATGCAGTTTTTGGTCCTACGAGCAAGAGTTGTTTTCTGGTAAGAAGAGTCACTGTTGCGCTCCAAATGTCATATACAGTGCAAATAGCACTCGCATCTGTTCCCAGCTAGTACAGTGTATCGGACTGAATAGGAGCTACTGTTCTTGGCAGTTTCCTAAGCAGACTAGAAATAGATATGGCCGTGTGTGTAGGAAGCACAGTTTTTTTGTTCTGAGCAAGGTCACTGTTCGGAACACATAGGAAACACAGTAGAGTAGAAGAGTACTCTTTTCTCAAAAGCAGAGTGTGTTTTTGGAAGGCGAGCTAGCGTTTGTTTCCCAGTCCTAAATGGAGTTGAGTCACAAGCAGTTTTTTGTCCTACGAGCAACAGTTGTTTTCTGGTAAGACGAGTCACTATTGTGCTCCAATTGCCATACACAGTGCAAATAGCACTCGCGTCTGTTCTGAGCAAGTACAGTGTATTGGACTGAAGAGGAGCTACTGTTCTTGTCAGTTTCCTAAGCAGAGTTGAACTAGATATGGCCCGTGTATGTAGGAAGCACAGTTCTTTTTTTCTGAGCAAGCTCAATGTTTGGACCCCATAGGAAACACAGTAGAGTAGAAGAGTGCTCTTTTCTCAAAAGCAGAGTGTGTTTCATGTAAGGCGAGCTAGCATTTGTTTCCCAGTCTTAAATGGAGTTGAATCACATGCAGTTTCTGGTCCTACGAGCAAGAGTTGTTTTCTGGTAAGGAAAGTCACTATTGCGCTCCCATTGCCATACACAGTGCAAATAGCCCTCCCGTCTGTTCCCAGCAAGTACAGTGTATCGGACTGAAGAGGATCTACTGTTCTTGTCAGGTTCCTAAGCAGACTTGAACTAGATGTGGCCGTGTTTGTAGGAAGCACAGTTTTTTAATTCTGAGCAAGCTCACTGTTCGGTACACGTAGGAAACAGTAGAGTAGAAGAGTGCTCTTTTCTCAAAAGCAGAGTGTGTTTCTGGGAAAGCGAGCTAGTGTTTGTTTCCCAGTCCTAAATGGAGCTGAGTCACATGCAGTTTTTTGTCCTACGAGCAAGAGTTGTTTTATGGTAAGACGAGTCACTATTGTGTTCCAATTGCCATACACAGTGCAAATAGCACTCGCGATTGTTCCGAGCAAGTACAGTGTATTGTACTGAGGAGGAGCCACTGTTCTTGTCAGTTTCCTAAGCAGAGTTGAACTAGATATGGCCCGAGTGTAGGAAGCACAGTTCTTTTCTTCTGAGCAAGCTCACTGTTCTGGCCCTATAGGAAACAAAGTAGAGTAGAAGAGTGCTCTTTTCTCAAAAGCAGAGTGTGTTTCTTGTAAGGCAAGCTAGCGTTTGTTTCCCAGTCCTAAATGGAGTGTAATCACATGCAGTTTCTGGTCCTACGAGCAAGAGTTGTTTTATGGTAAGAAGAGTCACTATTGCGCTGCCATTGACATACACAGGACTAATAGCACTATTGTCTGTTCCCAGCAGTACAGTGTATTGGACTGAAGAGGATCTACTGTTCTTGTCAGGTTCCTAAGCAGAATTGAACTAGATATGGCCCTGTGTGTAGGAAGCACAGTTCTTTTGTTCTGAGCAAGTTCACTGTTCGGACCTCTTAGGAAACACTATAGAGTAGAAGAGTGCTTTTTTCTCTAAATCAGAGTGTGTTTCTTGTAAGGCGAGTTAGTGTTTGTTTCCCAGTCCTAAGTGGAGTTGAATCACATGCAGTTTCTGGTCTTACGAGCAAGAGTTGTTTTCTGGTAAGAAGAGTCACTATTGTGCTCCCATTGTCATACACAGGGGAAATAGCACACGCGTCTGTTCCCAGCATGTACAGTGAATTGGACTGAAGAGTATCTACTGTTCTTGTCAGGTTCCTAAGCAGAGTTGAACTAGATATGGCCGTGTGTGTAGGAAGCATAGTTCTTTTGTTCTGAGCAAGCTCACTGTTCTGGCCCTATAGGAAACACAGTAGAGTAGTAGAGTGCTCTTTTCTCAAAAGCAGATTGTGTTTCTTGTAAGGGGAGCTAGCGTTTGTTTCCCAGTCCTATATGGAGTTGAGTCACATGCAGTTTTTGGTCCTTATGAGCAAGAGTTGTTTTCTGGTAAGAAGAGTCACTGTTGTGCTCCAAATGTCATATACAGTGCAAATAGCACTCGCGTCTGTTCCCAGCAAGTACAGTGTATCGGACTGAATAGGAGCTACTGTTCTTGTCAGTATCCTAAGCAGACTTGAACAGGATATGGCCGTGTGTGTAGGAAGCACAGTTCTTTTGTTCTGAGCAAGCTCACTGTTTGGACCCAATAGGAAACTCAGTAGAGTAGAAGAGTGCTCTTTTCTCAAAAGCAGAGTGTGTTTCTTGTAAGGCGAGCTAGCGTTTGTTTCCCAGTCCTAAATGGAGTTGAATCCCATGCAGTTTCTGGTCCTACGAGCAAGAGTTGTTTTCTGGTAAGAAGAGTCAATATTGCGCTGCCATTGCCCTACACAGGACAAATATCACTGGCGTCTGTTCCCAGCAAGTACAGTGTATTGGACTGAAGAGGAGCTACTGTTCTTGTCAGTTTCCTAAGCAGACTTGAACTAGATATGGCCCGTGTGTGTTGGAAGCACAGTTCTTCTGTTCTGAGCAAGCTCACTGTTCTGGCCCTATAGGAAACACAGTAGAGTAGAAGAGTGCACTTTTCTTAAAAGCAGAGTGTGTTTCTTGTAAGGCGAGCTCGTGTTTGTTTCCCAGTCCTAAATAGAGTTGAGTCACATGCAGTTTTTGGTCCTACGAGCAAGAGTTGTTTTCTGGTAAGAAGAGTCACTGTTGCGCTCCAAATATCATATACAGTGCAAATAGCACTCGCGTTTGTTCCCAGCAAGTACAGTGTATCGGACTGAATAGGAGCTACTGTTCTTGGCAGTTTCCTAAGCACACTTGAAATAGACATGGCCGTGTGTGTAGGAAGCACAGTTTTTTTGTTCTGAGCAAGCTCACTGTTCGGAACACACAGGAAACACAGTAGAGTAGAAGAGTACTCTTTTCTCAAAAGCAGAGTGTGTTTTTGGAAGGCGAGCTAGCGTTAGTTTCCCAGTCCTAAATGGAGTTGTGTCACAAGCAGTTTTTTGTCCTACGAGCAAGAGTTGTTTTCTCGTAAGACGAGTCACTATTGTGCTCCAATTGCCATACACAGTGCAAATAGCACTCGCGTCTGTTCCGAGCAAGTACAGTGTATTGGACTGAAGAGGAGCTACTGTTCTTGTCATTTTCCTAAGCAGAGTTGAACTAGATATGGCCCGTGTATGTAGGAAGCACAGTTCTTTTTTTCTGAGCAAGCTCAATGTTTGGACCCCATAGGAAACACAGTAGAGTAGAAGAGTGCTCTTTTCTCAAAAGCAGAGTGTGTTTCTTGTAAGGCGAGTTAGTGTTTGTTTCCCAGTCCTAAGTGGAGTTGAATCACATGCAGTTTCTGGTCCTACGAGCAAGAGTTGTTTTCTGGTAAGAAGAGTCACTATTGTGCTCACATTGTCATACACAGGGCAAATAGCACACGCGTCTGTTCCCAGCTTGTACAGTGTATTGGACTGAAGAGTATCTACTGTTCTTGTCAGGTTCCTAAGCAGAGTTGAACTAGATATGGCCGTGTGTGTAGGAAGCACAGTTCTTTTGTTCTGAGCAAGCTCACTGTTCTGGCCCTATAGGAAACACAGTAGAGTAGTAGAGTGCTCTTTTCTCAAAAGCAGATTGTGTTTCTTATAAGGGGAGCTAGCGTTTGTTTCCCAGTCCTATATGGAGTTGAATCACATGCAGTTTTTTTTACTACGAGCAAGAGTTGTTTTCTGGTAAGAAGAGTCACTGTTGTGCTCCAAATGTCATATACAGTGCAAATAGCACTCGCGTCTGTTCCCAGCAAGTACAGTGTATCGGACTGAATAGGATTTACTGTTCTTGTCAGTTTCCTAAGCAGACTTGAACTAGATATGGCCGTGTGTGTAGGAAGCACAGTTTTTTTGTTCTGAGCAAGCTCGCTGTTTGGATCCCATAGGAAACACAGTAGAGTAGAAGAGTGCTCTTTTCTCAAAAGCACAGTGTGTTTTTGGAAGGCAAGCTAGCGTTTGTTTCCCAGTCCTATATGGAGTTGAGTCACATGCAGTTTTTTGTCCTACAAGCAAGAGTTGTTTTCTGGTAGGACGAGTCACTATTGTGCTCCAATTGCCATACACAGTGCAAATAGCACTCGCGTCTGTTCCGAGGAAGTACAGTGTATTGGACTGAAGAGGAGCTACTGTTCTTGTCAGTTTCCTAAGCAGAGTTGAACTAGATATGGCCCGTGTATGTAGGAAGCACAGTTCTTTTTTTCTGAGCAAGCTCAATGTTTGGACCCCGTAGGAAACACAGTAGAGTAGAAGAGTGCTCTTTTCTCAAAAGCAGAGTGTGTTTCATGTAAGGCGAGCTAGCATTTGTTTCCCAGTCTTATATGGAGATGAATCACATGCAGTGTCTGGTCCTACGAGCAAGAGTTGTTTTCTGGTAAGGAAAGTCACTATTGCGCTCCATTGCCATACACAGTGCAAATAGCCCTCCCGTCTGTTCCCAGCAAGTACAGTGTATCGGACTGAAGAGGATCTACTGTTCTTGTCAGGTTCCTAAGCAGACTTGAACTAGATGTGGCCGTGTTTGTAGGAAGCACAGTTTTTTTATTCTGAGCAAGCTCACTGTTTGGAACACATAGGAAACAGTAGAGTAGAAGAGTGCTCTTTTCTCAAAAGCAGAGTGTGTTTCTTGTAAGGCGAGCTAGCGTTTGTTTCCCAGTCCTAAATGGAGTTGAATCACATGCAGTTTCTGGGCCAACGAGCAAGAGTTGTTTTCTGGTAAGAAGAGTCACTATTGCCTCCCATTGTCATACACCGGGCAAATAGCACTGTCGTCTGTTCCCAGCATGTACAGTGTATTGGACTGAAGAGGATCTACTGTTCTTGTCAGTTTCCTAAGCAGAATTGAACTAGATATGGCCGTGTGTGTAGGAAGCACAGTTCTTTTGTTCTGAGCATGCTCACTGTTCTGGCCCTATAGGAAACACAGTAGACTAGAAGAGTGATCGTTTCTCAAAAGTAGAGTGTGTTTCTTGTAAGGCGAGCTAGCGTTTGTTTCCCAGATCCAAATGGAGTTGAATCACATGCAGTTTCTGGTCCTACGAGCAAGAGTCGTTTTCTGGTAGGAAAGTCACTATTGTGCTCCCATTGCCACACACAGTGCAAATAGCACTCGCGTCTGTTCCCAGCCAGTACAGTGTATTGGACTGAAGAGGAGCTACTGTTCTTGTCACTTTCCTAAGCAGAGTTGAACTAGATATGGCCCATGTGTGTAGGAATCACAGTTCTTTTGTTCTGAGCAAGCTTATTTTCGGACCCCTTAGGAAACACATTAGAGTAGAAGAGTGCTCTTTTCTAAAAAGCAGAGTGTGTTTCTTGTAAGGAGAGCTTGCGTTTGTTTCCCAGTCCTAAATGGAGTTGAATCACATGCAGTTTCTCGTCCTACGAGCAAGAGCTGTTTTCTGGTAAGAAGAGTCACTATTGCGCTCCCATTGTCATACACAGGGCAAATAGCACTGACGTCTGTTCCCAGCATGTACAGTGTATTGGACTGAAGAGGACCGACTGTTCTTGTCAGTTTCCTAAGCAGAATTGATCTAGATATGGCTGTGTGTGTAGGAAGCACAGTTCTTTTGTTCTGAGCAAGCTCACTGTTCTGGCCATATAGGAAACACAATAGAGTAGAATAGTGCTCTTTTCTCAAAAGCAGAGTGTGTTTCTTGTAAGGCGAGCTAGCGTTTGTTTCCCAGTCCAAAATCGAGTTGAATCACATGCAGTTTCTGGTCCTACGACCAAGGGATGTTTTCTGGTAAGGAAAATCACTATTGTGCTCCCTTTGCCATAAACAGTGCAAATAGCACTCGCGTCTGTTCCCATCAAGTACAGTGTATTGTACTGAAGAGGAGCTACTGTTCTTGTCAGTTTCCTAAGCAGAGTTGAACTAGATATGGCCCGTGTGTGTAGGAAGCACAGTTGTTTTGTTCTGAGCAAGCTCGCTGTTCGGACCCAATAGGAAACACCGTAGAGTAGAAGAGGGCCCATTTCTCAAAAGCATAGTGTGTTTCTTGTAAGGCCAGCTAGCGTTTGTTTCCCTGTCCTAAATGGATTTGAATCACATGCAGTTTCTGGTCCAACGAGCAAGAGTTGTTTTCTGGTAAGAAGAGTCACTATTGTGCTCCCATGGTCATACACAGAGCAAATAGCACGGGCGTCTGTTCCCAGCAAATACAGTGTATTAGACTGAAGAGGAGCTACTGTTCTTGTCAGTTTCCTAAGCAGAGTTGAACTAGATATGGCCTGTGTGTGTAGGAAACACAGTTCTTTTGTTTTGAGCAAGCTCACTTTTCGGACCCCATAGGAAACACATTAGAGTAGAAGAGTGCTCTTTTCTAAAAAGCAGAGTGTGTTTCTTGTAAGGAGAGCTTGCATTTGTTTCCCAGTCCTAAATGGAGTTGAATCACATGCAGTTTGTGGTCCTACGAGCAATAGCTGTTTTCTGGTAAGAAGAGTCACTATTGTGCTCCCATTGTCATACACAGTGCAAATAGCACTGGCGTCTGTTCCCAGCATTTACAGTGTATTGGACTGAAGGGGATCTACTGTTCTTGTCAGTTTCCTAAACAGAATTGAACTAGATATGGCCGTGTGTGTAGGAAGCACAGTTTATTTGTTCTGAGCAAGCTCACTGTTTCTGCCCTATAGGAAACACAGCAGAGTAGAAGAGTGTTCTTTTCTCAAAAGTAGAGTGTGTTTCTTGTAAGGCAAGCTAGCGTTTGTTTCCAAGTCCTAAATGGAGTTGAATCACATGCAGTTTCTGGTCCTACGAGCAAGAATTGTTTTCTGGTAAGAACAGTCACTCTTGCGCTCCCATTGCCATACACAGTGCAAATAGCACTGGCGTCTGTTCCCAGCATGTACAGTGTATTGGATTGAAGAGGATCTACTGTTTCTGTCAGTTTCCTAAGCAGAGTTGAACTAGATATAGCCCGTGTGTGTAGGAAGCACAGCTCTTTTGTTCTGAGCAAGCTGACTTTTCGGACTCCATAGGAAACACAGTAGAGTAGAAGAGTGCTCTTTTCTCAAAAGCAGAGTGTGTTTCTTGTAAGGCGAGCTAGCGTTTGTTTCCCAGTCCTAAATGGAGTTGAATCCCATGCAGTTTCTGTTCCTACGAGCAAGAGTTGTTTTCTGGTAAGAAGAGTCACTATTGCGCTCCCATTTTCATACACAGGGCAAATAGCACTGGCGTCTGTTCCCAGCATGTACACTGTATTGGACTGAAGAGGATCTACAGTTCTTGTCAGTTTCCTAAGCAGAGTTGAACTAGATATGGATGTGTGTGTAGGAAGCGCAGTTCTTTTGTTCTGAGCAAGCTCACTGTTCTGGCCATAAAGGAAACACATTAGAGTAGAATAGTGCTCTTTTCTCAAAAGCAGAGTGTGTTTCTTTTAAGGCTAGCTATTGTTTGTTTCCCAGTCCTAAATGGAGCTGAATCCCATGCAGTTTCTGGTTTTATGAGCAAGAGTTGTTTTCTTGTATCAAGAGTCACAATTGTGCTCCTATTGTCATACACAGGGTAAATAGCACTGGCGTCTGTTCCCAGCATGTACAGTGTATTGGATGGAAGAGGATCTACTGTTCTTTTCAGTTTCCTAAGCAGAATTGAACTAGCTATGGCCGTGTGTGTAGGAAGCACATTTCTTTTCTTCTGAGCAAGCTCACAGTTCGCACCCCATAGGAAATACAGTAGATAGATGAGTGCCCTTTTCTCAAAAACAGAGTGTGTTTCTTGTAAGGCGAGCTAGCGTTTGTTTCTCAGTCCTAAATGGAGTTGAGTCACATGCAGTTTCTGGTCCTAGGAGCAATAGTCGTTTTCTGGTAAGAAGAGTCACTAGTGCGCTCCCATTGTCATACACAGGGCATATAGCACTGGCATCTGTTCCCAGCATTTACAGTGTATTGGACTTAAGAGAATCTACTGTTCTTGTCAGTTTCCTAAGCAGAATTGATCTAGATATGGCCCGTGTGTGTTGGAAGCACAGTTCTTTTGTTCTGAGCAAGCTCACTGTTCTGGCCCTATAGGAAACACAGTAGAGTAGAAGAGTGCTCTTTTCTCAAAAGCAGAGTGTGTTTCTTATAAGGCGAGCTAGCGTTTGTTTCCCAGTCCTAAATGTAGTTGAATCCCATGCAATATTTCGTCCTATGAGCAAGAGTTGTTTTCTGGTAAGAAGAGTCACTATTGCGCTCCCATTGCCATACACAGTGCAAATAGCACTGGCGTCTGTTCCCAGGAAGTAATGTGCATTTGACTGAACAGGAGCTACTGTTTTTGTCAGGTTCCTAAGCAGAGTTGAACTAGATATAGCCCTTGTGTGTAGGAAGCTCAGTTCTTTTGTTCTGAGCAAGCTCGCTGTTCAGACTCAATAGGAAACACCGTAGAGTAGAAGAGTGCCCTTTTCTCAAAAGCATAGTGTGTTTCTTGTAAGGCGAGCTAGCGTTTGTTTCCCTGTCCTAAATGGATTTGAATCACATGCAGTTTCTGGTCCAACGAGCAAGAGTTGTTTTCTGGTAAGAAGAGTCACTATTGCGCTCCCATTGTCATACACAGGGCAAATAGCACTGGCGTCTGTTCCCAGCATGTACAGTGTATTGGACTGAAGAGGATCTACTGTTCTTGTCAGTTTCCTAAGCAGAATTGAAATAGATGTGGCCGTGTGTGTAGGAAGCACAGTTCTTTTGTTCTGAGCATGCTCACAGTTCTGGCCCTATAGGAAACACAGTAGAGTAGAAGAGTGATCGTTTCTCCAAAGCAGAGTGTGTTTCTTGTAAGGCGAGCTAGCCTTTGTTTCCCAGTTCTAAATGGAGTTGAATCACATGCAGTTTCTTGTCCTACGAGCAAGAGTCGTTTTCTGGTAGGAAAGTCAATATTGTACTCCCATTGACACACACAGTGCAAATAGCACTCGCGTCTGTTCCCAGCCAGTACAGTGTATTGGACTGAAGAGGAGCTACTGTTCTTGTCAGTTTCCTAAGCAGTGTAAATAGATATGGCCCGTGTGTGTAGGAAGCACAGTTCTTTTGTTCTGAGCAAGCTCACTTTTCGGACCATATAGGAAACACATTAGAGTAGAAGAGTGCTCTTTTATAAAAAGCAGAGTGTGTTTCTTGTAAGGAGAGCTTGCGTTTGTTTCCCAGTCCTAAATGGAGTTGAATCACATGCATTTTGTGGTCCTATGAGCAAGAGCTGTTTTCTGGTAAGAAGAGTCACTATTGTGCTCCCATTGTCATACACAGTGCAAATAGCACTGGCGTCTGTTCCCAGCATGTACAGTGTATTGGAGTGAAGGGGATCTACTGTTCTTGTCAGTTTCCTAAACAGAATTGAACTAGATATGGCCATGTGTGTAGGAAGCACAGTTTTTTTTGTTCTGAGCCAGCTTACTCTTTTGGCCCTATAGGAAACACAGCAGAGTAGAAGAGTGTTCTTTTCTCAAAAGTAGAGTGTGTTTCTTGTAAGGCGAGCTAGCGTTTGTTTTTCAGTCCTAAATGGAGTTGAATCACATGCAGTTGTTTGTCCCACGAGTAAGAGTTGTTTTCTGGTAAGGAAAGTCACTATTGTGCTCCCATTGCCATACACAGTGCAAATAGCACTCGCGTCTGTTCCCAGCAAGTACAGTGTATTGGACTGAAGAGGATCTACTGTTCTTGTCAGTTTCCTAAGCAGTGTAAATAGATATGGCCCGTGTGTGTAGGAAGCACAGTTCTTTTGTTCTGAGCATGCTCACTGTTCTGGCCCTATAGGAAATACAGTAGAGTAGAAGAGTGATCGTTTCTCAAAAGCAGAGTGTGTTTCTTGTAAGGCGAGTTAGCGTTTGTTTCCCAGTCCTAAATGGGAGTTGAATCACATGCAGTTTCTGGTCTTACGAGCAAGAATTGTTTTCTGGTAAGAAGAGTCACTATTGTGCTCCCACGTTCATACACAGGGCAAATAGCACGGGCGTCTGTTCCCAGCAAATACAGTGTATTGGACTGAAGAGGAGCTACTGTTCTTGTCAGTTTCCTAAGCAGAGTTGACCTAGATATAGCCCGTGTGTGTAGGAAGCACAGTTCTTTTTTTCTGAGCAAGCTCACTTTTCGGACCCCATAGTAAACACATTAGAGTAGAAGAGTGCTCTTTTCTAAGAAGCAGAGTGTTTTTCTTGTAAGGAGAGCTTGCGTTTGTTTCCCAGTACTAAATGGAGTTGAATCACATGCAGTTTCTGGTCCTAAGAGCACGAGGTGTTTTCTGGTAAGAAGAGTCACTATTGTGCTCCCATTGTCATACACAGTGCAAATAGCACTGGCGTCTGTTCCCAGCATGTACAGTGTATTGGACTGAAGGGGATCTACTGTTCTTGTCAGTTTCCTAAGCAGAATTGAACTAGATATGGCCGTGTGTGTAGGAAGCACAGTTTTTTTGTTCCGAGCAAGCTCACTGTTTTGGCCCTATAGAAAACACAGCAGAGTAGAAGAGTGTTCTTTTCTCAAAAGTAGAGTGTGTTTCTTGTAAGGCAAGCTAGCGTTTGTTTCCCAGTCCTAAATGGTGTTGAATCACATGCAGTTTCTGGTCCTACGAGCAAGAGTTGTTTTCTGGTAAGAAGAGTCACTCTTGCACTCCCATTGCCATACACAGTGCAAATAGCACTGGTGTCTGTTCCCAGCATGTACAGTGTATTGCACTGAAGAGGATCAACTGTTCTTGTCAGTTTCCTAAGCAGAGTTGAACTAGATATAGCCCGTGTGTGTAGGAAGCACAGCTCTTTTGTTCTGAGCAAGCTGACTGTTCAAACCCCATAGGAAACACAGTAGAGTAGAAGAGTGCTCTTTTCTCAAAAGCAGAGTGTGTTTCTTTTAAGGCTAGCTATTGTTTGTTTCCCAGTCCTAAATGGAGTTGAATCACATGCAGTTTCTGGTCCTACGAGCAAGAGTTGTTTTCTGGTATCAAGAGTCACTATTGTGCTCCCATTGTCATACACAGGGCAAATAGCACTGGCGTCTGTTCCCAGCATGTACAGTGTATTGGACGGAAGAGGATCTACTGTTCTTGTAGGTTTCCTAAGCAGAATTGATCTAGATATGGCCCGTGTGTGTAGGAAGCACAGTTCTTTTGTTCTGAGCAAGCTCACTGTTTTGGCCCTATAGGAAACACAGTAGAGTAGAAGAGTGCTCTTTTCTCAAAAGCAGAGTGTGTTTCTTGTAAGGCAAGCTAGCGTTTGTTTCCCAGTCCTAAATGGAGTTGAATCACATGCAGTTTTTGGTCCTACAAGCAAGAGTTGTTTTCTGGTAAGGAAAGTCACTTTTGTGCTCCCATTGCCACACACAGCGCAAATAGGACTCTCGTCTGTTCCCATCAAGTACAGTGTATTGGACTGAAGAGGATCTACTGTTCTTGTCAGTTTCCTAAGCAGAGTTGAACTAGATATGGCCCGTGTGTGTAGGAAGCACAGTTGTTTTTTTCTGAGCAAGCTCGCTGTTCGGACCCAATAGGAAACACCGTAGAGTAGAAGAGTGCCCTTTTCTCAAAAGCATAGTGTGTTTCTTGTAAGGCGAGCTAACGTTTGTTTCTTTGTCCTAAATGGATTTGAATCACATGCAGTTTCTGGTCCAACGAGCAAGAGTTGTTTTCTGGTAAGAGAGTCACTATTGCGCTCCCATTGTCATACACAGGGCAAATAGCACTGTCGTCTGTTCCCAGCATGTACAGTGTATTGGACTGAAGAGGATCTACTGTTCTTGTCAGGTTACTAAGCAGAACTAGGTGTGGCGGTGTGTGTAGGAATCACGTTTTTTTTTTGTTCTGAGCAAGCTCACTGTTTGGACCTCATAGGAAACACAGTAGAGTAGAAGAGTGCTCTTTTCTCAAAAGCAGAGTGTGTTTCTTGTAAGGCGAGCTAGAGTTTGTTTCCTAGTCCTAAATGGAGTTCAATCACAGGCAGTTTCTGGTCCTATGAGCAAGAGTTGTTTTCTGGTAAAGAATGTTACTATTGTGCTCCCATTGCCATACACAGTACAAATAGCACTTGCGTCTGTTCCCAGGAAGTACAGTGTATTGGACTGAATAGGAGCTACTGTTCTTGTCAGTTTCGTAAGCAGAGTTGAACTAGATATGGTCGGTGTTTGTAGGAAGCACAGTTCTTTTGTTCTGAGCAAGCTCACTGTTTGGACCCCATAAGAAACTCAGTAGAGTAGAAGAGTGCTCTTTTCTCAAAAGCAGAGTGTGTTTCTTGTAAGGCGAGCTAGCGTTTGTTTCCCAGTCCTAAATGGAGTTGAATCCCATGCAGTTTCTGGTCCTACGAGCAAGAGTTGTTTTCTGGTAAGAAGAGTCAATATTGCGCTGCCATTGCCCTACACAGGACAAATATCACTGGCGTCTGTTCCCAGCAAGTACAGTGTATTGGACTGAAGAGGAGCTACTGTTCTTGTCAGTTTCCTAAGCAGAGCTGAACTAGATATGGTCCGTGTGTGTAGGAAGCACAGTTCTTTTGTTCTGAGCAAGCTCACTGTTTGGACCCCATAGGAAACACAGTAGAGTAGAAGAGTGCTCTTTTCTCAAAAGCAGAGTGTGTTTCTTGTAAGGCGAGCTAGCGTTTGTTTCCCAGTCCTAAATGGAGTTGAATCACATGCAGTTTCTGGTCCTACGAGCAAGAGTTGTTTTATGGTAAGAAGAGTCACTATTGTGCTGCCATTGCCATACACAGGACAAATAGCACTGTTGTCTGTTCCCAGCAGTACAGTGTATTGGACTGAAGAGGATCTACTGTTCTTGTCAGGTTACTAAGCAGAATTGAACTAGGTGTGGCGGTGTGTGTAGGAATCACGTTTTTTTTTGTTCTGAGCAAGCTCACTGTTCGGACCTCATAGGAAACACAGTAGAGTAGAAGAGTGCTCTTTTCTCAAAAGCAGAGTGTGTTTCTTGTAAGGCGAGCTAGCGTTTGTTTCCCAGTCCTAAATGGAGTTGAATCACATGCAGTTTCTGGTCCTTCGAGCAAGAGTTGTTTTATGGTAAGAAGAGTCACTATTGCGCTGCCATTGCCATACACAGGACAAATAGCACTGTTGTCTGTTCCCAGCAGTACAGTGTATTGGACTGAAGAGGATCTACTGTTCTTGTCAGGTTACTAAGCAGAATTGAACTAGGTGTGGCGGTGTGTGTAGGAATCACGTTTTTTTTTGTTCTGAGCAAGCTCACTGTTCGGACCTCATAGTGAACACAGTAGAGTAGAAGAGTGCTCTTTTCTCAAAAGCAGAGTGTGTTTCTTGTAAGGCGAGCTAGCGTTTGTTTCCTAGTCCTAAATGGAGTTCAATCACAGGCAGTTTCCGGTCCTATGAGCAAGAATTGTTTTCTGGTAAGGAAAGTTACTATTGTGCTCCCATTGCCATACACAGTGCAAATAGCACTCGCGTCTGTTCCCAGCAAGTGCAGTGTATTGGACTGAATAGGAGCTACTGTTCTTGTCAGTTTCCTAAGCAGAGTTAAACTAGATATGGTCGGTGTGTGTAGGAATCACAGTTCTTTTGTTCTGAGCAAGCTCGCTGTTTAGACCCCATAGGAAACACAGTAGAGTAGAAGAGTGCTCTTTTCTCAAAACCAGAGTGTGTTTTTGGAAGGCGAGCTAGCGTTTGTTTCCCAGTCCTAAATGGAGTTGAGTCACATGCAGTTTTTTGTCCTACGAGCAAGAGTTGTTTTCTGGTAAGACGAGTCACTATTGTGCTCCAATTGCCATACACAGTGCAAATAGCACTCGCGTCTGTTCCGAGCAAGTACAGTGTATTGGACTGAAGAGGATCTACTGTTCTTGTCAGGTTCCTAAGCAGAGTTGAACTAGATATGGTCCGTGTGTGTAGGAAGCACAGTTGTTTTGTTCTGAGCAAGCTCACTGTTTAGACCCCATAGGAAACACAGTAGAGTAGAAGAGAGCTCTTTTCTCCAAAGCAGACTGTGTTTCTTGTAAGGCGGGGTAGCGTTTGTTTCCCAGTCCTAAATGGAGTTGAATCCCATGCAGTTTCTCGTCCTACGAGCAAGAGTTGTTTTCTGGTAAGAAGAGTCACTATTGCGCTGCCATTGCCATACACAGGACAAATAGCACTGTTGTCTTTTCCCAGCATTACAGTGTATTGGACTGAAGAGGATCTACTGTTCTTGTCAGGTTCCTAAGCAGAATTGACCTAGGTATGGTGGTGTGTGTAGGAAGCACGGTTTTTTTGTTCTGAGCAAGCTCACTGTTCGGACCTCATAGGAAACACAGTAGAGTAAAAGAGTGCTCTTTTCTCAAAAGCAGAGTGTGTTTCTTCTAAGGCGAGCTAGCGTTTGTTTCCTAGTCCTAAATGGAGTTCAATCACAGGCAGTTTCCGGTCCAATGAGCAAGAGTTGTTTTCTGGTAAGGAAAGTCACTATTGTGCTCATATTGCCGTACACAGTGCAAATAGCACTCGCGTCTGTTCCCAGCAAGTACAGTGTATTGGACTGAATAGGAGCTACTGTTCTTGTCAGTTTCCTAAGCAGAGTTGATTTAATATGATCCGTGTGTGTAGGAAGCACAGTTCTTTTGTTCTGAGCAAGCTCACTGTTTGGACCCCATTGGAAACACAGTAGAGTAGAAGAGTGCTCTTTTCTCAAAACCAGAGTGTGTTTCTTGTAAGGCGAGCCGGCCTAGCATTTGTTTCCCAGTCCTAAATAGAGTTGAGTCACAAGCAGTTTTTTGTCCTACGAGCAACAGTTGTTTTCTGGTAAGACGAGTCACTATTGTGCTCTAATTGCCATACACAGTGCAAATAGCACTCGTGTCTGTTCCGAGCAAGTACAGTGTATTGGACTGAAGAGGAGCTACTGTTCTTGTCAGTTTCCTAAGCAGACTTGAACTAGATATGGCCCATGTATGTAGGAAGCACAGTTCTTTTTTTCTGAGCAAGCTCAATGTTTGGACCCCATAGGAAACACAGTAGAGTAGAAGAGTGCTCTGTTCTCAAAAGCAGAGTGTGTTTCATGTAAGGCTAGCTAGCATTTGTTTCCCAGTCTTAAATGGAGTTGAATCACATGCAGTTTCTGGTCCTACGAGCAAGAGTTGTTTTCTGGTAAGGAAAGTCACTATTGGGCTCCCATTGTCATACACAGTGCAAATAGCCCTCCCGTCTGTTCCCAGCAAGTACAGTGTATCGGACTGAAGAGGATCTACTGTTCTTGTCAGGTTCCTAAGCAGACTTGAACTAGATGTGGCCGTGTTTGTAGGAAGCACAGTTTTTTTATTCTGAGCAAGCTCACTGTTCGGAACACATAGGAAACAGTAGAGTAGAAGAGTGCTCTTTTCTCAAAACCAGAGTGTGTTTCTTGTAAGGCGAGCCGGCCTAGCATTTGTTTCCCAGTCCTAAACGGAGTTGAGTCACAAGCAGTTTTTTGTCCTACGAGCAACAGTTGTTTTCTGGTAAGACGAGTCACTATTGTGCTCCAATTGCCATACACAGTGCAAATAGCACTCGCGTCTGTTCCGAGCAAGTACAGTGTATTGGACTGAAGAGGAGCTACTGTTCTTGTCAGTTTCAAAGCAGAGTTGAACTAGATATGGCCCGAGTGTAGGAAGCACAGTTCTTTTCTACTGAGCAAGCTCACTGTTCTGGCCCTATAGGAAACACAGTAGAGTAGAAGAGTGCTCTTTTCTCAAAAGCAGAGTATGTTTCTTGTAAGGCGAGCTAGCGTTTGTTTCCCAGTCCTAAATGGAGTGTAATCACATGCATTTTCTGGTCCTACGAGCAAGAGTTGTTTTCTGGTAAGAAGAGTCACTATTGCGCTGCCATTGCCATACACAGGACTAATAGCACTGTTGTCTGTTCCCAGCAGTACAGTGTATTGGACTGAAGAGGATCTACTGTTCTTGTCAGGTTCCTAAGCAGAATTGAACTAGATATGGCCGTGTGTGTAGGAAGAACAGTTCTTTTTTTCTGAGCAAGTTCACTGTTCGGACCTCTTAGGAAACATAGTAGAGTAGAAGAGTGCTTTTTTCTCTAAATCAGAGTGTGTTTCTTGTAAGGCGAGTTAGTGTTTGTTTCCCAGTCCTAAGTGGAGTTGAATCACATGCAGTTTCTGGTCCTATGAGCAAGAGTTGTTTTCTGGTAAGAAGAGTCACTATTGTGCTCCAATTGTCATACACAGGGCAAATAGCACACGCGTCTGTTCCCAGCATGTACAATGTGTTGGACTGAAGAGGATCTACTGTTCTTGTCAGGTTCCTAAGCAGAGTTGAACTAGATATGGCCGTGTGTGTAGGAAGCACAGTTCTTTTGTTATGAGCAAGCTCACTGTTCTGGCCCTATAGGAAACACAGTAGAGTAGTAGAGTGCTCTTTTCTCAAAAGCAGATTGTGTTTCTTGTAAGGGGAGCTAGCGTTTGTTTCCCAGTCCTATATGGAGTTGAGTCACATGCAGTTTCTGGTCCTATGAGCAAGAGTTGTTTTCTGGTAAGAAGAGTCACTGTTGCGCTCCAAATGTCATATACAGTGCAAATAGCACTCGCGTCTGTTCCCTTCAAGTACAGTGTATTGGACTGATTAGGAGCTACTGTTCTTGTCAGTTTCCTCAGCAGAGTTGAACTAGATATGGTTCGTGCGTGGGAAGCACAGTTCTTTTGTTCTGAGCAAGCTCACTCTTTGGACACCTTTGGAAACACAGTAGAGTAGAAGAGTGCTCTTTTCTCAAAAGCAGAGTGTGTTTCTTGTAAGGGGAGCTAGCATTTGTTTTCCAGTCCTATATGGAGTTGAATCCCATGCAGTTTCTGGTCCTACGAACAAGAGTTGTTTTCTGGTAAGGAAAGTCACTATTGTGCTCCCATTGCCATACACAGTGCATATAGCACTCATGTCTGTTCCCAGCAAGTACAGTGTATCGGACTGAAGAGGATCTACTGTTCTTGTCAGGTTCCTAAGCAGAATTGAACTAGATATGGCCTTGTGTGTAGGAAGCACAGTTCTTTTCTTCTGAGCAAGTTCACTGTTCGGACCTCTTAGGAAACACAATAGAGTAGAAGAGTGCTTTTTCTCTAAATCAGAGTGTGTTTCTTGTAAGTCGAGTTAGTGTTTGTTTCCCACTCCTAAATGGAGATGAATCACATGCAGTTTCTGGTCCTACGAGCAAGAGTTGTTTTATGGTAAGAAGAGTCACTATTGCGCTGCCATTGCCATACACAGGACAAATAGAACTGTCGTCTGTTCCCAGCAAGTGTAGTGTATTGGACTGAAGAGGATCTACTGTTCTTGTCAGGGTCCTAAGCAGAATTGAACTAGATATGGCCGTGTGTGTAGGAAGCACAGTTCTTTTATTCTGAGCAAGCTCTCTGTTCGGACCCCATAGGAAACACAGTAGAGTAGAATTGTGCTCTTTTCTCAAAAGCAGAGTGTGTTTTTTGTAAGGCGAGCTAGCGTTTGTTTCCCAGTCCTAAATGGAGTTGAATCCCATACAGTTTCTGTTCCTACGAGCAAGAGTTGTTTTCTGGTAAGGAAAGTAACTATTGAGCTCCCATTGACATACACAGTGCAAATAGCACTCGCGTCTGTTCCCAGCAAATACAGTGTATCGGACTGAAGAGGAGCTACTGTTCTTGTCAGTTTCCTGAGCAGAGTTGAACTAGATATGGTCGGTGTGTGTAGGAAGCACAGTTCTTTTGTTCTGAGCAAGCTCACTGTTCGGACCCCATAGGAAACACAGTAGAGTAGAATTGTGCTCTTTTGTCAGAAGCAGAGTGTGTTTCTTGTAAGGCGAGCTAGCGTTTGTTTCCCAGTCCTAAATGGAGTTGAATCCCATGCAGTTTCTGTTCCTATGAGCAAGAGTTGTTTTCTGGTAATGAAAGTAACTATTGAGCTCCCATTGCCATACATAGGACTAGTAGCACTGTTGTCTGTTCCCAGCAGTACAGTGTATTGGACTGAAGAGGATCTACTGTTCTTGTCAGGTTCCTAAGTAGAATTTAACTAGATATGGTCGGTGTGTGTAGGAAGCAGAGTTCTTTTGTTCTGAGCAAGCTCACTGTTTGGACCCCATAGGAAACTCAGTAGAGTAGAAGAGTGCTCTTTTCTCAAAAGCAGAGTGTGTTTCTTGTAAGGCGAGCTAGCATTTGTTTCTCAGTCCTAATTGGAGTGGAATCCCATGCAGTTTCAGGTCCTACGAGCAAGAGTTGTTTTCTGGTAAGAAGAGTCATTATTGCGCTGCCATTGCCCTACACAGGACAAATAGCACTGGAGTCTGTTCCCAGCAAGTACAGTGTATTGGACTGAAGAGGAGCTACTGTTCTTGTCAGTTTCCTAAGCA
This sequence comes from Peromyscus eremicus, assembly GCF_949786415.1. Classification (NCBI taxonomy): domain Eukaryota; kingdom Metazoa; phylum Chordata; class Mammalia; order Rodentia; family Cricetidae; genus Peromyscus; species Peromyscus eremicus. Next base: position 199,481 of record NW_026734424.1, read on the forward strand.
GAGCTGAACTAGATATGGTCCGTGTGTGTAGGAAGCACAGTTTTTTTGTTCTGAGCAAGCTCACTGTTTGGACCCCATAGGAAACAGACTAGAGTAGAAGAGTGCTCTTTTCTCAAAAGCAGAGTGTGTTTCTTGTAAGGCGAGCTAGCGTTTGTTTCCCAGTCCAAATTGGAGTTGAATCACATGCAGTTTCTGGTCCTACGAGCAAGAGTTGTTTTATGGTAAGAAGAGTCACTATTGTGCTGCCATTGCCATACACAGGACAAATAGCACTGTTGTCTGTTCCCAGCAGTACAGTGTATTGGACTGAAGAGGATCTACTTTTCTTGTCAGGTTCCTAAGCAGAATTGAACTAGGTGTGGCAGAGTGTGTAGGAATCACGTTTTTTTTTGTTCTGAGCAAGCTCACTGTTCGGACCTCATAGGAAACACAGTAGAGTAGCATAGTGCTCTTTTCTCAAAAGCAGAGTGTGTTTCTTGTAATTCGAGCTAGCGTTTGTTTCCCAGTCCTAAATGGAGTTCAATCACAGGCAGTTTCCAGTCCTATGAGCAAGAGTTGTTTTCTGGTAAGGAAAGTTACTATTGTGCTCCCATTGCCATACACAGTGCAAATAGCACTCGCGTCTGTTCCCAGCAAGTGCAGTGTATTGGACTGAATAGGAGCTACTGTTCTTGTCAGTTTCCTAAGCAGAGTTGAACTAGATATGGTCGGTGTGTTAGGAATCACAGTTCTTTTGTTCTGAGCAAGCTCACTGTTTGGACCCCATAGGAAACACAGTAGAGTAGAAGAGTGCTCTTTTCTCAAAAGCAGAGTGTGTTTCTTGTAAGGCGAGCTGGCGTTTTTTTCCAGTCCAATATGGAGTTGAATCACATGCAGTTTCTGGTCCTACAAACAAGAGTTGTTTTCTGGTAAGAAGAGTCACTATTGTGCTGCCATAGCCATACACAGGACAAATAGCACTGGCGTCTTTTCCCAGCAAGTACAGTGTATTGGACGGAAGAGGATCTACTGTTCTTTTCAGGTTCCTAAGCAGATTTGAACTAGATATGGCAGTGTGTGTAGGAAGCACAGTTTTTTTTTCTGAGCAAGCTCACTGTTCTAACCCCATAGGAAACACAGTAGAATAGAAGAGTGCTCTTTTCTCTAAAGCAGAGTGTGTTTCTTGTAAGGCGAGCTCGCGTTTGTTTCCCAGTCCTAAATGGAGTTGAGTCACAGGCAGTTTTTGGTCCTACGAGCAAGAGTTGTTTTCTGGTAAGAAGAGTCACTATTGTGCTCCAAATGCCATACACAGTGCAAATAGCACTCGCATCTGTTTCCATCAAGTACAGTGTATTGGACTGAATAGGAGCTACTGTTCTTGTCAGTTTCCTAAGCAGAGTTGAACTAGATATTTCACGTGTAGGAAGCACAGTTCTTTTGTTCTGAGAAAGCTCACTGTTTGGACCACATAGGAAACACAGTAGAGTAGAAGAGTGCTCTTTTCTCTAAAGCAGAGTGTGTTTCTTGTAAGGCAAGCTAGCGTTTGTTTCCAAGTCCTAAATGGAGTTGAATCACATGCAGTTTCTGGTCCTACGAACAAGAGTTGTTTTATGGTCAGAAGAGTCACTATTGCACTGCCATTGCCTTACACAGGACAAATAGCACTGGCGTCTCTTCCCAGCAAGTACAGTGTATTGGACTGAAGAGGATCTACTGTTCTTGTCAGGTTCCTAAGCAGACTTTAACAAGATATGGCCGTGTGTGTAGGAAGCACAGTTCTTTTGTTCTGAGCAAGCTCACAGTTTGGACTCCATAGGAAACTCAGTAGAGTAGAAGAGTGCTCTTTTCTCAAAAGCAAAGTGTGTTTCATGTAAGGCAAGCTTGCATTTGTTTCCCAGTGCTAAATGGAGTTGAATCCCATGCAGTTTCTGGTCCGACGAGCCAGAGTTGTTTTCTGGTAAAAAGAGTCAATATTGCGCTGCCATTGCCCTACACAGGACAAATAGCACTGGCGTCTTTTCCCAGCAAGTACAGTGTATTGGACGGAAGAGGATCTATTGTTCTTGTCAGGTTCCTAAGCAGATTTGAACTAGATATGGCCCGTTTGTGTAGGAAGCACAGTTCTTATGTTCTGAGCAAGCTCACTGTTCTAACCCAATAGGAAACACAGTAGAGTACAAGAGTGCTCTTTTCTCTAAAGCAGAGTGTGTTTCTTGTAAGGCGAGCTCGCATTTGTTTCCCAGTCCTAAATGGAGTTTAGTCACAGGCAGTTTTTGGTCCTACGAGCAAGAGTTGTTTTTGGTAAGAAGAGTCACTATTGTGTTCCAAATGCCATACACAGTGCAAATAGCACTCGCATCTGTTTCCATCAAGTACAGTGTATTGGACTGAATAGGAGCTACTGTTCTAGTCAGTTTCCTAAGGATAGTTGAACTAGATATTTCAAGTGTTGGAAGCACAGTTCTTTTGTTCTGAGCAAGCTCACTGTTTGGACCACATAGGAAACACAGTAGAGTAGAAGAGTGCTCTTTTCTCTAAAGCTGAGTGTGTTTCTTGTAAGGCGAGCTAGCGTTTGTTTCCAAGTCCTAAATGGAGTTGAATCACATGCAGTTTCTGGTCCTACGAGCAAGAGTTGTTTTATGGTAAGAAGAGTCACTATTGCGCTGCCATTGCCATACACAGGACAAATAGCACTGGCGTCTCTTCCCAGCAAGTACAGTGTATTGGACTGAAGAGGATCTACTGTTCTTGTCAGGTTCCTAAGCAGACTTGAACTAGATATGGCCGTGTGTGTAGGAAGCACAGTTCTTTTGTTCTGAGCAAGCTCACTGTTTGGACCCCATAGGAAACACAGTAGAGTAGAAGAGTGCTCTTTACTCTAAAGCAGAGTGTGTTTCTTGTAAGGCGAGCTAGCGTTTGTTTCCCAGTCCTAAATGGAGTGGAATCCCATGCAGTTTCTGGTCCGACGAGCAAGAGTTGTTTTCTGGTAAGAAGAGTCACTGTTGCGCTCCAAATGCCATATACAGTGCAAATAGCACTCGCGTCTGTTCCCAGCAAGTACAGTGTATCGGACTGAATAGGAGCTACTGTTCTTGTCAGTTTCCTAAGCAGACTTGAAATAGATATGATCCGTGTGTGTAGGAAGCACAGTTCTTTTGTTCTGAGCAAGCACACTGTTTGGACCCCATAGGAAACACAGTAGATTAAAAGAGTGCTCTTTTCTCAAAAGCAGAGTGTGTTTCTTGTTAGGCGAGCTTGCGTTTGTTTCCCAGTCCTAAATGGGGTTGAATCACATGGAGTTTCTGGTCCTACAAGCAAGAGATGTTTTCTGGTAAGAAGAGTCACTATTGCGCTGCCATTGCCATACACAGGACAAATAGCCCTGGCGTCTTTTCCAAGCAAGTACAATGTATTGGACGAAAGAGGATCTACTGTTCTTGTCAGGATCCTAATCAGACTTGAACTAGATATGGCCTTGTGTGTAGGAAGCACAGTTTTTTTGTTCTGAGCAAGCTCACTGTTTGGACCCCATAGGGAACACAGTAGAATATAAGAGTGCTCTTTTCTCTAAAGCAGAGTGTGTTTCTTGTAAGGCGAGCTCGCGTTAGTTTCCCAGTCCTAAATGGAGTTGAGTCACAGGCAGTTTTTGGTCCTAAGAGCAAGAGTTGTTTTCTGGTAAGAAGAGTCACTATTGCGCTCCAAATGCAATACACAATGCAAAGAGCACTTGCGTCTGTTCCCAGCAAGTACAGTGTATATGACTGAATAGGAGCTACTGTTCTTGTCAGTTTCCTAAGCAGAGTTGAACTAGATATGGCCCGTGTGTAGGAAGCACAGTTCTTTTGTTCTGAGCAAGCTCACTGTTCTGGCCCTATAGGAAACACAGTAGAGTAGATGAGAGCTCTTTTCTCTAAAGCAGAGTGTGTTTCTTGTAAGGCGAGCTAGCGTTTGTTTCCCAGTCCTAAATGGATTTGAATCACATGCAGTTTCTGGTCCTATGAGCCAGAGTTGTTTTATGGTAAGAAGAGTCACTATTGCGCTACCATTGCCATACACAGGACAAATAGCACTGGCGTCTGTTCCCAGCAAGTACAGTGTATTGGACTGAAGAGGATCTACTGTTCTTGTCAGGTTCCTAAGCAGAATTGAACTAGATATGGCCGTGTGTGTAGGAAGCACAGTTCTTTTGTTCTGAGCAAGCTCTCTGTTCGGATCCCATAGGAAACACAGTAGAGTAGAATTGTGCTCTTTTCTCAAAAGCAGAGTGTGTTTCTTGTAAGGCGAGCTAGCGTTTGTTTCCCAGGCCTAAATGGAGTTGAATCCCATGCAGTTTCTGTTCCTACAAGTAAGAGTTGTTTTCTGGTAAGGAAAGAAACTATTGAGCTCCCATTGCCATACACATTGCAAATAGCACTCGCGTCTGTTCCCTGCAAATACAGTGTATCGGACTGAAGAGGAGCTACTGTTCTTGTCAGTTTCCTAAGCAGAGTTGAACTAGATATGTTTGGTGTGTGTAGGAAGCACAGTTCTGAGCAAGCTCACTGTTCGGACCCCATAGGAAACACAGTAGAGAAGAATTGTGTTCTTTTCTCAAAAGCAGAGTGTGTTTCTTGTAAGGAGAGCTAGCGTTTGTTTCCCAGTCCTAAATGGAGTTGAATCCCATGCAGTTTCTGTTCCTACGAGCAAGAGTTGTTTTCTGGAAAGGAAAGTAACTATTGAGCTCCCATTGCCATACACAGTGCAAATAGCACTCGCGTCTGTTCCCAGCAAATACAGTTTATCGGACTGAAGTGGAGCTACTGTTCTTGTCAGTTTCCTAAGCAGAGTTGAACTAGATATGGTCGGTGTGTAAGAAGCACAGTTCTTTTGTTCTGAGCAAGCTCACTGTTTGGACCCCATAGGAAACACAGTAGAGTAGAAGAGTGCTCTTTTCTCAAAAGCAGAGTGTGTTTCTTGTAAGGCGAGCTAGCGTTTGTTTCCCAGTCCTAAATGGAGTTGAATCACATGCAGTTTCTGGTCCTACGAGCAAGAGTTGTTTTATGGTAATAAGAGTCAGTATTGCGCTGCCATTGCCATACACAGGACAAATAGCACTGTTGTCTGTTCCCAGCAGTACAGTGTATTGGACTGAAGAGGATCTACTGTTCTTGTCAGGTTACTAAGCAGAATTGAACTAGGTGTGTAGGTGTGTGTAGGAATCACGTTTTTTTTTGTTCTGAGCAAGCTCACTGTTCGGACCTCATAGGAAACACAGTAGAGTAGAAGAGTGCTCTTTTCTCAAAAGCAGAGTGTGTTTCTTGTAAGGCGAGCTAGCATTTGTTTCCCAGTCCAAAATGGAGTTGAATCACATGCAGTTTCTGGTCCTAGGAGCAAGAGTTGTTTTATGGTAATAAGAGTCAGTATTGCGCTGCCATTGCCATACACAGGACAAATAGCACTGTTGTCTGTTCCCAGCAGTACAGTGTATTGGACTGAAGAGGATCTACTGTTCTTGTCAATTTACTAAGCAGAATTGAACTAGATGTGGCGGTGTGTGTAGGAATCACGTTTTTTTTGTTCTGAGCAAGCTCACTGTTCGGACCTCATAGGAAACACAGTAGAGTAGAAGAGTGCTCTTTTCTCAAAAACAGAGTGTGTTTCTTGTAAGGCGAGCTAGCGTTTGTTTCCTAGTCCTAAATGGAGTTCAATCACATGCAGTTTCCGGTCCTATGAGCAAGAGTTGTTTTCTGGTAAGGAAAGATACTGTTGTGCTCCCATTGCCATACACAGTGCAAATAGCACTCGCGTCTGTTCCCAGCAAGTACAGTGTATTGGACTGAATAGGAGCTACTGTTCTTGTCAGTTTCCTAAGCAGAGTTAAACTAGATATGGTCGGTTTGTGTAGGAATCACAGTTCTTTTGTTCTGAGCAAGCTCACTGTTTAGACCCCATAGGAAACACAGTAGAGTAGAAGAGTGCTCTTTTCTCAAAACCAGAGTGTGTTTTTGGAAGGCGAGCTAGCGTTTGTTTCCCAGTCCTAAATGGAGTTGAGTCACATGCAGTTTTTTGTCCTACGAACAAGAGTTGTTTTCTGGTAAGACGAGTCACTATTGTGCTCCAATTGCCATACACAGTGCAAGTAGCACTCGCGTCTGTTCCGAGCAAGTACAGTGCATTGGACTGAAGAGGAGCTACTGTTCTTGTCTGTTTCCTAAGCAGAACTGAACTAGATATGGCCCGAGTGTAGGAGGCACAGTTCTTTTCTTCTGAGCAAGCTCACTGTTCTGGCCCTATAGGAAACACAGTAGAGTAGAAGAGTGCTCTTTTCTCTAAAGCAGAGTGTGTTTCTTGTAAGGCAAACTAGCGTTTGTTTCCCAGTCCTAAATGGAGTGTAATCACATGCAGTTTCTGGTCCTATGACCAAGAGTTGTTTTATGGTAAGAAGAGTCACTATTGCGCTGCCATTTCCATACACAGGACTAATAGCACTGTTGTCTGTTCCCAGCAGTACAGTGTATTGGACTGAAGAGGATCTACTGTTCTTGTCAGGTTTTTAAGCAGAATTGAACTAAATATGGCCGTGTGTGTAGGAAGCACAGTTCTTTTGTTCTGAGCAAGCTTACTGTTCGGACCTCTTAGGAAACACAATAGAGTAGAAGAGTGCTTTTTTCTCTAAATCAGAGTGTGTTTCTTGTAAGGCGAGTTAGTGTTTGTTTCCCAGTCCTAAGTGGAGTTGAATCACATGCAGTTTCTGGTCCTACGAGCAAGAGTTGTTTTCTGGTAAGAAGAGTCACTATTATGCTCCCATTGTCATACACAGGGCAAATAGCACACGCGTCTGTTCCCAGCATGTACAGTGTATTGGACTGAAGAGGATCTACTGTTCTTGTCAGGTTCCTAAGCAGAGTTGAACTAGATTTGGCCGTGTGTGTACGAAGCACACTTCTTTTGTTCTGAGCAAGCTCACTGTTCTGGCCCTATAGGAAACACAGTAGAGTAGAAGAGTGCTCTTTTCTCAAAAGCAGAGTGTGTTTCTTGTAAGGGGAGCTAGGGTTTGTTTCCCAGTCCTATATGGAGTTGAATCACATGCAGTTTCTGGTCCTACGAGCAAGAGTTGTTTTTTGGTAAAGAAAGTCACTATTGCGCTCCCATTGCCATACACAGTGCAAATAGCACATGCGTCTGTTCCCAGCAAGTACAGTGTATGAGACTGAAAAGGAGCTACTGTTCTTGTCAGTTTCCTAAGCAGACTTGAACTAGATATGGCCCGTTTGTGTAGGAAGCACAGTTCTTTTGTTCTGAGCAAGCTCACTGTTCTGGCCCTATAGGAAACACAGTAGAGTAGAAGAGTGCACTTTTCTTAAAAGCAGAGTGTGTTTCTTGTAAGGCGAGCTCGTGTTTGTTTCCCAGTCCTAAATAGAGTTGAGTCACATGCAGTTTTTGGTCCTACGAGCAAGAGTTGTTTTCTGGTAAGAAGAGTCACTGTTGCGCTCCAAATGTCATATACAGTGCAAATAGCACTCGCGTCTGTTCCCAGCAAGTACAGTGTATCGGACTGAATAGGAGCTACTGTTCTTGTCAGTTTCCTAAGCAGACTAGAAATAGATATGGCCGTGTGTGTAGGAAGCACAGTTTTTTTGTTCTGAGCAAGGTCACTGTTCGGAACACATAGGAAACACAGTAGAGTAGAAGAGTACTCTTTTCTCAAAAGCCGAGTGTGTTTTTGGAAGGCGAGCTAGCGTTTGTTTCCCAGTCCTAAATGGAGTTGAGTCACAAGCAGTTTTTTGTCCTACGAGCAACAGTTGTTTTCTGGTAAGACGAGTCACTATTGTGCTCCAATTGCCATACACAGTGCAAATAGCACTCGCGTCTGTTCTGAGCAAGTACAGTGTATTGGACTGAAGAGGAGCTACTGTTCTTGTCAGTTTCCTAAGCAGAGTTGAACTAGATATGGCCCGTGTATGTAGGAAGCACAGTTCTTTTTTTCTGAGCAAGCTCAATGTTTGGACCCCATAGGAAACACAGTAGAGTAGAAGAGTGCTCTTTTCTCAAAAGCAGAGTGTGTTTCATGTAAGGCGAGCTAGCATTTGTTTCCCAGTCTTAAATGGAGTTGAATCACATGCAGTTTCTGGTCCTACGAGCAAGAGTTGTTTTCTGGTAAGGAAAGTCACTATTGCGCTCCCATTGCCATACACAGTGCAAATAGCCCTCCCGTCTGTTCCCAGCAAGTACAGTGTATCGGACTGAAGAGGATCTACTGTTCTTGTCAGGTTCCTAAGCAGACTTGAACTAGATGTGGCCGTGTTTGTAGGAAGCACAGTTTTTTTATTCTGAGCAAGCTCACTGTTCGGTACACATAGGAAACAGTAGAGTAGAAGAGTGCTCTTTTCTCAAAAGCAGAGTGTGTTTCTGGGAAAGCGAGCTAGTGTTTGTTTCCCAGTCCTAAATGGAGCTGAGTCACATGCAGTTTTTTGTCCTACGAGCAAGAGTTGTTTTCTGGTAAGACGAGTCACTATTGTGCTCCAATTGCCATACACAGTGCAAATAGCACTCGCGACTGTTCCGAGCAAGTACAGTGTATTGTACTGAGGAGGAGCCACTGTTCTTGTCAGTTTCCTAAGCAGAGTTGAACTAGATATGGCCCGAGTGTAGGAAGCACAGTTCTTTTCTTCTGAGCAAGCTCACTGTTCTGGCACTATAGGAAACAAAGTAGAGTAGAAGAGTGCTCTTTTCTCAAAAGCAGAGTGTGTTTCTTGTAAGGCAAGCTAGCGTTTGTTTCCCAGTCCTAAATGGAGTATAATCACATGCAGTTTCTGGTCCTACGAGCAAGAGTTGTTTTATGGTAAGAAAAGTCACTATTGCGCTGCCATTGACATACACAGGACTAATAGCACTATTGTCTGTTCCCAGCAGTACAGTGTATTGGACTGAAGAGGATCTACTGTTCTTGTCAGGTTCCTAAGCAGAATTGAACTAGATATGGCCGTGTGTGTAGGAAGCACAGTTCTTTTGTTCTGAGCAAGTTCACTGTTCGGACCTCTTAGGAAACACTATAGAGTAGAAGAGTGCTTTTTTCTCTAAATCAGAGTGTGTTTCTTGTAAGGCGAGTTAGTGTTTGTTTCCCAGTCCTAAGTGGAGTTGAATCACATGCAGTTTCTGGTCTTACGAGCAAGAGTTGTTTTCTGGTAAGAAGAGTCACTATTGTGCTCCCATTGTCATATACAGGGGAAATAGCACACGCGTCTGTTCCCAGCATGTACAGTGTATTGGACTGAAGAGTATCTACTGTTCTTGTCAGGTTCCTAAGCAGAGTTGAACTAGATATGGCCGTGTGTGTAGGAAGCATAGTTCTTTTGTTCTGAGCAAGCTCACTGTTCTGGCCCTATAGGAAACACAGTAGAGTAGTAGAGTGCTCTTTTCTCAAAAGCAGATTGTGTTTCTTGTAAGGGGAGCTAGCGTTTGTTTCCCAGTCCTATATGGAGTTGAGTCACATGCAGTTTTTGGTCCTTACGAGCAAGAGTTGTTTTCTGGTAAGAAGAGTCACTGTTGTGCTCCAAATGTCATATACAGTGCAAATAGCACTCGCGTCTGTTCCCAGCAAGTACAGTGTATCGGACTGAATAGGAGCTACTGTTCTTGTCAGTATCCTAAGCAGACTTGAACAAGATATGGCCGTGTGTGTAGGAAGCACAGTTCTTTTGTTCTGAGCAAGCTCACTGTTTGGACCCCATAGGAAACTCAGTAGAGTAGAAGAGTGCTCTTTTCTCAAAAGCAGAGTGTGTTTCTTGTAAGGCGAGCTAGCGTTTGTTTCCCAGTCCTAAATGGAGTTGAATCCCATGCAGTTTCTGGTCCTACGAGCAAGAGTTGTTTTCTGGTAAGAAGAGTCAATATTGCGCTGCCATTGCCCTACACAGGACAAATATCACTGGCGTCTGTTCCCAGCAAGTACAGTGTATTGGACTGAAGAGGAGCTACTGTTCTTGTCAGTTTCCTAAGCAGAGTTGAACTAGATATGGCCCGTGTATGTAGGAAGCACAGTTCTTTTTTTCTGAGCAAGCTCACAGTTCTGGCCCTATAGGAAACACAGTAGAGTAGAAGAGTGCTCTTTTCTCAAAATCAGATTGTGTTTCTTGTAAGGGGAGCTAGCGTTTGTTTCCCAGTCCTATATGGAGTTGAATCACATGCAGTTTCTGGTCCTATGAGCAAGAGTTGTTTTTTGGTAAGGAAAGTCACTATTGCGCTCCCATTTCCATACACAGTGTAAATAGCACTCGCGTCTGTTCCCAGCAAGTACAGTGTATCGGACTGAAGAGGAGCTACTGTTCTTGTCAGTTTCCTAAGCAGAGTTGAACTAGATATAGCCAGAGTGTAGGAAGCACAGTTCTTTTGTTCTGAGCAAGCTCACTGTTTGGACCACATAGGAAACAGTAGAGTAGAAGAGTGCTCTTTTCTCAAAAGCAGAGTGTGTTTCTGGGAAGGCGAGCTACTGTTTGTTTCCCAGTCCTAAATGGAGTTGAGTCACATGCAGTTTTTTGTCCTATGAGCAAGAGTTGTTTTCTGGTAAGACGAGTCACTATTGTGCTCCAATTGCCATACACAGTGCAAATAGCACTCGCGTCTGTTCCGAGCAAGTACAGTGTATTGGACTGAAGAGGAGCTACTGTTCTTGTCAGTTTCCTAAGCAGAGTTGAACTTGATATGGCCCGTGTATGTAGGAAGCACAGTTCTTTTTTTCTGAGCAAGCTCAATGTTTGGACCCCGTAGGAAACACAGTAGAGTAGAAGAGTGCTCTTTTCTCAAAAGCAGAGTGTGTTTCATGTAAGGCGAGCTAGCATTTGTTTCCCAGTCTTATATGGAGATGAATCACATGCAGTGTCTGGTCCTACGAGCAAGAGTTGTTTTCTGGTAAGGAAAGTCACTATTGCGCTCCATTGCCATACACAGTGCAAATAGCCCTCCCGTCTGTTCCCAGCAAGTACAGTGTATCGGACTGAAGAGGATCTACTGTTCTTGTCAGGTTCCTAAGCAGACTTGAACTAGATGTGGCCGTGTTTGTAGGAAGCACAGTTTTTTTATTCTGAGCAAGCTCACTGTTTGGAACACATAGGAAACAGTAGAGTAGAAGAGTGCTCTTTTCTCAAAAGCAGAGTGTGTTTCTGGGAAGGCAAGCTAGTGTTTGTTTCCCAGTCCTAAATGGAGTTGAGTCACATGCAGTTTTTTGTCCTACGAGCAAGAATTGTTTTCTGGTAAGATGAGTCACTATTGCGCTCCCATTGCCATACACAGTGCAAATAGCACATGTGTCTGTTCCCAGCAAGTACAGTGTATCAGACTGAAGAGGAGCTACTGTTCTTGTCAGTTTCCTAAGCAGACTTAAACTAGATATGGCCCGTGTGTGTAGGAAGCACAGTTCTTATGTTCTGAGCAAGCTCACTGTTCTGGCACTATAGGAAACACAGTAGAGTAGAAGAGTGCTCTTTTCTCAAAAGCAGAGTGTGTTTCTTGTAAGGCAAGCTAGCGTTTGTTTCCCAGTCCTAAATGGAGTTGAATCACATGCAGTTTTTGGTCCTACAAGCAAGAGTTGTTTTCTGGTAAGGAAAGTCACTATTGTGCTCCCATTACCACACACAGCGCAAATAGGACTCGCGTCTGTTCCCATCAAGTACAGTGTATTGGACTGAAGAGGATCTACTGTTCTTGTCAGTTTCCTAAGCAGAGTTGAACTAGATATGGCCCGTGTGTGTAGGAAGAACAGTTGTTTTGTTCTGAGCAAGCTCGCTGTTCGGACCCAATAGGAAACACCATAGAGTAGAAGAGTGCCCTTTTCTCAAAAGCATAGTGTGTTTCTTGTAAGGCGAGCTAGCGTTTGTTTCTTTGTCCTAAATGGAGTTGAATCACATGCAGTTTCTGGGCCAACGAGCAAGAGTTGTTTTCTGGTAAGAAGAGTCACTATTGCCTCCCATTGTCATACACCGGGCAAATAGCACTGTCGTCTGTTCCCAGCATGTACAGTGTATTGGACTGAAGAGGATCTACTGTTCTTGTCAGTGTCCTAAGCAGAATTGAACTAGATATGGCCGTGTGTGTAGGAAGCACAGTTCTTTTGTTCTGAGCATGCTCACTGTTCTGGCCCTATAGGAAACACAGTAGACTAGAAGAGTGATCGTTTCTCAAAAGTAGAGTGTGTTTCTTGTAAGGCGAGCTAGCGTTTGTTTCCCAGATCCAAATGGAGTTGAATCACATGCAGTTTCTGGTCCTACGAGCAAGAGTCGTTTTCTGGTAGGAAAGCCACTATTGTGCTCCCATTGCCACACACAGTGCAAATAGCACTCGCGTCTGTTCCCAGCCAGTACAGTGTATTGGACTGAAGAGGAGCTACTGTTCTTGTCACTTTCCTAAGCAGAGTTGAACTAGATATGGCCCATGTGTGTAGGAATCACAGTTCTTTTGTTCTGAGCAAGCTTATTTTTCGGACCCCTTAGGAAACACATTAGAGTAGAAGAGTGCTCTTTTCTAAAAAGCAGAGTGTGTTTCTTGTAAGGAGAGCTTGCATTTGTTTCCCAGTCCTAAATGGAGTTGAATCACATGCAGTTTCTCGTCCTACGAGCAAGAGCTGTTTTCTGGTAAGAAGAGTCACTATTGCGCTCCCATTGTCATACACAGGGCAAATAGCACTGACGTCTGTTCCCAGCATGTACAGTGTATTGGACTGAAGAGGACCGACTGTTCTTGTCAGTTTCCTAAGCAGAATTGATCTAGATATGGCCGTGTGTGTAGGAAGCACAGTTCTTTTGTTCTGAGCAAGCTCACTGTTCTGGCCATATAGGAAACACAATAGAGTAGAATAGTGCTCTTTTCTCAAAAGCAGAGTGTGTTTCTTGTAAGGCGAGCTAGCGTTTGTTTCCCAGTCCAAAATCGAGTTGAATCACATGCAGTTTCTGGTCCTACGACCAAGGGATGTTTTCTGGTAAGGAAAATCACTATTGTGCTCCCTTTGCCATAAACAGTGCAAATAGCACTCGCGTCTGTTCCCATCAAGTACAGTGTATTGTACTGAAGAGGAGCTACTGTTCTTGTCAGTTTCCTAAGCAGAATTGAACTAGATATGGCCCGTGTGTGTAGGAAGCACAGTTGTTTTGTTCTGAGCAAGCTCGCTGTTCGGACCCAATAGGAAACACCGTAGAGTAGAAGAGTGCCCTTTTCTCAAAAGCATAGTGTGTTTCTTGTAAGGCGAGCTAGCGTTTGTTTCCCTGTCCTAAATGGATTTGAATCACATGCAGTTTCTGGTCCAACGAGCAAGAGTTGTTTTCTGGTAAGAAGAGTCACTATTGTGCTCCCATGGTCATACACAGAGCAAATAGCACGGGCGTCTGTTCCCAGCAAATACAGTGTATTAGACTGAAGAGGAGCTACTGTTCATGTCAGTTTCCTAAGCAGAATTGAACTAGATATAGCCCGTGTGTGTAGGAAGCACAGTTCTTTTTTTCTGAGCAAGCTCACTGTTTTGGCTTTATAGGAAACACAGTAGAGTAGAAGAGTGCTCTTTTCTCAAAAGCAGAGTATGTTTCTTGTAAGGCGAGCTAGCGTTTGTTTCCCAGTCCTAAATGGAGTTGAATCACATGCCGTTTTTGGTCCTACAAGCAAGAGTTGTTTTCTGATAAGGAAAGTCACTATTGTGCTCCCATTGCCACACACAGTGCAAATAGCACTCACGTCTATTCCCAGCCAGTACAGTGTATTGGACTGAAGAGGAGCTACTGTTCTTGTCAGTTTCCTAAGCAGAGTTGAACTAGATATGGCCTGTGTGTGTAGGAATCACAGTTCTTTTGTTTTGAGCAAGCTCACTTTTCGGACCCCATAGGAAACACATTAGAGTAGAAGAGTGCTCTTTTCTAAAAAGCAGAGTGTGTTTCTTGTAAGGAGAGCTTGCATTTGTTTCCCAGTCCTAAATGGAGTTGAATCACATGCAGTTTGTGGTCCTACGAGCAATAGCTGTTTTCTGGTAAGAAGAGTCACTATTGTGCTCCCATTGTCATACACAGTGCAAATAGCACTGGCGTCTGTTCCCAGCATTTACAGTGTATTGGACTGAAGGGGATCTACTGTTCTTGTCAGTTTCCTATACAGAATTGAACTAGATATGGCCGTGTGTGTAGGAAGCACAGTTTATTTGTTCTGAGCAAGCTCACTGTTTCTGCCCTATAGGAAACACAGCAGAGTAGAAGAGTGTTCTTTTCTCAAAAGTAGAGTGTGTTTCTTGTAAGGCAAGCTAGCGTTTGTTTCCAAGTCCTAAATGGAGTTGAATCACATGCAGTTTCTGGTCCTACGAGCAAGAATTGTTTTCTGGTAAGAACAGTCACTCTTGCGCTCCCATTGCCATACACAGTGCAAATAGCACTGGCGTCTGTTCCCAGCATGTACAGTGTATTGGATTGAAGAGGATCTACTGTTTCTGTCAGTTTCCTAAGCAGAGTTGAACTAGATATAGCCCGTGTGTGTAGGTAGCACAGCTCTTTTGTTCTGAGCAAGCTGACTTTTCGGACTCCATAGGAAACACAGTAGAGTAGAAGAGTGCTCTTTTCTCAAAAGCAGAGTGTGTTTCTTGTAAGGCGAGCTAGCGTTTGTTTCCCAGTCCTAAATGGAGTTGAATCCCATGCAGTTTCTGTTCCTACGAGCAAGAGTTGTTTTCTGGTAAGAAGAGTCACTATTGCGCTCCCATTTTCATACACAGGGCAAGTAGCACTGGCGTCTGTTCCCAGCATGTACACTGTATTGGACTGAAGAGGATCTACAGTTCTTGTCAGTTTCCTAAGCAGAGTTGAACTAGATATGGATGTGTGTGTAGGAAGCGCAGTTCTTTTGTTCTGAGCAAGCTCACTGTTCTGGCCATAAAGGAAACACATTAGAGTAGAATAGTGCTCTTTTCTCAAAAGCAGAGTGTGTTTCTTTTAAGGCTAGTTATTGTTTGTTTCCCAGTCCTAAATGGAGCTGAATCCCATGCAGTTTCTGGTTTTATGAGCAAGAGTTGTTTTCTTGTATCAAGAGTCAAAATTGTGCTCCTATTGTCATACACAGGGTAAATAGCACTGGCGTCTGTTCCCAGCATGTACAGTGTATTGGATGGAAGAGGATCTACTGTTCTTTTCAGTTTCCTAAGCAGAATTGAACTAGCTATGGCCGTGTGTGTAGGAAGCACATTTCTTTTCTTCTGAGCAAGCTCACTGTTCGCACCCCATAGGAAATACAGTAGATAGATGAGTGTCCTTTTCTCAAAAACAGAGTGTGTTTCTTGTAAGGCGAGCTAGCGTTTGTTTCTCAGTCCTAAATGGAGTTGAGTCACATGCAGTTTCTGGTCCTAGGAGCAATAGTCGTTTTCTGGTAAGAAGAGTCACTAGTGCGCTCCCATTGTCATACACAGGGCATATAGCACTGGCATCTGTTCCCAGCATTTACAGTGTATTGGACTTAAGAGAATCTACTGTTCTTGTCAGTTTCCTAAGCAGAATTGATCTAGATATGGCCCGTGTGTGTTGGAAGCACAGTTCTTTTGTTCTGAGCAAGCTCACTGTTCTGGCCCTATAGGAAACACAGTAGAGTAGAAGAGTGCTCTTTTCTCAAAAGCAGAGTATGTTTCTTATAAGGCGAGCTAGCGTTTGTTTCCCAGTCCTAAATGTAGTTAAATCCCATGCAATAATTTGTCCTATGAGCAAGAGTTGTTTTCTGGTAAGAAGAGTCACTATTGCGCTCCCATTGCCATACACAGTGCAAATAGCACTGGCGTCTGTTCCCAGGAAGTAATGTGCATTTGACTGAACAGGAGCTACTGTTTTTGTCAGGTTCCTAAGCAGAGTTGAACTAGATATAGCCCGTGTGTGTAGGAAGCTCAGTTCTTTTGTTCTGAGCAAGCTCACTGTTCGGACCCCATAGGAAACACATTAGAGTAGAAGAGTGCTCTTTCCTAAAAAGCAGAGTGTGTTTCTTGTAAGGCGAGCTAGCGTTGGTTTCCCAGTCCTAAATGGAGTTGAATCACATGCAGTTTCTGGTCCTACGAGCAAGAGTTGTTTTCTGGTAAGAAGAGTCACTAGTGCGCTCCCATTGTCATACACAGGGCATATAGCACTGGCATCTGTTCCCAGCATGTACAGTGTATTGGACTTAAGAGGAGCTACTGTTCTTGTCAGTTTCCTAAGCAGAGTGTAACTAGATATGGCCCATGTGTGTAGGAAGCACAGTTCTTTTGTTCTGAGCAAGCTCATTTTTCGGACCCCTTAGGAAACACATTAGAGTAGAAGAGTGCTCTATTCTAAAAGGCAGAGTGTGTTTCTTGTAAGGAGAGCTTGCGTTTGTTTCCCAGTCCTAAATGGAGTTGAATCACATGCAGTTTCTCGTCCTACGAGCAAGAGCTGTTTTCTGGTAAGAAGAGTCACTATTGCGCTGCCATTGTCATACACAGGGCAAATAGCACTGGCGTCTGTTCCCAGCATGTACAGTGTATTGGACTGAAGAGGATCGACTGTTCTTGTCAGTTTCCTAAGCAGAATTGAACTAGATATGGCCCGTGTGTGTAGGAAGCACAGTTCTTTTCTTCTGAGCAAACTCACTGTTCTGGCCATATAGGAAACACATTAGAGTAGAATAGTGCTCTTTTCTCAAAAGCAGAGTGTGTTTCTTGTAAGGCGAGCTAGCGTTTGTTTCCCAGTCCAAAATCGAGTTGAATCACATTCAGTTTCTGGTCCTACGACCAAGGGATGTTTTCTGGTAAGGAAAATCACTATTGTGCTCCCTTTGCCATAAACAGTGCAAATAGCACTCGCGTCTGTTCCCAGCAAGTACAGTGTATTGGACTGAAGAGGAGCTACTGTTCTTGTCAGTTTCCTAAGCAGAGTTGAACTAGATATGGCCCGTGTGTGTAGGAAACACAGTTCTTTTGTTTTGAGCAAGCTCACTTTTCGGACCCCATAGGAAACACATTAGAGTAGAAGAGTGCTCTTTTCTAAAAAGCAGAGTGTGTTTCTTGTAAGGAGAGCTTGCGTTTGTTTCCCAGTCCTAAATGGATTTGATTCACATGCAGTTTCTGGTCCTACGAGCAAGAGCTGTTTTCTGGTAAGAAGAGTCACTATTGTGCTCCCATTGTCATACACAGTGCAAATAGCACTGGCGTCTGTTCCCAGCATGTTCAGTGTATTGGACTGAAGAGGATCTACTGTTTTTGTCAGTTTCCTAAGCAGAGTTGAACTAGATATAGCCCATGTGTGTAGGAAGCAAAGCTCTTTTGTTCTGAGCAAGCTGACTGTTCGGACCCCATAGGAAACACAGTAGAGTAGAAGAGTGCTCTTTTCTCAAAAGCAGAGTGTGATTCTTGTAAGGCGAGCTAGCGTTTGTTTCCCAGTCCTAAATGGAGTTGAATCACATGCAGTTTCTGGTCCTTCGAGCAAGAGTTGTTTTCTGGTAAGAAGAGTCACTATTGCGCTCACATTGTCATACACAGGGCAAATAGCACTGGCGTCTGTTCCCAGAATGTACACTGTATTGGACTGAAGAGGATCTACAGTTCTTGTTAGTTTCCTAAGCAGAGTTGAACTAGATATGGCCGTGTGTGTAGGAAGCACAGTTCTTTTGTTCTGAGCCATCTCACTGTTCTGGCCATAAAGGAAACACATTAGAGTAGAATAGTGCTCTTTTCTCAAAAGCAGAGTGTGTTTCTTTTAAGGCTAGCTATTGTTTGTTTCCCAGTCCTAAATGTAGCTGAATCCCATGCAGTTTCTGGTCCTAAGAGCAATAGTTGTTTTCTGGTAAGAAGAGTCACTATTGTGCTCCCATTGTCATACAAAAAGCAAATAGCACTGTCGTCTGTTCCCAGCATGTACAGTGTATTGGACTGAAGAGGATCTACTGTTCTTGTCAGTTTCCTAAGCTGAATTGAACTAGATATGGCCGGTTGTGTAGGAAGCACAGTTCTTTTCTACTCAGCAAGCTCACTGTTCTGGCCCTATAGGAAAAACTGTAGAGTAGAAGAGTCATCTTTTCTCAAAAGCAGAGTGTGTTTCTTGTAAGGCGAGCTAGCGTTTGTTTCCCAGTCCTAAATGTAGTTGAATCCCATGCAATATTTCGTCCTATGAGCAAGAGTTGTTTTCTGGTAAGAAGAGTCACTATTGTGCTCCCATTGCCATACACAGTGCAAATAGCACTGGCGTCTGTTCCCAGGAAGTAATGTGCATTTGACTGAACAGGAGCTACTGTTCTTGTCAGGTTCCTAAGCAGAGTTGAACTAGATATCGCCCATGTGTGTAGGAAGCTCAGTTCTTTTGTTCTGAGCAAGCTCACTGTTCGGACCCCATAGGAAACACATTAGAGTAGAAGAGTGCTCTTTCCTAAAAAGCAGAGTGTGTTTCTTGTAAGGCGAGCTAGCGTTGGTTTCCCAGTCCTAAATGGAGTTGAATCACATGCAGTTTCTGGTCCTATGAGCAATAGTTGTTTTCTGGTAAGAAGAGTCACTATTGTGCTCCCAATGTCATACAAAAAGCAAATAGCACTGTCGTCTGTTCCCAGCATGTACAGTGTATTGGACTGAAGAGGATCTACTGTTCTTGTCAGTTTCCTAAGCAGAATTGAACTAGATATGGCCGTGTGTGTAGGAAGCACAGTTCTTTTGTACTCAGCAAGCTCACTGTTCTGGCCCTATAGGAAACACAGTAGAGTAGAAGAGTGCTCTTTTCTCAAAAGCAGAGTGTGTTGCTTGTAAGGCGAGCTAGCCTTTGTTTCCCAGTCCTAAATGGAGTTGAATCACATGCAGTTGTTGGTCCCACGAGCAAGAGTTGTTTTCTGGTAAGGAAAGTCACTATTGTGCTCCCATTGTCATGCACAGTGCAAAGAGCACTCGCGTCTGATCCCAGCAAGTACAGTGTATTGTACTGAAGAGGAAGTATTGTTCTTGTCAGTTTCCTAAGCAGAGTTGAACTAGATATGGACCGTGTGTGTAGGAAGCACAGTTCTTTTGTACTGAGCAAGCTCACTGTTCGGACCCCATAGGAAACACATTAGAGTAGAAGAGTGCTCTTTCCTAAAAAGCAGAGTTTGTTTCTTGTAAGGCGAGCTAGCGTTTGTTTCCCAGTCCTAAATGGAGTTGAATCACATGCAGTTTCTGGTCCTATGAGCAAGAGTTGTTTTCTGGTAAGAAGAGTCACTATTGTGCTCCCATTGTCATACAAAAAGCAAATAGCACTGTCGTCTGTTCCCAGCATGTACAGTGTGTTCGACTGAAGAGGATCTACTGTTCTTGTCAGTTTCCTAAGCAGAATTGAACTAGATATGGCCGTGTGTGTAGGAAGCACAGTTCTTTTGTTCTGAGCAAGCTCACTGTTCGGACCCCATAGAAAACACAGTAGAGTAGAAGAGTGCTCTTTTCTCAAAACAGAGTGTGTTTCCTGTAAGGCGAGCTAGCTTTTGTTTCCCAGTCCTAAATGGGAGTTGAATCACATGCATATTCTGGTCCTACGAGCAAGAGTTGTTTTCTGGTAAGAAGAGTCACTATTGCGCTCCCACTGTCATACACAGGGCAAATAGCACTGGCGTCTGATCCCAGCATGTACAGGGTATTGGACTGAAGAGGAGCTACTGTTCTTGTCAGTTTCCTAAGCAGAGTTGAACTAGATATGGCCGTGTGTGTAGGAAGCACAGTTCTTTTGTTCTGAGCAAGCTCGCTGTTCGGACTCAATAGGAAACACCGTAGAGTAGAAGAGTGCCCTTTTCTCAAAAGCATAGTGTGTTTCTTGTAAGGCGAGCTAGCGTTTGTTTCTCTGTCCTAAATGGATTTGAATCACATGCAGTTTCTGGTCCAACGAGCAAGAGTTGTTTTCTGGTAAGAAGAGACACTATTGTGCTCCCATTGCCACACACAGTGCAAATAGGACTCGCGTCTGTTCCCATCAAGTACAGTGTATTGGACTCTAGAGGAGCTACTGTTCTTGTCAGTTTCCTAAGCATAGTTGAACTAGATATGGCCCGTGTGTGTAGCAAGCACAGTTCTTTTGTTCTGAGCAAGCTCGCTGTTCGGACGCCATAGGAAACACCGTAGAGTAGAAGAGTGCCCTTTTCTCAAAAGCATAGTGTGTTTCTTGTAAGGCGAGCTAGCATTTGTTTCCTTATCCTAAATGGATTTGAATCACATGCAGTTTCTGTTCCAACGAGCAAGAGTTGTTTTCTGGTAAGAAGAGTCACTATTGCGCTCCCATTGTATTACTCAGAGCAAATAGCACTGGCGTCTGTTCCCCGCATGTACAGTGTATTGGACTGAAGAGGATATACTGTTCTTGTCAGTCTCCTAAGCAGAGTTGAACTAGATATGCCCGTGTGTGTAGGAAGCACAGTTCTTTGTTCTGAGCAAGCTGAGTGTTCGGACCCCATAGGAAACACAGTAGAGTAGAAGAGTGCTCTTTTCTCAAAAGCAGAGTGTGTTTCTTGTAAGGAGAGCTAGCGTTTGTTTCCCAGTCCTAAATGGACTTGAATCCCATGCATTTTCTGGTCCTACGAGCAAGAGTTGTTTTCTGGTATCAAGAGTCACTATTGTGCTCCCATTGTCATACACAGGGCAAATAGCACTGGCGTCTGTTCCCGGCATGTACAGTGTATTGTACGGAAGAGGATCTACTGTTCTTGTCAGATTCCTAAGCAGAGTTGAAGTAGATATGGCCCCTGTGTGTAGGAAGCACAGTTCTTTTGTTCTGAGCAAGCTCACTTTTCGGACCCCATAGGAAACACATTAGAGTAGAAGAGTGCTCTTTTCTAAAAAGCAGAGTGTGTTTCTTGTAAGGAGAGCTTGAGTTTGTTTCCCAGTCCTAAATGGAGTTGAATCACATGCAGTTTCTGGTCCTACGAGCAAGAACTGTTTTCTGGTATGAAGAGTCACTATTGTGCTCCCATTGTCATACACAGTGCAAATAGCACTGGCGTCTGGTCCCAGCATGTACAGTGTATTGGACTGAAGGGGATCTACTGTTCTTGTCAGTTTCCTAAGCAGAATTGAACAAGATATGGGCATGTGTGTAGGAAGCACATTATTTTGTTCTGAGCAAGCTCACTGTTTTGGCCCTATAGGAAACACAGCAGAGTAGAAGAGTGTTCTTTTCTCAAAAGCAGAGTGTGTTTCTTGTAAGGCAAGCTAGCGTTTGTTTTCCAGTCCTAAATGGAGTTGAATCACAAGCAATTGTTTGTCCCACGAATAAGAGTTGTTTTCTGGTAAGGAAAGTCACTATTGTGCTCCCATTGCCACACAGTGCAAATAGCACTCCCGTCTGTTCCCAGCAAGTACAGTGTATTGGACTGAAGATGAGCTACTGTTCTTGTCAGTTTCCTAAGCAGAGTTAAATTATATATGGCCCGTGTGTGTAGGAGGCACAGTTCTTTTGTTCTGAGCAAGCTCACTGTTCGGACCCCATAGGAAACACAGTAGAGTAGAAGAGTGCTCTTTTCTCAAAAGCAGAGTGTGTTTCTTGTAAGGCGAGCTAGCGTTTGTTTCCCAGTCCTTAATGGGAGTTGAATCACATGCATTTTCTGGTCCTACAAGCAAGAGTTGTTTTCTGGTAAGAAGAGTCACTATTGCGCTTCCACTGTCATACACAGGGAAAATAGCACTGGCGTCTGTTCCCAGCATGTACAGTGTATTGGACTGAAGAGGAGCTACTGTTCTTGTCAGTTTCCTAAGCAGAGTTGAACTAGATCTGGCCGTGTGTATAGGAAGCACAGTTCTTTTGTTCTGAGCAAGCTCACTGTTCGGACACCATAGGAAACACAGTAGAGTAGAAGAGTGCTCTTTTCTCAAAAGCAGAGTGTGTTTCTTGTAATGCGAACAAGCGTTTGTTTCACAGTCCTAAATGGGAGTTGAATCACATGCAGTTTCTGGTCTTACGAGCAAGAATTGTTTACTGGTAAGAAGAGTCACTATTGTGCTTCCACTGTCATACACAGGGCAAATAGCACTGGCGTCTGTTTCCATCAAGTACAGTGTATTGGACTGAAGAGGAGCTATTGTTCTTGTCAGTTTCTTAATCAGAGTTGAACGAGATATGGCCCATGTGTGTAGGAAGCACAGTTCTTTTGTACTCAGCAAGCTCACTGTTCTGGCCCTATAGGAAACACAGTAGAGTAGAAGAGTGCTCTTTCCTCAAAAGCAGAGTGTGTTTTTTGTAAGGCGACCTAGCGTTTGTTTCGCAGTACTAAATGGACTTGAATCACATGCAGTTTGCGTTCCTACGAACAAGAGTTGTTTTCTGGTAAGGAAAGTCACTCTTGCACTCCCATTGCCATACACAGTGCAAATAGGACTCGCGTCTGTTCCCAGCAAGTACAGTGTATTGGACTGAAGAGGAGCTACTGTTCTTGTCAGTTTCCTAAGCAGAATTGAACTAGTTATGGCCCGTGTGTAGGAAGCACAGTTCTTTTGTTCTGAGCATGCTCACATTTCGAACCCCAAATGAAACACAGTAGAGTAGAAGAGTGCATTTTTCTCAAAAGCAGAGTGTGTTTCTTGTAAGGCGAGCTAGCGTTTGTTTCCCAGTCCTAAATGCAGTTGAAATACACATGCAGTTTCTGGTCTTACGAGCAAGAGTTCTTTTCTGCTTTTGAAGAGTCACTACTGTGCTCCCTTTGCCATACACAGTGCAAATAGACCTCGCGTCTGTTCCCAGCAAGTACAGTGTATTGGACTGAAGAGGAGCAACTGTTCTTGTCATTTTTCTAAGCAGAGTTGAACGAGATATGGCCCATGTGTGTAGGAAGCACAGTTCTTTTGTACTCAGCAAGCTCACTGTTCTGGCCCTGTAGGAAACACAGTAGAGTAGAAGAGTGCTCTTTTCTCAAAAGCAGAGTGTGTTTTTTGTAAGGCGAGCTATCGTTTGTTTCGCAGTCCTAAATGGAGTTGAATCACATGCAGTTTCCATTCCTACGAGCAAGAATTGTTTTCTGGTAAGGAAAGTCACTCTTGCACTCCCATTGCCTTACACAGTGCAAATAGCACTGGCGTCTGTACCCAGCATGTACAGTGTATTGGACTGAAGAGGATCTACTGTTCTTGTCAGTTTCCTAAGCAGAATTGAACTAGATATGGCCCGTGTGTGTAGGAAGCACAGTTCTTTTGTTCTGAGCAAGGTCACTGCTCTAGCCCTATAGGAAACACAGTAGAGTAGAAGAGTGCTCTTTTCTCAAAAGCAGAGTGTGTTTCTTGTAAGGAGAGCTAGCGTTTGTTTCCCAGTTCTAAATGGAGTTGAATCACATGCAGTTTCTGGTCCTACGAGCAAGAGTTTTTTCCTGTAATAAGAGTCACTATTGCGCTCCCATTGTCATACACAGGGCAAATAGCACGGGCCTCTGTTCCCAGCATGTACAGTGTATTGGACTGAAATGGATCTACTGATCTTGTCAGGTTCCTAAGCACAGTTGAACTAGATATGGACCATGTGTGTAGGAAGCACAGTTTTTTTGTACTCAGCAAGCTCACTGTTCTGGCCCTATAGGAAACACAGTAGAGTAGAAGAGTGCTCTTTCCTCAAAAGCAGAGTGTGTTTTTTTTAAGGCGAGCTAGCGTTTGTTTCCCAGTCCTAAATGGAGTTGAATCACATGCAGTTTCCGTTCCTATGAGCAAGAGTTGTTTTCTGGTAAGGAAAGTCACTCTTGCACTCCCATTGCCATACACAGTGCAAACAGCACTCGCGTCTGTTCCCAGCAAGTACAGTGTTTTGGACTGAAGAGGAGCTACTGTTCTTGTCAGTTTCCTAAGCAGAATTAAACTAAATATGGCCCATGTGTGTAGGAAGCACAGTTCTTTTGTTCTGAGCTAGCTAACATTTGGAACTCCATAGGAAACACAGTAGATTAGAAGAGTGCATTTTTCTCAAAAGCAGAGTGTGTTTCTTGTAAGGCGAGCTAGCGTTTGTTTCCCAGTCCTAAATGGAGTTGAATCACATGCAGTTTCTGGTCCTACGAGCAAGAGTTGTTTTCTGGTAAGAAGAGTCACTATTGCGCTCCCATTGCCATACACAGTGCAAATAGCACTGGCGTCTGTACCCAGCATGTACAGCGTATTGGACTGAAGAGGATCTACTGTTCTTTTCAGTTTCCTAAGCAGAGTTGAACTAGATATGGCCCGTGTGTGTAGGAAGCACAGTTCTTTTGTTCTGAGCGAGCTCACTGTTCGGACCCCATAGGAAACACAGTAGAGTAGAAGAGTGCTCTTTTCTCAAAAGCAGAGTGTGTTTCATGTAAGGCGAGCTAGCGTTTGTTTCCCAGTCCTAAATAGAGTTGAATCACATGCAGTTTCTGGTCATACGAGCAAGAGTTCTTTTCTGGTAAGAATAGTCACTATAGCGCTCCCATTGTCACACACAGGACAAATAGCACTGGCGTCTGTTCTCAGCATGTACAGTCTATTGGACTGGAGAGGAGCTACTGTTCTTGTCAGTTTCCTAAGCAGAGTTGAACGAGATATGGCCCATGTGTGTAGGAAGCACAGTTCTTTGTACTCAGCAAGCTCACTGTTCTGGCCCTATAGGAAACACAATAGAGTAGAAGAGTGCTCTTTCCTCAAAAGCAGAGTGTGTTTTTTTAAGGCGAGCTAGCGTTTGTTTCGCAGTCATAAATGGAGTTGAATCACATTCAGTTTCCGTTCCTATGAGCAAGAGTTGTTTTCTGGTAAGGAAAGTCACTCTTGCACTCCCATTGCCATACACAGTGCAAATAGCACTCGCGTCTGTTCCCAGCAAGTACAGTGTATTGGCCTGAATAGGAGCTACTGTTCCTGTCAGTTTCCTAAGCAGAATTGAACTAGATATGGCCCGTGTGTGTAGGAAGCCCAGTTCTTTTGTTCTGAGCAAGGTCACTGTTTGGACCCCATAGGAAACACAGTAGAGTAGAAGAGTGCTCTTTTCTCAATAGCAGAGTGTGTTTCTTGTAAGGCAAGCTAGCGTTTGTTTCCCAGTCCTAAATGGAGTTGAATCACATGCAGTTTCCGTTCCTATGAGCAAGAGTTGTTTTCTGGTAAGGAGAGTCACTATTGTGCTCCCATTGCCATACACATGTCAAATAGCACTCTCGTCTGTTCCCAGCAAGTACTGTGTTTGGACTGAAGAGGAGCTACTGTTCTTTTCAGTTTCCTAAGCAGAATTGAACTAGATATGGCCCGTGTGTGTAGGAAGCACAGTTCTTTTGTTCTGAGCAAGCTCACTGTTTGGACCCCATAGGAAACACAGTAGAGTAGAAGAGTGCTCTTTTCTCAAAAGCAGAGTGTGTTTCTTGTAAGGCGAGCTAGTGTTTGTTTCCCAGTCCTAAAAGGAGTTGAATCACATGCAGTTTCTAGTCCTACGAGCAAGGGTGGTTTTCTGTTAAGAATAGTCACTATTGCGCTCCCATTGCCATACACAGTGCAAGTAGCACTGGCGTCTGTACCCAGCATGTACAGTGTATTGGAATGAAGAGGATCTACTGTTCTTGTCAGTTTCTTAAGCAGAGTTGAACTAGATATGGCCTGTGTGTGTAGGAAGCACAGTTCTTTTGTTCTGAGCAAGCTCACTGTTCGGACCCCATAGGAAACACAGTAGAGTAGAAGATTGCTCTTTTCTCAAAAGCAGAGTGTGTTTCTTTTAAGGCGAGCTAGCGTTTGTTTCCCAGTTCTAAATGGAGTTGAATCAAATGCAGTGTTTGGTCCTACGAGGAAGAGTTGTTTTCTGGTAAGAAGAGTCACTATTGCGCTCCCTTTGCCATACATAGTGCAAATAGCCCTCTCGTCTGTTCCCAGCAAGTACAGTGTAATGGACTGAAGAGGAGCTACTGTTCTTGTCAGTTTCCTAAGCAGAGTTGAACTAGATATGGCCCGTGTGTGTAGGAAGCACAGTTCTTTTGTTCTCAGCAAGCTCACTGTTCGGACCCCATAGAAAACACAGTAGAGTAGACGAGTGCTCTTTTCTCAAAAGCAGAGTGTGTTTCTTGTAAGGCGAGCTAGCGTTTGTTTCCCAGTCCTAAATGGAGTTGAATCAAACGCAGTTTTTGGTCCTACGAGCAAGAATTGTTTTCTGGTAATAAGAGTCACTATTGTGCTCCCATTGCCATACATAGTACAAATAACACTCGCGTCTGTTTCCAGCAAGTACAGTGTATTGGTCTGAAGAGGAGCTACTGTTCATGTCAGTTTCCTAAGCAAAGTTGAACTAAATAAGGCCCGTGTGTGTAGGAAGCACAGTTCTTTTGTTCTGAGCAAGCTCACTGTTCGAACCCCATAGGAAACACAGTAGAGGGAAGAGTGCTCTTTTCTCAAAAGCAGAGTGTGTTTCTTGTAAGGCGAGCTAGCGTTTGTTTCCCAGTAATAAATGGAGTTGAAATACACATGCAGTTTCTGGTCCTACCAGCAAGAGATGTTTTCTGGTTAGAAGAGTCACTATTGCTCTCCCTTTGCCATACACAATGCAAATAGCCCTCGCGTCTGTTCCCAGCAAGTACAGTGTATTGGACTGAAGAGGAGCTACTCTTCTTGTCAGTTTCCTAAGCAGAATTGAACAAGATATGGCCCGTGTGTGTAGGAAGCACAGTTCTTTTGTTCTGAGCAAGCTCACATTTCGAACCCCATAGAAAACACAGTAGAGTAGAAGAGTGCAATTTTCTCAAAAGCAGAGTGTGTTTCTTGTTCGGACCCCATAGGAAACACAGTAGAGTAGAAGAGTGCTCTTTTCTCAAAAGCAGAGTGTGTTTCTTGTAAGGCGAGCTAGCGTTTGTTTCCCAGTCCTAAATGGAGTTGAATCACATGCAGTTTCTGTTCCTACGAGCAAGAGTTTTTTCTGGTAATAAGAGTCACTATTGCGCTCCCATTGTCATACTCATGGATGTACTGTGTATTGGACTGAAGAGGATCTACTGTTCTTGTCAGGTTCCTAAGCAGAGTTGAACTAGATATGGCCCAAGTGTGTAGGAAGCACAGTTCTTTTGTACTCAGCAAACTCACTGTTCTGGCCCTATAGGAAACACAGTAGAGTAGAAGAGTGCTCTTTCCTCAAAAGCAGAGTGTGTTTCTTGTAAGGCGAGCTAGCGTTTGTGTCCCAGTCCTAAATGGAGTTGAATCACATGCAGTTTCCGTTCCTATGAGCAAGAGTTGTTTTTTCCTAAGGAAAGTAACTATTGCGTTCCCATTACCATACACAGTGCAAATAGCACTGGCGTCTGTACCCAGCATGTACAGTGTATTGGACTGAAGAGGATCTACTGTTCTTGTCATTTTCCTAAGCAGAATTGAACTAGATATGGCCCGTGTGTGTAGGAAGCACAGTTCTTTTGTACTCAGCAAGCTCACTGTTCTGGCCCTATAGGAAACACAATATAGTAGAAGAGTGCTCTTTCCTCAAAAGCAGAGTTTGTTTTTTGTAAGGCGAGCTAACGTTTGTTTCGCAGTCCTAAATGGAGTTGAATCACATGCAGTTTCCTTTCCTATGAGCAAAAGTTTTTTTCTTGTAAGGAAAGTCACTATTGTGCTCCCATTGCCATACACAGTGCAAGTAGCACTCGCGTCTGTTTTCAGCAAGTACAGTGTATTGGACTGAAGAGGAGCTACTGTTCTTGTCAGTTTCCTAAGCAGAATTGAACTAGATATGGCCCGTGTTTGTAGGAAGCACAGTTCTTTTGTTCTGAGCAAGCTCACTGTTTGGACCCAATAGGAAACACAGTAGAGTAGACGAGTGCTCTTTTCTCAATAGCAGAGTGTGTTTCTTGTAAGTCGAGCTAGTGTTTGTTTCCCAGTCCTAAATGGAGTTGAATCACATGCAGTTTCTGGTCCTACGAGCAAGAAATTTTTCTGGTAATAAGAGTCACT
Organism: Peromyscus eremicus; assembly: GCF_949786415.1. Classification (NCBI taxonomy): domain Eukaryota; kingdom Metazoa; phylum Chordata; class Mammalia; order Rodentia; family Cricetidae; genus Peromyscus; species Peromyscus eremicus. The sequence continues at coordinate 227,280 of NW_026734424.1, forward strand.
ATTGTGCTCCCATTGTCATACTCAGGGCAAATAGCACTGGCCTCTGTTCCCAGCATATACAGTGTATTGGACTGAAGAGGAGCTACTGTTCTTGTCAGGTTCCTAAGCAGAGTTGAACTAGATATGGCCCATGTGTGTAGGAAGCACAGTTCTTTTGTACTCAGCAAGCTCACTGTTCTGACACTATAGGAAACACAGTAGAGTAGAAGAGTGTTCTTTCCTCAAAAGCAGAGTGTGTTTCTAGTAAGGGGAGCTAGCGTTTGTTTCCCAGTCCTAAAAGGAGTTGAATCACATGCAGTTTCCGTTCCTACGAGCAAGAGTTGTTTTCTGGTTAGGAAAGTCACTATTGCGCTCCCATTGCCATACACAGTGCAAATAGCACTCGCGTCTGTTCCCAGCAAGTACAGTGTATTGGACTGAAGAGGAGCTACTGTTCTTGTCAGTTTCCTAAGCAGAATTGAACTAGATATGGCCCGTGTGTGTAGGAAGCACAGTTCTTTTGTTCTGAGCAAGCTCACTGTTTGGACCCCATAGGAAACACAGTAGAGTAGAAGAGTGCTCTTTTCTCAAAAGCAGAGTGTGTTTCTTATAAGGCGAGCTAGTGTTTGTTTCCCAGTCCTAAAAGGAGTTGAATCACATGCAGTTTGTAGTCCTAAGATCAAGGGTTGTTTTCTGGTAAGAAGAGTCACTATTGCGCTCCCATTGCCATACACAGTGCAAGTAGCACTAGCGTCTGTACCCAGCATGTACAGTGTATTGGAATGAAGAGGATCTACTGTTCTTGTCAGTTTCCTTATGCAGAGTTGAACTAGATATGGCCTGTGTGTGTAGGAAGCACAGTTCTTTTGTTCTGAGCAAGCTCACTGTTCGGACCCCATAGGAAACACAGTAGAGTAGAAGAGTGCTCTTTCCTCAAAAGCAGAGTGTGTTTTTTGTAAGGCGAGCTAGCGTTTGTTTCCCAGTCCTAAATGGAGTTGAATCACATGCAGTTTCCATTCCTACGAGCAAGAGTTGTTTTATGGTAAGGAAAGTCACTATTGTGCCCCCATTGCCATACACAGTGCAAAAAGCACTCGCGTCTGTTCCCAGCAAGTACAGTATATTGGACTGAAGAGGAGCTACTGTTCTTGTCAGATTCCTAAGCAGAATTGAACTAGATATGGCCCGTGTGTGTACGAAGCACAGTTCTTTTGTTCTGAGCAAGCTCACTGTTTGGACCCCATAGGAAACACAGTAGAGTAGAAGAGTGCTCTTTTCTCAAAAGCAGAGTGTGTTTCTTGTAAGGCGAGCTAGCGTTTGTTTCCCAGTCCTAAATGGAGTTGAATCACATGCAGTTTCTGGTCCTACGAGCAAGAGTTGTTTTCTGGTAAGAAAAGTCACTATTGCGCTCCCATGCCATACACAGTGCAAATAGCACTGGCGTCTGTACCCAGCATGTACAGTGTATTGGACTGAAGAGGATCTACTGTTCTTGAAAGTTTCCTAAGCAGAATTGAACTAGATAAGGCCCGTGTGTGTAGGAAGTACAGTTCTTTTGTTCTGAGCAAGCTCACATTTCGAACCCCATAGAAAACACAGTAGAGTAGAAGAGTGCATTTATCTCAAAAGCAGAGTGTGTTTCTTGTAAGGTGAGCTAGCGTTTGTTTCCCAGTCCTAAATGGAGTTGAAATACACATGCAGTTTCTGGTCCTACGAGCAAGAGTTGTTTTCTGGTAATAAGAGTCACTATTGCGCTCCTTTTGCCATACATACTGCAAATAGCCCTCACGTCTGTTCCCAGCAAGTACAGTGTATTGGACTGAAGAGGAGCTACTGTTCTTGTCAGTTTCCTAAGCAGAGTTGAACTAGATATGGTCCAAGTGTGTAGGAAGGACAGTTCTTTTGTTCTGAGCAAGCTCACTGTTCTGGCCCTATAGGAAACACAGTAGAGTAGAAGAGTGCTCTTGTCTCAAAAGAAGAGTGTGTTTTTGTTAGGTTAGCTAGCGTTTGTTTCGCAGTCCTAAATGGAGTTGAATCACATGCAGTTTCCGTTCCTACGAGCAAGAGTTGTTTTCTGGTAAGGAAGGTCACTATTGCGCTCCCATTGCCATACACAGTGCAAATAGCACTGGCGTCTGTACCCAGCATGTACAGTGTATTGGACTGAAGAGGATCTACTGTTCTTGTCAGTTTCCTAAGCAGAATTGAACTAGATATGGCCCTTGTGTGTAGGAAGCACAGTTCTTTTGTTCTGAGCAAGCTCACTGTTCTAGCCCTATAGGAAACACAGTAGAGTAGAAGAGTGCTCTTTTCTCAAAAGCAGAGTGTGTTTCTTGTAAGGCGAGCTAGCGTTTGTTTCCCAGTCCTAAATGGAGTTGAATCACATGCAGTTTCTGGTCCTACGAGCAAGAGTTTTTTCTGGTAATAAGAGTCACTATTGCGCTCCCATTGTCATACACAGGGCAAATAGCACTGGCCTCTGTTCCCAGCATGTACAGTGTATTGGACTGAAGAGGATCTACTGTTCTTGTCAGGTTCCTAAGCAGAGTTGAACTATATATGGCCCATGTGTGTAGGAAGCACAGTTCTTTTGTACTCAGCAAGCTCACTGTTCTGGCCCTATAGGAAACACAATAGAGTAGAAGAGTGCTCTTTCCTCAAAAGCAGAGTGTGTTTTTTGTAAGGCGAGCTAACGTTTGTTTCGCAGTCCTAAATGGAGTTGAATCACATGCAGTTTCCGTTCCTATGAGCAAGAGTTGTTTTATGGTAAGGAAAGTCACTATTGTGCCCCCATTGCCATACACAGTGCAAAAAGCACTCGCGTCTGTTCCCAGCAAGTACAGTATATTGGACTGAAGAGGAGCTACTGTTCTTGTCAGATTCCTAAGCAGAATTGAACTAGATATGGCCCGTGTGTGTACGAAGCACAGTTCTTTTGTTCTGAGCAAGCTCACTGTTTGGACCCCATAGGAAACACAGTAGAGTAGAAGAGTGCTCTTTTCTCAAAAGCAGAGTGTGTTTCTTGTAAGGCGAGCTAGCGTTTGTTTCCCAGTCCTAAATGGAGTTGAATCACATGCAGTTTCTGGTCCTACGAGCAAGAGTTGTTTTCTGGTAAGAAAAGTCACTATTGCGCTCCCATGCCATACACAGTGCAAATAGCACTGGCGTCTGTACCCAGCATGTACAGTGTATTGGACTGAAGAGGATCTACTGTTCTTGAAAGTTTCCTAAGCAGAATTGAACTAGATAAGGCCCATGTGTGTAGGAAGTACAGTTCTTTTGTTCTGAGCAAGCTCACATTTCGAACCCCATAGAAAACACAGTAGAGTAGAAGAGTGCATTTATCTCAAAAGCAGAGTGTGTTTCTTGTAAGGTGAGCTAGCGTTTGTTTCCCAGTCCTAAATGGAGTTGAAATACACATGCAGTTTCTGGTCCTACGAGCAAGAGTTGTTTTCTGGTAATAAGAGTCACTATTGCGCTCCTTTTGCCATACATAGTGCAAATAGCCCTCACGTCTGTTCCCAGCAAGTACAGTGTATTGGACTGAAGAGGAGCTACTGTTCTTGTCAGTTTCCTAAGCAGAATTGAACTAGATACGGCCATGTGTGTCGGAAGCACAGTTCTTTTGTTCTGAGCAAGCTCACTGTTCTGGCCCTATAGGAAACACAGTAGAGTAGAAGAGTGCTCTTTTCTCAAAAGCAGAGTGTGTTTCTTGTAAGGTGAGCTAGCGTTTGTTTCCCACCCCTAAATGGAGTTTAATCACATACAGTTTTTGGTCATACGAGCAAGAATTGTTTTCTGGTAAGGAAAGTCACTATTGCGCTCCCTTTTCCATTCACAGTACAAATAGCACTCATGTCTGTTCCCAGCAAGTACAGTGTATTGGACTGAAGAGGAGCTACTGTTCTTGTCAGTTTCCTAAGCAGAGTTGAACTAGATATGGCCCGTGTGTATAGGAAGCACAGCTCTTTTGTTCTGAGCAAGCCCACTTTGCGGACCCCATAGGAAACTGAGTGCTCTTTTCTCAAAAGCAGAGTGTGTTTCTTGTAAGGCTAGATAGCGTTTGCTTCCCAGACCTAAATGGAGTTGAATCACATGCAGTTTCTGGTCCTACAAGCAAGAGTGGTTTTCTGGTAAGAAGAGTCACTATTGCGCTCGCATTGTCATATACACGGCAAATAGCACTGCGTCTTTTCCCAGGATGTACAGTGTATTGGACTGAAGAGGATCTACTGTTCTTGTCAGTTTCCTATGCAGAGTTGAACTAGATATATCCCGTGTGTGTAGGAAGCACAGTTCTTTTGTTCTGAGCAAGCTCACTGTTCGGAACCCATAGGACTCATAGTAGAGAACAAGAGTGCTCTTTTCTCAAAAGCAGAGTGTGTTTCTTGTAAGGCTGGCTATTGTTTGTTTCCCAGTCAGAAACGGAGTTGAATCTCATGCAGTTTCTGGTCCTACGACCAAGAGTTGTTTTCTGGTAAGAAGAGTCACTATTGTGCTCCTTTTGCCATACACAGTGCAAATAGCACTAGCGTCTGTTCCCAGCATGTTCAGTGTATTGGACTGAAGAGGATCTACTGTTCTTGTCAGTTTCCTAAGCAGAGTTGAACTAGATATGGCCCGTGTGTGTAGGAAGCACAGTTCTTTTGTTCTGAGCAAGCTCACTGTTCTGGCCCTATAGGAAACACAGTAGAGTAGTAGAGTACTCTTTTCTCAAAACAGAGTGTGTTTCTTGTAAGGCGAGCTAGCGTTTGTTTCCCCGTCCTAAATGGATTTGAATCACATGCAGTTTCTGGTCCTAGGAGCAAGAGTTTTTTCTGGTAAGAAGAGTCACTATTGCGCTCCCATTGTCATACACAGGCCAAATAGCACTGGCATTTGTTCCCAGCATGTACAGTGTATTGGACTGAAGAGGATCTGCTGTTCTTGTCAGGTTCCTAAGCAGAGTTGAACTAGATATGGCCCGTGTGTGTAGGAAGCACATTTCTTTTGTTCTGAACAAGCTCACTCTTCTGGCCCTATAGGAAACACAGTAGAGTAGATGTGTGCCCTATTCTCTAAAGCAGAGTGTGTTTCTTGTAAGGCGAGCTGGCATTTGTTTCCCAATCCTAAATGGAGTTGAATCACATGCAGTTTCTGGTCCTACGAGCAAGAGTTGTTTTCTGGTAAGAATAGCCACTATTGTGCTCCCATTGCTGTACACAGTGCAAATAGCACTCGCGTCTGTTCCCATCAAGTACAGTGTATTGGACTGAAGAGGGGCTACTGTTCTCGTCAGTTTCCTAAGCAGAGTTGAACTAGATATGGCCCGTGTGTAGGAAGCTCAGTTCTTTTGTTCTAAGCAAGCTCACTGTTCTGGCCCTATAGGAAACACAGTAGAATAGAAGTGTGCCCTTTTCTCAAAAGCAGAGCTTGTTTCTTGTAAGGCAAGCTAGCGTTTGTTTCCCAGTCCTAAGTGGAGTTGAATCACATGCAGTTTCTGGTCCTACGAGCAAGAGTTATTTTCTGGTAAAAAGAGTCACTATTGCGCTCCCAATGCCGAACACAGTGCAAATAGCACTCTCGTCTATTCCCAGCAAGTACAGTGTATTGGACTGAAGGGGATCTACTGTTCTTGTCAGTTTCCTAAGCAGAATTGAACTAGATATGCCCGTGTGTGTAGGAAGCACAGTTCTTTTTTTCTGAGCAAGCTCACTGTTCTGGGCCTATAGGAAACACAGTAGAGTAGAAGAGTGCTCTTTTCTCAAAAGCAGAGTGTGTTTCTTGTAAGGCGAGCTAGCGTTTATGTCCCAGTTTTAAATGGAGTTGAATCACATGCAGTTTTCGGTACTACAAGCAAGAGTTGTTTTATGGTAAGGAAAGTCACTATTGCTCTCCCATTACCACACACAGTGCAAATAGCACTCGCGTCTGTTCCCAGCAAGTACAGTGTATTGGACTGAAGAGGAGCTACTGTTCTTGTCAGTTTCCTAAGCAGAATTGAACTAGATATGGGCCGAGTGCGTAGGAAGCACAGTTCTTTTGTTCTGAGCAAGCTCACTGTTCGGAACCCATAGGACACATAGTAGAGAAGAAGAGTGCTCTTTTCTCAAAAGCAGAGTGTGTTTTTTTGCAAGGCAAGCTAGCAGCTAGCTTCTGCTTCCCAGTCTTAAATGAATTTGAATCACATGCAGTTTCTGGTCTACGAGTAGAGTTATTTTTTGGTAAGAAGAGTCACTATTGCGCTCCCATTGCCATACACAGTACAAATAACACTTGCGTCTGTTCCAATCAATTACAGTGTATTGGACTGAAGAGGAGCTACTATTCTTTTCAGTTTCTTAAGCAGAGTTGAACTAGATATGGCCCGTGTGTGTAGGAAGCACAGTTCTTTTGTTCTGAGCAAGCTCACTGTTCGGACCACATAGGAAACACAGTAGAGTAGAAGAGTGCTCTTTTCTCAAAAGCAGAGTGTGTTTCTTGTAAGGCGACCTAGAGTTTGTTTCCCAGTCCTAAATGGAGTTGAGTCACATGCAGTTTCTGGTCATACGAGCAAGAGTTGTTTTCTGGTAAGAAGAGTCACTATTGTGCTCCCATTGTCACACACAGGGCAAATAGCACTGGCGCCTCTTCCCTGCATGTACAGTCTATTGGACTGAAGAGGTTCTACTGTTCTTGTCAGTTTCCTAAGCAGAGTTGAACTAGATATGGCCCGTGTGTGTAGGAAGCACAGTTCTTTTGTTCTGAGCAAGCTCACATTTCGAACCCTATAGGAAACACAGTAGAGTAGAAGAGTGCATTTTTCTCAAAAGCAGAGTGTGTTTCTCGTAAGGCGACCTAGAGTTTGTTTCCCAGTCCTAAATGGAGATGAAATACAAATGCAGTTTCTGGTCCTACGAGCAAGAGTTGTTTTCTGGTAAGAAGAGTCACTATTGCGCTCCCTTTGCCATACACAGTGCAAATAGCCCTCGCGTCTGTTCCCAGCAAGTACAGTGTATTGGACTGAAGAGGAGCTATTGTTCTTGTCAGTTTCCTGAGAAGAGTTGAACTAGATATGGCCCGTGTGTGTAGGAAGCACAGTTCTTTTGTTCTCAGCAAGCTCACTGTTCGGACCCCATAGAAAACACAGTAGAGTAGAAGAGTGCTCTTTTCTCAAAAGCAGAGTGTGTTTTTTGTAAGGCGAGCTAGCGTTTGTTTCCCAGTCTTAAATGGAGTTGAAATACACATGCAGTTTCTGGTCCTACGAGCAAGAGCTGTTTTCTGGTTAGAAGAGTCACTATTGCGCTTCCTTTGCCATACACAATGCAAATAGCCCTCGCGTCTGTTCCCAGCAAGTACAGTGTATTGGACTGAAGAGGAGCTACTGTTCTTGTCAGTTTCCTAAGCAGAGTTTAACTAGATATGGCCCATGTGTGTAGGAAGCACAGTTCTTTTGTACTCAGCAAGCTCACTGTTCTAGCCATACAGGAAACACAGTAGAGTAGAAGAGTGCTCTTTCCTCAAAAACAGAGTGTGTTTTTTGTAAGGCGAGCTAGCCTTTGTTTCGCAGTCCTAAATGGAGTTGAATCACATGCAGTTTCCGTTCCTACGAGCAAGAGATTTTTCTGGTAAGGAAAGTCACTATTGCGCTCTCATTGCCATACACAGTGCAAATAGCACTCGCGTCTGTTCCCAGCAAGTACAGTGTATTGGACTGATGAGGAGCTACTGTTCTTGTCAGTTTCCTAAACAAATATGAACTAGATATGGCCCGTGTGTGTAGGAAGCACAGTTCATTGTTCTGAGCAAGCTCACTGTTTGGATCCCATAGGAAACACAGTAGAGTAGAAGAGTGCTCTTTTCTCAAAAGCAGAGTGTGTTTCTTGTAAGGCGAGCTAGCGTTTGTTTCCCAATCCTAAATGGAGTTAAATCACATGCAGTTTCTGGTCCTATGAGCAAGAGATGTTTTCTGGTAAGAAGAGTCACTATTGCGCTCCCATTGCCATACACAGTGCAAATAGCACTGGCGTCTGTACCCAGCATGTACAGCGTATTGGACTGAAGAGGATCTACTGTTCTTTTCATTTTCCTAAGTAGAGTTGAACTAGATATGGCCCGTGTGTGTAGGAAGCACAGTTCTTTTGTTCTGAGCAAGCTAATTGTTCGGACCCCATAGGAAACACAGTAGAGTAGAATAGTGCTCTTTTCTCAAAAGCAGAGTGTGTTTCTTGTAAGGCGAGCTAGCGTTTGTTTCCCAGTCCTAAATGGAGTTGAATCACATGCAGTTTCTGGTCCTACGAGCAAGAGTTGTTTTCTGTAAGAAGAGTCACTATTGTGCTCCCATTGTCATACACAGTGCAAATAGCCCTCGCGTCTGTTCCCAGCAAGTACAGTGTATTGGACTGAAGAGGAGCTACTGTTTTTGTCAGTTTCCTAAGCAGAGTTGAACTAGGTATGACCTGTGTGTGTAGGAAGCACAGTTCTTTTGTTCTGAGCAAGCTCACTGTTTGGACCCCATAAGAAACACAATAGAGTAGATGTGTGCCCTATTGTCAAAAGCAGAGCGTGTTTCTTGTAAGGTGAGCTAGCGTTTGTTTCCCTGTCCTAAGTGGATTGAATGAAATGCAGTTTCTGGTCCTACGAGCAAGAGTTGTTTTCTTGTAAGAAGAGTCACTATTGTGCTCCCATTACCGTACACAGTGCAAAAAGCACTCGTGTCTGTTCCCAGCAAGTACAGTGTATTGGACTGAAGAGGACCTACTGTTCTCATCAGTTTCCTAAGCAGAGTTGAACTAGATATGGCCCGTGTGTGTAAGAAGCACAATTCTTTTGTTCTGAGCAAGCTCACTGTTCGGACCCCATAGGAAAAACAGTAGAGTAGATGAGGGCTCTTTTCTCAAAAGCCGAGTGTGTTTAGTGTAAGGCGACCCAGCGTTTGCTTCCCAGTCCTAAATGGAGTTGAATCACAAGCAGTTTCTGGTCCTAAGAGCAAGAGTTGTTTTCTGGTAAGAAGAGTCACTATTGCGCTCCCTTTGCCATACACAGTGCAAATAGCCCTCGCGTCTGTTCCCAGCAAGTACAGTGTATTGGACTGAAGAGGAGCTACTGTTCTTGTCAGTTTCCTAAGAAGAGTTGAACTAGATATGGCCCGTGTGTGTAGGAAGCACAGTTCTTTTGTTCTGAGCAAGCTCACTGTTCGGACCGAATAGAAAACACAGTAGAGTAGAAGAGTGCTCTTTTCTCAAAAGCAGAGTGTGTTTTTTGTAAGGCGAGCTAGCGTTTGTTTCCCAGTCTTAAATGGAGTTGAAATACACATGCAGTTTCTGGTCCTACGAGCAAGAGCTGTTTTCTGGTTAGAAGAGTCACTATTGCGCTCCCTTTGCCATACACAATGCAAATAGCCCTCGAGTCTGTTCCCAGCAAGTACAGTGTATTGGACTGAAGAGGAGCTACTGTTTTTGTCAGTTTCCTAAGCAGAGTTGAACTAGATATGGCCCATGTGTGTAGGAAGCACAGTTCTTTTGTACTCAGCAAGCTCACTGTTCTGGCCATACAGGAAACACAGTAGAGTAGAAGAGTGCTCTTTCTCAAAAACAGAGTGTGTTTTTTGTAAGGCGAGCTAGCCTTTGTTTCGCAGTCCTAAATGGAGTTGAATCACATGCAGTTTCCATTCCTACGAGCAAGAGTTGTTTTCCGGTAAGGAAAGTCACTATTGCGCTCCCATTGCCATACACAGTGCAAATAGCACTCGCGTCTGTTCCCAGCAAGTACAGTGTATTGGCCTGATGAGGAGCTACTGTTCTTGTCAGTTTCCTAAACAAATATGAACTAGATATGGCCCGTGTGTGTAGGAAGCACAGTTCATTGTTCTGAGCAAGCTCACTGTTTGGATCCCATAGGAAACACAGTGGAGTAGAAGAGTGCTCTTTTCTCAAAAGCAGAGTGTGTTTCTTGTAAGGCGAGCTAGCGTTTGTTTCCCAATCCTAAATGGAGTTAAATCACATGCAGTTTCTGGTCCTATGAGCAAGAGATGTTTTCTGGTAAGAAGAGTCACTATTGCGCTCCCATTGCCATACACAGTGCAAATAGCACTGGCATCTGTACCCAGCATGTACAGCGTATTGGACTGAAGAGGATCTACTGTTCTTTTCATTTTCCTAAGTAGAGTTGAACTAGATATGGCCCGTGTGTGTAGGAAGCACAGTTCTTTTGTTCTGAGCAAGCTAATTGTTCGGACCCCATAGGAAACACAGTAGAGTAGAAGAGTGCTCTTTTCTCAAAAGCAAAGTGTGTTTCTTGTAAGTCGAGCTAGTGTTTGTTTCCCAGTCCTAAATGGAGTTGAATCACATGCAGTTTCTGGTCATACGAGCAAGAGTTGTTTTCTGGTAAGAAGAGTCACTATTGCGCTCCCATTGTCACACACAGGGCAAATAGCACTGGTGTCTATTCCCAGGATGTACAGTCTGTTGGACTGAAGAGGTTCTACTGTTCTTGTCAGTTTCCTAAGCAGAATTGAACAAGATATGGCCCGTGTGTGTAGGAAGCACAGTTCTTTTGTTCTGAGCAAGCTCACATTTCGAACCCCATAGGAAACACAGTAGAGAGAAGAGTGCTCTTTTCTCAAAAGCAGCGTGTGTTTCTTGTAAGGCGAGCTAGCGTTTGTTTCCCAGTCCTAAATGGAGTTGAAATACACATGCAGTTCCTTGTCCTACGAACAAGGGTTGTTTTCTGGTTAGAAGTGTCACTATTGCGCTCCCTTTGAAATACACAATGCAAATAGCCCTCGCGTCTGTTCCCAGCAAGTACAGTGTATTGGAATGAAGAGGAGCTACTGTTTTTGTCAGTTTCCTAAGCATAGTTGAACTAGATATGGCCCGTGTGTGTAGGAAGCACAGTTCTTTTTTTCTGAACAAGCGCACTGTTCGGACACCATAGAAAACACAGTAGAGTAGAAGAGTGCTCTTTTCTCAAAAGCAGTGTGTGTTTCTTGTAAGGCGAGCTGGCATTTGTATCCCAGTCCTAAATGGAGATGAATCACATGCAGGTTCTGGTCCTACAAGCAAGAGTTGTTTTCTGGTAAGAAGAGTCACTATTGCCCTCCCAATGTCAAACACAGGGCAAATAGCACTGGCGTCTGTTCCCAGCATGTACAGTGTATTGGACTGAAGAGGAGCTACTGTTCTTGTCAGTTTCCTAAGCAGAATTGAACTAGATACGGCCATGTGTGTAGGAAGCACAGTTCTTTTGTTCTGAGCAAGCTCACTGTTCTGGCCCTATAGGAAACACAGTAGAGTAGAAGAGTGCTCTTTTCTCAAAAGCAGAGTGTGTTTCTTGTAAGGTGAGCTAGCGTTTGTTTCCCACCCCTAAATAGAGTTTAATCACATGCAGTTTTTGGTCATACGAGCAAGAATTGTTTTCTGGTGAGGAAAGTCACCATTGCGCTCCCTTTTCCATTCACAGTACAAATAGCACTCATGTCTGTTCCCAGCAATTACAGTGTATTGGACTGAAGAGGAGCTACTGTTCTTGTCAGTTTCCTAAGCAGAGTTGAACTAGATATGGCCCTTGTGTATAGGAAGCACAGCTCTTTTGTTCTGAGCAATCTCACTGTGCAGACCCCATAGGAAACTGAGTGCTCTTTTCTCAAAAGCAGAGTGTGTTTCTTGTAAGGCTAGATAGCGTTTGCTTCCCAGACCTAAATGGAGTTGAATCACATGCAGTTTCTGGTCCTACAAGCAAGAGTGGTTTTCTGGTAAGAAGAGTCACTATTGCGCTCGCATTGTCATATACAGGGCAAATAGCACTCCCGTCTGTTCCCAGCAAGTACAGTGTATTGGACTGAAGATGAGCTACTGTTCTTGTCAGTTTCCTAAGCAGAGTTAAATTATATATGGCCCGTGTGTGTAGGAGGCACAGTTCTTTTGTTCTGAGCAAGCTCACTGTTCGGACCCCATAGGAAACACAGTAGAGTAGAAGAGTGCTCTTTTCTCAAAAGCAGAGTGTGTTTCTTGTAAGGCGAGCTAGCGTTTGTTTCCCAGTCCTTAATGGGAGTTGAATCACATGCATTTTCTGGTCCTACAAGCAAGAGTTGTTTTCTGGTAAGAAGAGTCACTATTGCGCTTCCACTGTCATACACAGGGAAAATAGCACTGGCGTCTGTTCCCAGCATGTACAGTGTATTGGACTGAAGAGGAGCTACTGTTCTTGTCAGTTTCCTAAGCAGAGTTGAACTAGATCTGGCCGTGTGTATAGGAAGCACAGTTCTTTTGTTCTGAGCAAGCTCACTGTTCGGACACCATAGGAAACACAGTAGAGTAGAAGAGTGCTCTTTTCTCAAAAGCAGAGTGTGTTTCTTGTAATGCGAACAAGCGTTTGTTTCACAGTCCTAAATGGGAGTTGAATCACATGCAGTTTCTGGTCTTACGAGCAAGAATTGTTTACTGGTAAGAAGAGTCACTATTGTGCTTCCACTGTCATACACAGGGCAAATAGCACTGGCGTCTGTTTCCATCAAGTACAGTGTATTGGACTGAAGAGGAGCTATTGTTCTTGTCAGTTTCTTAATCAGAGTTGAACGAGATATGGCCCATGTGTGTAGGAAGCACAGTTCTTTTGTACTCAGCAAGCTCACTGTTCTGGCCCTATAGGAAACACAGTAGAGTAGAAGAGTGCTCTTTCCTCAAAAGCAGAGTGTGTTTTTTGTAAGGCGACCTAGCGTTTGTTTCGCAGTACTAAATGGACTTGAATCACATGCAGTTTGCGTTCCTACGAACAAGAGTTGTTTTCTGGTAAGGAAAGTCACTCTTGCACTCCCATTGCCATACACAGTGCAAATAGGACTCGCGTCTGTTCCCAGCAAGTACAGTGTATTGGACTGAAGAGGAGCTACTGTTCTTGTCAGTTTCCTAAGCAGAATTGAACTAGTTATGGCCCGTGTGTAGGAAGCACAGTTCTTTTGTTCTGAGCATGCTCACATTTCGAACCCCAAATGAAACACAGTAGAGTAGAAGAGTGCATTTTTCTCAAAAGCAGAGTGTGTTTCTTGTAAGGCGAGCTAGCGTTTGTTTCCCAGTCCTAAATGCAGTTGAAATACACATGCAGTTTCTGGTCTTACGAGCAAGAGTTCTTTTCTGCTTTTGAAGAGTCACTACTGTGCTCCCTTTGCCATACACAGTGCAAATAGACCTCGCGTCTGTTCCCAGCAAGTACAGTGTATTGGACTGAAGAGGAGCAACTGTTCTTGTCATTTTTCTAAGCAGAGTTGAACGAGATATGGCCCATGTGTGTAGGAAGCACAGTTCTTTTGTACTCAGCAAGCTCACTGTTCTGGCCCTGTAGGAAACACAGTAGAGTAGAAGAGTGCTCTTTTCTCAAAAGCAGAGTGTGTTTTTTGTAAGGCGAGCTATCGTTTGTTTCGCAGTCCTAAATGGAGTTGAATCACATGCAGTTTCCATTCCTACGAGCAAGAATTGTTTTCTGGTAAGGAAAGTCACTCTTGCACTCCCATTGCCTTACACAGTGCAAATAGCACTGGCGTCTGTACCCAGCATGTACAGTGTATTGGACTGAAGAGGATCTACTGTTCTTGTCAGTTTCCTAAGCAGAATTGAACTAGATATGGCCCGTGTGTGTAGGAAGCACAGTTCTTTTGTTCTGAGCAAGGTCACTGCTCTAGCCCTATAGGAAACACAGTAGAGTAGAAGAGTGCTCTTTTCTCAAAAGCAGAGTGTGTTTCTTGTAAGGAGAGCTAGCGTTTGTTTCCCAGTTCTAAATGGAGTTGAATCACATGCAGTTTCTGGTCCTACGAGCAAGAGTTTTTTCCTGTAATAAGAGTCACTATTGCGCTCCCATTGTCATACACAGGGCAAATAGCACGGGCCTCTGTTCCCAGCATGTACAGTGTATTGGACTGAAATGGATCTACTGATCTTGTCAGGTTCCTAAGCACAGTTGAACTAGATATGGACCATGTGTGTAGGAAGCACAGTTTTTTTGTACTCAGCAAGCTCACTGTTCTGGCCCTATAGGAAACACAGTAGAGTAGAAGAGTGCTCTTTCCTCAAAAGCAGAGTGTGTTTTTTTTAAGGCGAGCTAGCGTTTGTTTCCCAGTCCTAAATGGAGTTGAATCACATGCAGTTTCCGTTCCTATGAGCAAGAGTTGTTTTCTGGTAAGGAAAGTCACTCTTGCACTCCCATTGCCATACACAGTGCAAACAGCACTCGCGTCTGTTCCCAGCAAGTACAGTGTTTTGGACTGAAGAGGAGCTACTGTTCTTGTCAGTTTCCTAAGCAGAATTAAACTAAATATGGCCCATGTGTGTAGGAAGCACAGTTCTTTTGTTCTGAGCTAGCTAACATTTGGAACTCCATAGGAAACACAGTAGATTAGAAGAGTGCATTTTTCTCAAAAGCAGAGTGTGTTTCTTGTAAGGCGAGCTAGCGTTTGTTTCCCAGTCCTAAATGGAGTTGAATCACATGCAGTTTCTGGTCCTACGAGCAAGAGTTGTTTTCTGGTAAGAAGAGTCACTATTGCGCTCCCATTGCCATACACAGTGCAAATAGCACTGGCGTCTGTACCCAGCATGTACAGCGTATTGGACTGAAGAGGATCTACTGTTCTTTTCAGTTTCCTAAGCAGAGTTGAACTAGATATGGCCCGTGTGTGTAGGAAGCACAGTTCTTTTGTTCTGAGCGAGCTCACTGTTCGGACCCCATAGGAAACACAGTAGAGTAGAAGAGTGCTCTTTTCTCAAAAGCAGAGTGTGTTTCATGTAAGGCGAGCTAGCGTTTGTTTCCCAGTCCTAAATAGAGTTGAATCACATGCAGTTTCTGGTCATACGAGCAAGAGTTCTTTTCTGGTAAGAATAGTCACTATAGCGCTCCCATTGTCACACACAGGACAAATAGCACTGGCGTCTGTTCTCAGCATGTACAGTCTATTGGACTGGAGAGGAGCTACTGTTCTTGTCAGTTTCCTAAGCAGAGTTGAACGAGATATGGCCCATGTGTGTAGGAAGCACAGTTCTTTGTACTCAGCAAGCTCACTGTTCTGGCCCTATAGGAAACACAATAGAGTAGAAGAGTGCTCTTTCCTCAAAAGCAGAGTGTGTTTTTTTAAGGCGAGCTAGCGTTTGTTTCGCAGTCATAAATGGAGTTGAATCACATTCAGTTTCCGTTCCTATGAGCAAGAGTTGTTTTCTGGTAAGGAAAGTCACTCTTGCACTCCCATTGCCATACACAGTGCAAATAGCACTCGCGTCTGTTCCCAGCAAGTACAGTGTATTGGCCTGAATAGGAGCTACTGTTCCTGTCAGTTTCCTAAGCAGAATTGAACTAGATATGGCCCGTGTGTGTAGGAAGCCCAGTTCTTTTGTTCTGAGCAAGGTCACTGTTTGGACCCCATAGGAAACACAGTAGAGTAGAAGAGTGCTCTTTTCTCAATAGCAGAGTGTGTTTCTTGTAAGGCAAGCTAGCGTTTGTTTCCCAGTCCTAAATGGAGTTGAATCACATGCAGTTTCCGTTCCTATGAGCAAGAGTTGTTTTCTGGTAAGGAGAGTCACTATTGTGCTCCCATTGCCATACACATGTCAAATAGCACTCTCGTCTGTTCCCAGCAAGTACTGTGTTTGGACTGAAGAGGAGCTACTGTTCTTTTCAGTTTCCTAAGCAGAATTGAACTAGATATGGCCCGTGTGTGTAGGAAGCACAGTTCTTTTGTTCTGAGCAAGCTCACTGTTTGGACCCCATAGGAAACACAGTAGAGTAGAAGAGTGCTCTTTTCTCAAAAGCAGAGTGTGTTTCTTGTAAGGCGAGCTAGTGTTTGTTTCCCAGTCCTAAAAGGAGTTGAATCACATGCAGTTTCTAGTCCTACGAGCAAGGGTGGTTTTCTGTTAAGAATAGTCACTATTGCGCTCCCATTGCCATACACAGTGCAAGTAGCACTGGCGTCTGTACCCAGCATGTACAGTGTATTGGAATGAAGAGGATCTACTGTTCTTGTCAGTTTCTTAAGCAGAGTTGAACTAGATATGGCCTGTGTGTGTAGGAAGCACAGTTCTTTTGTTCTGAGCAAGCTCACTGTTCGGACCCCATAGGAAACACAGTAGAGTAGAAGATTGCTCTTTTCTCAAAAGCAGAGTGTGTTTCTTTTAAGGCGAGCTAGCGTTTGTTTCCCAGTTCTAAATGGAGTTGAATCAAATGCAGTGTTTGGTCCTACGAGGAAGAGTTGTTTTCTGGTAAGAAGAGTCACTATTGCGCTCCCTTTGCCATACATAGTGCAAATAGCCCTCTCGTCTGTTCCCAGCAAGTACAGTGTAATGGACTGAAGAGGAGCTACTGTTCTTGTCAGTTTCCTAAGCAGAGTTGAACTAGATATGGCCCGTGTGTGTAGGAAGCACAGTTCTTTTGTTCTCAGCAAGCTCACTGTTCGGACCCCATAGAAAACACAGTAGAGTAGACGAGTGCTCTTTTCTCAAAAGCAGAGTGTGTTTCTTGTAAGGCGAGCTAGCGTTTGTTTCCCAGTCCTAAATGGAGTTGAATCAAACGCAGTTTTTGGTCCTACGAGCAAGAATTGTTTTCTGGTAATAAGAGTCACTATTGTGCTCCCATTGCCATACATAGTACAAATAACACTCGCGTCTGTTTCCAGCAAGTACAGTGTATTGGTCTGAAGAGGAGCTACTGTTCATGTCAGTTTCCTAAGCAAAGTTGAACTAAATAAGGCCCGTGTGTGTAGGAAGCACAGTTCTTTTGTTCTGAGCAAGCTCACTGTTCGAACCCCATAGGAAACACAGTAGAGGGAAGAGTGCTCTTTTCTCAAAAGCAGAGTGTGTTTCTTGTAAGGCGAGCTAGCGTTTGTTTCCCAGTAATAAATGGAGTTGAAATACACATGCAGTTTCTGGTCCTACCAGCAAGAGATGTTTTCTGGTTAGAAGAGTCACTATTGCTCTCCCTTTGCCATACACAATGCAAATAGCCCTCGCGTCTGTTCCCAGCAAGTACAGTGTATTGGACTGAAGAGGAGCTACTCTTCTTGTCAGTTTCCTAAGCAGAATTGAACAAGATATGGCCCGTGTGTGTAGGAAGCACAGTTCTTTTGTTCTGAGCAAGCTCACATTTCGAACCCCATAGAAAACACAGTAGAGTAGAAGAGTGCAATTTTCTCAAAAGCAGAGTGTGTTTCTTGTTCGGACCCCATAGGAAACACAGTAGAGTAGAAGAGTGCTCTTTTCTCAAAAGCAGAGTGTGTTTCTTGTAAGGCGAGCTAGCGTTTGTTTCCCAGTCCTAAATGGAGTTGAATCACATGCAGTTTCTGTTCCTACGAGCAAGAGTTTTTTCTGGTAATAAGAGTCACTATTGCGCTCCCATTGTCATACTCATGGATGTACTGTGTATTGGACTGAAGAGGATCTACTGTTCTTGTCAGGTTCCTAAGCAGAGTTGAACTAGATATGGCCCAAGTGTGTAGGAAGCACAGTTCTTTTGTACTCAGCAAACTCACTGTTCTGGCCCTATAGGAAACACAGTAGAGTAGAAGAGTGCTCTTTCCTCAAAAGCAGAGTGTGTTTCTTGTAAGGCGAGCTAGCGTTTGTGTCCCAGTCCTAAATGGAGTTGAATCACATGCAGTTTCCGTTCCTATGAGCAAGAGTTGTTTTTTCCTAAGGAAAGTAACTATTGCGTTCCCATTACCATACACAGTGCAAATAGCACTGGCGTCTGTACCCAGCATGTACAGTGTATTGGACTGAAGAGGATCTACTGTTCTTGTCATTTTCCTAAGCAGAATTGAACTAGATATGGCCCGTGTGTGTAGGAAGCACAGTTCTTTTGTACTCAGCAAGCTCACTGTTCTGGCCCTATAGGAAACACAATATAGTAGAAGAGTGCTCTTTCCTCAAAAGCAGAGTTTGTTTTTTGTAAGGCGAGCTAACGTTTGTTTCGCAGTCCTAAATGGAGTTGAATCACATGCAGTTTCCTTTCCTATGAGCAAAAGTTTTTTTCTTGTAAGGAAAGTCACTATTGTGCTCCCATTGCCATACACAGTGCAAGTAGCACTCGCGTCTGTTTTCAGCAAGTACAGTGTATTGGACTGAAGAGGAGCTACTGTTCTTGTCAGTTTCCTAAGCAGAATTGAACTAGATATGGCCCGTGTTTGTAGGAAGCACAGTTCTTTTGTTCTGAGCAAGCTCACTGTTTGGACCCAATAGGAAACACAGTAGAGTAGACGAGTGCTCTTTTCTCAATAGCAGAGTGTGTTTCTTGTAAGTCGAGCTAGTGTTTGTTTCCCAGTCCTAAATGGAGTTGAATCACATGCAGTTTCTGGTCCTACGAGCAAGAAATTTTTCTGGTAATAAGAGTCACTATTGTGCTCCCATTGTCATACTCAGGGCAAATAGCACTGGCCTCTGTTCCCAGCATATACAGTGTATTGGACTGAAGAGGAGCTACTGTTCTTGTCAGGTTCCTAAGCAGAGTTGAACTAGATATGGCCCATGTGTGTAGGAAGCACAGTTCTTTTGTACTCAGCAAGCTCACTGTTCTGACACTATAGGAAACACAGTAGAGTAGAAGAGTGTTCTTTCCTCAAAAGCAGAGTGTGTTTCTAGTAAGGGGAGCTAGCGTTTGTTTCCCAGTCCTAAAAGGAGTTGAATCACATGCAGTTTCCGTTCCTACGAGCAAGAGTTGTTTTCTGGTTAGGAAAGTCACTATTGCGCTCCCATTGCCATACACAGTGCAAATAGCACTCGCGTCTGTTCCCAGCAAGTACAGTGTATTGGACTGAAGAGGAGCTACTGTTCTTGTCAGTTTCCTAAGCAGAATTGAACTAGATATGGCCCGTGTGTGTAGGAAGCACAGTTCTTTTGTTCTGAGCAAGCTCACTGTTTGGACCCCATAGGAAACACAGTAGAGTAGAAGAGTGCTCTTTTCTCAAAAGCAGAGTGTGTTTCTTATAAGGCGAGCTAGTGTTTGTTTCCCAGTCCTAAAAGGAGTTGAATCACATGCAGTTTGTAGTCCTAAGATCAAGGGTTGTTTTCTGGTAAGAAGAGTCACTATTGCGCTCCCATTGCCATACACAGTGCAAGTAGCACTAGCGTCTGTACCCAGCATGTACAGTGTATTGGAATGAAGAGGATCTACTGTTCTTGTCAGTTTCCTTATGCAGAGTTGAACTAGATATGGCCTGTGTGTGTAGGAAGCACAGTTCTTTTGTTCTGAGCAAGCTCACTGTTCGGACCCCATAGGAAACACAGTAGAGTAGAAGAGTGCTCTTTCCTCAAAAGCAGAGTGTGTTTTTTGTAAGGCGAGCTAGCGTTTGTTTCCCAGTCCTAAATGGAGTTGAATCACATGCAGTTTCCATTCCTACGAGCAAGAGTTGTTTTATGGTAAGGAAAGTCACTATTGTGCCCCCATTGCCATACACAGTGCAAAAAGCACTCGCGTCTGTTCCCAGCAAGTACAGTATATTGGACTGAAGAGGAGCTACTGTTCTTGTCAGATTCCTAAGCAGAATTGAACTAGATATGGCCCGTGTGTGTACGAAGCACAGTTCTTTTGTTCTGAGCAAGCTCACTGTTTGGACCCCATAGGAAACACAGTAGAGTAGAAGAGTGCTCTTTTCTCAAAAGCAGAGTGTGTTTCTTGTAAGGCGAGCTAGCGTTTGTTTCCCAGTCCTAAATGGAGTTGAATCACATGCAGTTTCTGGTCCTACGAGCAAGAGTTGTTTTCTGGTAAGAAAAGTCACTATTGCGCTCCCATGCCATACACAGTGCAAATAGCACTGGCGTCTGTACCCAGCATGTACAGTGTATTGGACTGAAGAGGATCTACTGTTCTTGAAAGTTTCCTAAGCAGAATTGAACTAGATAAGGCCCGTGTGTGTAGGAAGTACAGTTCTTTTGTTCTGAGCAAGCTCACATTTCGAACCCCATAGAAAACACAGTAGAGTAGAAGAGTGCATTTATCTCAAAAGCAGAGTGTGTTTCTTGTAAGGTGAGCTAGCGTTTGTTTCCCAGTCCTAAATGGAGTTGAAATACACATGCAGTTTCTGGTCCTACGAGCAAGAGTTGTTTTCTGGTAATAAGAGTCACTATTGCGCTCCTTTTGCCATACATACTGCAAATAGCCCTCACGTCTGTTCCCAGCAAGTACAGTGTATTGGACTGAAGAGGAGCTACTGTTCTTGTCAGTTTCCTAAGCAGAGTTGAACTAGATATGGTCCAAGTGTGTAGGAAGGACAGTTCTTTTGTTCTGAGCAAGCTCACTGTTCTGGCCCTATAGGAAACACAGTAGAGTAGAAGAGTGCTCTTGTCTCAAAAGAAGAGTGTGTTTTTGTTAGGTTAGCTAGCGTTTGTTTCGCAGTCCTAAATGGAGTTGAATCACATGCAGTTTCCGTTCCTACGAGCAAGAGTTGTTTTCTGGTAAGGAAGGTCACTATTGCGCTCCCATTGCCATACACAGTGCAAATAGCACTGGCGTCTGTACCCAGCATGTACAGTGTATTGGACTGAAGAGGATCTACTGTTCTTGTCAGTTTCCTAAGCAGAATTGAACTAGATATGGCCCTTGTGTGTAGGAAGCACAGTTCTTTTGTTCTGAGCAAGCTCACTGTTCTAGCCCTATAGGAAACACAGTAGAGTAGAAGAGTGCTCTTTTCTCAAAAGCAGAGTGTGTTTCTTGTAAGGCGAGCTAGCGTTTGTTTCCCAGTCCTAAATGGAGTTGAATCACATGCAGTTTCTGGTCCTACGAGCAAGAGTTTTTTCTGGTAATAAGAGTCACTATTGCGCTCCCATTGTCATACACAGGGCAAATAGCACTGGCCTCTGTTCCCAGCATGTACAGTGTATTGGACTGAAGAGGATCTACTGTTCTTGTCAGGTTCCTAAGCAGAGTTGAACTATATATGGCCCATGTGTGTAGGAAGCACAGTTCTTTTGTACTCAGCAAGCTCACTGTTCTGGCCCTATAGGAAACACAATAGAGTAGAAGAGTGCTCTTTCCTCAAAAGCAGAGTGTGTTTTTTGTAAGGCGAGCTAACGTTTGTTTCGCAGTCCTAAATGGAGTTGAATCACATGCAGTTTCCGTTCCTATGAGCAAGAGTTGTTTTATGGTAAGGAAAGTCACTATTGTGCCCCCATTGCCATACACAGTGCAAAAAGCACTCGCGTCTGTTCCCAGCAAGTACAGTATATTGGACTGAAGAGGAGCTACTGTTCTTGTCAGATTCCTAAGCAGAATTGAACTAGATATGGCCCGTGTGTGTACGAAGCACAGTTCTTTTGTTCTGAGCAAGCTCACTGTTTGGACCCCATAGGAAACACAGTAGAGTAGAAGAGTGCTCTTTTCTCAAAAGCAGAGTGTGTTTCTTGTAAGGCGAGCTAGCGTTTGTTTCCCAGTCCTAAATGGAGTTGAATCACATGCAGTTTCTGGTCCTACGAGCAAGAGTTGTTTTCTGGTAAGAAAAGTCACTATTGCGCTCCCATGCCATACACAGTGCAAATAGCACTGGCGTCTGTACCCAGCATGTACAGTGTATTGGACTGAAGAGGATCTACTGTTCTTGAAAGTTTCCTAAGCAGAATTGAACTAGATAAGGCCCATGTGTGTAGGAAGTACAGTTCTTTTGTTCTGAGCAAGCTCACATTTCGAACCCCATAGAAAACACAGTAGAGTAGAAGAGTGCATTTATCTCAAAAGCAGAGTGTGTTTCTTGTAAGGTGAGCTAGCGTTTGTTTCCCAGTCCTAAATGGAGTTGAAATACACATGCAGTTTCTGGTCCTACGAGCAAGAGTTGTTTTCTGGTAATAAGAGTCACTATTGCGCTCCTTTTGCCATACATAGTGCAAATAGCCCTCACGTCTGTTCCCAGCAAGTACAGTGTATTGGACTGAAGAGGAGCTACTGTTCTTGTCAGTTTCCTAAGCAGAATTGAACTAGATACGGCCATGTGTGTCGGAAGCACAGTTCTTTTGTTCTGAGCAAGCTCACTGTTCTGGCCCTATAGGAAACACAGTAGAGTAGAAGAGTGCTCTTTTCTCAAAAGCAGAGTGTGTTTCTTGTAAGGTGAGCTAGCGTTTGTTTCCCACCCCTAAATGGAGTTTAATCACATACAGTTTTTGGTCATACGAGCAAGAATTGTTTTCTGGTAAGGAAAGTCACTATTGCGCTCCCTTTTCCATTCACAGTACAAATAGCACTCATGTCTGTTCCCAGCAAGTACAGTGTATTGGACTGAAGAGGAGCTACTGTTCTTGTCAGTTTCCTAAGCAGAGTTGAACTAGATATGGCCCGTGTGTATAGGAAGCACAGCTCTTTTGTTCTGAGCAAGCCCACTTTGCGGACCCCATAGGAAACTGAGTGCTCTTTTCTCAAAAGCAGAGTGTGTTTCTTGTAAGGCTAGATAGCGTTTGCTTCCCAGACCTAAATGGAGTTGAATCACATGCAGTTTCTGGTCCTACAAGCAAGAGTGGTTTTCTGGTAAGAAGAGTCACTATTGCGCTCGCATTGTCATATACACGGCAAATAGCACTGCGTCTTTTCCCAGGATGTACAGTGTATTGGACTGAAGAGGATCTACTGTTCTTGTCAGTTTCCTATGCAGAGTTGAACTAGATATATCCCGTGTGTGTAGGAAGCACAGTTCTTTTGTTCTGAGCAAGCTCACTGTTCGGAACCCATAGGACTCATAGTAGAGAACAAGAGTGCTCTTTTCTCAAAAGCAGAGTGTGTTTCTTGTAAGGCTGGCTATTGTTTGTTTCCCAGTCAGAAACGGAGTTGAATCTCATGCAGTTTCTGGTCCTACGACCAAGAGTTGTTTTCTGGTAAGAAGAGTCACTATTGTGCTCCTTTTGCCATACACAGTGCAAATAGCACTAGCGTCTGTTCCCAGCATGTTCAGTGTATTGGACTGAAGAGGATCTACTGTTCTTGTCAGTTTCCTAAGCAGAGTTGAACTAGATATGGCCCGTGTGTGTAGGAAGCACAGTTCTTTTGTTCTGAGCAAGCTCACTGTTCTGGCCCTATAGGAAACACAGTAGAGTAGTAGAGTACTCTTTTCTCAAAACAGAGTGTGTTTCTTGTAAGGCGAGCTAGCGTTTGTTTCCCCGTCCTAAATGGATTTGAATCACATGCAGTTTCTGGTCCTAGGAGCAAGAGTTTTTTCTGGTAAGAAGAGTCACTATTGCGCTCCCATTGTCATACACAGGCCAAATAGCACTGGCATTTGTTCCCAGCATGTACAGTGTATTGGACTGAAGAGGATCTGCTGTTCTTGTCAGGTTCCTAAGCAGAGTTGAACTAGATATGGCCCGTGTGTGTAGGAAGCACATTTCTTTTGTTCTGAACAAGCTCACTCTTCTGGCCCTATAGGAAACACAGTAGAGTAGATGTGTGCCCTATTCTCTAAAGCAGAGTGTGTTTCTTGTAAGGCGAGCTGGCATTTGTTTCCCAATCCTAAATGGAGTTGAATCACATGCAGTTTCTGGTCCTACGAGCAAGAGTTGTTTTCTGGTAAGAATAGCCACTATTGTGCTCCCATTGCTGTACACAGTGCAAATAGCACTCGCGTCTGTTCCCATCAAGTACAGTGTATTGGACTGAAGAGGGGCTACTGTTCTCGTCAGTTTCCTAAGCAGAGTTGAACTAGATATGGCCCGTGTGTAGGAAGCTCAGTTCTTTTGTTCTAAGCAAGCTCACTGTTCTGGCCCTATAGGAAACACAGTAGAATAGAAGTGTGCCCTTTTCTCAAAAGCAGAGCTTGTTTCTTGTAAGGCAAGCTAGCGTTTGTTTCCCAGTCCTAAGTGGAGTTGAATCACATGCAGTTTCTGGTCCTACGAGCAAGAGTTATTTTCTGGTAAAAAGAGTCACTATTGCGCTCCCAATGCCGAACACAGTGCAAATAGCACTCTCGTCTATTCCCAGCAAGTACAGTGTATTGGACTGAAGGGGATCTACTGTTCTTGTCAGTTTCCTAAGCAGAATTGAACTAGATATGCCCGTGTGTGTAGGAAGCACAGTTCTTTTTTTCTGAGCAAGCTCACTGTTCTGGGCCTATAGGAAACACAGTAGAGTAGAAGAGTGCTCTTTTCTCAAAAGCAGAGTGTGTTTCTTGTAAGGCGAGCTAGCGTTTATGTCCCAGTTTTAAATGGAGTTGAATCACATGCAGTTTTCGGTACTACAAGCAAGAGTTGTTTTATGGTAAGGAAAGTCACTATTGCTCTCCCATTACCACACACAGTGCAAATAGCACTCGCGTCTGTTCCCAGCAAGTACAGTGTATTGGACTGAAGAGGAGCTACTGTTCTTGTCAGTTTCCTAAGCAGAATTGAACTAGATATGGGCCGAGTGCGTAGGAAGCACAGTTCTTTTGTTCTGAGCAAGCTCACTGTTCGGAACCCATAGGACACATAGTAGAGAAGAAGAGTGCTCTTTTCTCAAAAGCAGAGTGTGTTTTTTTGCAAGGCAAGCTAGCAGCTAGCTTCTGCTTCCCAGTCTTAAATGAATTTGAATCACATGCAGTTTCTGGTCTACGAGTAGAGTTATTTTTTGGTAAGAAGAGTCACTATTGCGCTCCCATTGCCATACACAGTACAAATAACACTTGCGTCTGTTCCAATCAATTACAGTGTATTGGACTGAAGAGGAGCTACTATTCTTTTCAGTTTCTTAAGCAGAGTTGAACTAGATATGGCCCGTGTGTGTAGGAAGCACAGTTCTTTTGTTCTGAGCAAGCTCACTGTTCGGACCACATAGGAAACACAGTAGAGTAGAAGAGTGCTCTTTTCTCAAAAGCAGAGTGTGTTTCTTGTAAGGCGACCTAGAGTTTGTTTCCCAGTCCTAAATGGAGTTGAGTCACATGCAGTTTCTGGTCATACGAGCAAGAGTTGTTTTCTGGTAAGAAGAGTCACTATTGTGCTCCCATTGTCACACACAGGGCAAATAGCACTGGCGCCTCTTCCCTGCATGTACAGTCTATTGGACTGAAGAGGTTCTACTGTTCTTGTCAGTTTCCTAAGCAGAGTTGAACTAGATATGGCCCGTGTGTGTAGGAAGCACAGTTCTTTTGTTCTGAGCAAGCTCACATTTCGAACCCTATAGGAAACACAGTAGAGTAGAAGAGTGCATTTTTCTCAAAAGCAGAGTGTGTTTCTCGTAAGGCGACCTAGAGTTTGTTTCCCAGTCCTAAATGGAGATGAAATACAAATGCAGTTTCTGGTCCTACGAGCAAGAGTTGTTTTCTGGTAAGAAGAGTCACTATTGCGCTCCCTTTGCCATACACAGTGCAAATAGCCCTCGCGTCTGTTCCCAGCAAGTACAGTGTATTGGACTGAAGAGGAGCTATTGTTCTTGTCAGTTTCCTGAGAAGAGTTGAACTAGATATGGCCCGTGTGTGTAGGAAGCACAGTTCTTTTGTTCTCAGCAAGCTCACTGTTCGGACCCCATAGAAAACACAGTAGAGTAGAAGAGTGCTCTTTTCTCAAAAGCAGAGTGTGTTTTTTGTAAGGCGAGCTAGCGTTTGTTTCCCAGTCTTAAATGGAGTTGAAATACACATGCAGTTTCTGGTCCTACGAGCAAGAGCTGTTTTCTGGTTAGAAGAGTCACTATTGCGCTTCCTTTGCCATACACAATGCAAATAGCCCTCGCGTCTGTTCCCAGCAAGTACAGTGTATTGGACTGAAGAGGAGCTACTGTTCTTGTCAGTTTCCTAAGCAGAGTTTAACTAGATATGGCCCATGTGTGTAGGAAGCACAGTTCTTTTGTACTCAGCAAGCTCACTGTTCTAGCCATACAGGAAACACAGTAGAGTAGAAGAGTGCTCTTTCCTCAAAAACAGAGTGTGTTTTTTGTAAGGCGAGCTAGCCTTTGTTTCGCAGTCCTAAATGGAGTTGAATCACATGCAGTTTCCGTTCCTACGAGCAAGAGATTTTTCTGGTAAGGAAAGTCACTATTGCGCTCTCATTGCCATACACAGTGCAAATAGCACTCGCGTCTGTTCCCAGCAAGTACAGTGTATTGGACTGATGAGGAGCTACTGTTCTTGTCAGTTTCCTAAACAAATATGAACTAGATATGGCCCGTGTGTGTAGGAAGCACAGTTCATTGTTCTGAGCAAGCTCACTGTTTGGATCCCATAGGAAACACAGTAGAGTAGAAGAGTGCTCTTTTCTCAAAAGCAGAGTGTGTTTCTTGTAAGGCGAGCTAGCGTTTGTTTCCCAATCCTAAATGGAGTTAAATCACATGCAGTTTCTGGTCCTATGAGCAAGAGATGTTTTCTGGTAAGAAGAGTCACTATTGCGCTCCCATTGCCATACACAGTGCAAATAGCACTGGCGTCTGTACCCAGCATGTACAGCGTATTGGACTGAAGAGGATCTACTGTTCTTTTCATTTTCCTAAGTAGAGTTGAACTAGATATGGCCCGTGTGTGTAGGAAGCACAGTTCTTTTGTTCTGAGCAAGCTAATTGTTCGGACCCCATAGGAAACACAGTAGAGTAGAATAGTGCTCTTTTCTCAAAAGCAGAGTGTGTTTCTTGTAAGGCGAGCTAGCGTTTGTTTCCCAGTCCTAAATGGAGTTGAATCACATGCAGTTTCTGGTCCTACGAGCAAGAGTTGTTTTCTGTAAGAAGAGTCACTATTGTGCTCCCATTGTCATACACAGTGCAAATAGCCCTCGCGTCTGTTCCCAGCAAGTACAGTGTATTGGACTGAAGAGGAGCTACTGTTTTTGTCAGTTTCCTAAGCAGAGTTGAACTAGGTATGACCTGTGTGTGTAGGAAGCACAGTTCTTTTGTTCTGAGCAAGCTCACTGTTTGGACCCCATAAGAAACACAATAGAGTAGATGTGTGCCCTATTGTCAAAAGCAGAGCGTGTTTCTTGTAAGGTGAGCTAGCGTTTGTTTCCCTGTCCTAAGTGGATTGAATGAAATGCAGTTTCTGGTCCTACGAGCAAGAGTTGTTTTCTTGTAAGAAGAGTCACTATTGTGCTCCCATTACCGTACACAGTGCAAAAAGCACTCGTGTCTGTTCCCAGCAAGTACAGTGTATTGGACTGAAGAGGACCTACTGTTCTCATCAGTTTCCTAAGCAGAGTTGAACTAGATATGGCCCGTGTGTGTAAGAAGCACAATTCTTTTGTTCTGAGCAAGCTCACTGTTCGGACCCCATAGGAAAAACAGTAGAGTAGATGAGGGCTCTTTTCTCAAAAGCCGAGTGTGTTTAGTGTAAGGCGACCCAGCGTTTGCTTCCCAGTCCTAAATGGAGTTGAATCACAAGCAGTTTCTGGTCCTAAGAGCAAGAGTTGTTTTCTGGTAAGAAGAGTCACTATTGCGCTCCCTTTGCCATACACAGTGCAAATAGCCCTCGCGTCTGTTCCCAGCAAGTACAGTGTATTGGACTGAAGAGGAGCTACTGTTCTTGTCAGTTTCCTAAGAAGAGTTGAACTAGATATGGCCCGTGTGTGTAGGAAGCACAGTTCTTTTGTTCTGAGCAAGCTCACTGTTCGGACCGAATAGAAAACACAGTAGAGTAGAAGAGTGCTCTTTTCTCAAAAGCAGAGTGTGTTTTTTGTAAGGCGAGCTAGCGTTTGTTTCCCAGTCTTAAATGGAGTTGAAATACACATGCAGTTTCTGGTCCTACGAGCAAGAGCTGTTTTCTGGTTAGAAGAGTCACTATTGCGCTCCCTTTGCCATACACAATGCAAATAGCCCTCGAGTCTGTTCCCAGCAAGTACAGTGTATTGGACTGAAGAGGAGCTACTGTTTTTGTCAGTTTCCTAAGCAGAGTTGAACTAGATATGGCCCATGTGTGTAGGAAGCACAGTTCTTTTGTACTCAGCAAGCTCACTGTTCTGGCCATACAGGAAACACAGTAGAGTAGAAGAGTGCTCTTTCTCAAAAACAGAGTGTGTTTTTTGTAAGGCGAGCTAGCCTTTGTTTCGCAGTCCTAAATGGAGTTGAATCACATGCAGTTTCCATTCCTACGAGCAAGAGTTGTTTTCCGGTAAGGAAAGTCACTATTGCGCTCCCATTGCCATACACAGTGCAAATAGCACTCGCGTCTGTTCCCAGCAAGTACAGTGTATTGGCCTGATGAGGAGCTACTGTTCTTGTCAGTTTCCTAAACAAATATGAACTAGATATGGCCCGTGTGTGTAGGAAGCACAGTTCATTGTTCTGAGCAAGCTCACTGTTTGGATCCCATAGGAAACACAGTGGAGTAGAAGAGTGCTCTTTTCTCAAAAGCAGAGTGTGTTTCTTGTAAGGCGAGCTAGCGTTTGTTTCCCAATCCTAAATGGAGTTAAATCACATGCAGTTTCTGGTCCTATGAGCAAGAGATGTTTTCTGGTAAGAAGAGTCACTATTGCGCTCCCATTGCCATACACAGTGCAAATAGCACTGGCATCTGTACCCAGCATGTACAGCGTATTGGACTGAAGAGGATCTACTGTTCTTTTCATTTTCCTAAGTAGAGTTGAACTAGATATGGCCCGTGTGTGTAGGAAGCACAGTTCTTTTGTTCTGAGCAAGCTAATTGTTCGGACCCCATAGGAAACACAGTAGAGTAGAAGAGTGCTCTTTTCTCAAAAGCAAAGTGTGTTTCTTGTAAGTCGAGCTAGTGTTTGTTTCCCAGTCCTAAATGGAGTTGAATCACATGCAGTTTCTGGTCATACGAGCAAGAGTTGTTTTCTGGTAAGAAGAGTCACTATTGCGCTCCCATTGTCACACACAGGGCAAATAGCACTGGTGTCTATTCCCAGGATGTACAGTCTGTTGGACTGAAGAGGTTCTACTGTTCTTGTCAGTTTCCTAAGCAGAATTGAACAAGATATGGCCCGTGTGTGTAGGAAGCACAGTTCTTTTGTTCTGAGCAAGCTCACATTTCGAACCCCATAGGAAACACAGTAGAGAGAAGAGTGCTCTTTTCTCAAAAGCAGCGTGTGTTTCTTGTAAGGCGAGCTAGCGTTTGTTTCCCAGTCCTAAATGGAGTTGAAATACACATGCAGTTCCTTGTCCTACGAACAAGGGTTGTTTTCTGGTTAGAAGTGTCACTATTGCGCTCCCTTTGAAATACACAATGCAAATAGCCCTCGCGTCTGTTCCCAGCAAGTACAGTGTATTGGAATGAAGAGGAGCTACTGTTTTTGTCAGTTTCCTAAGCATAGTTGAACTAGATATGGCCCGTGTGTGTAGGAAGCACAGTTCTTTTTTTCTGAACAAGCGCACTGTTCGGACACCATAGAAAACACAGTAGAGTAGAAGAGTGCTCTTTTCTCAAAAGCAGTGTGTGTTTCTTGTAAGGCGAGCTGGCATTTGTATCCCAGTCCTAAATGGAGATGAATCACATGCAGGTTCTGGTCCTACAAGCAAGAGTTGTTTTCTGGTAAGAAGAGTCACTATTGCCCTCCCAATGTCAAACACAGGGCAAATAGCACTGGCGTCTGTTCCCAGCATGTACAGTGTATTGGACTGAAGAGGAGCTACTGTTCTTGTCAGTTTCCTAAGCAGAATTGAACTAGATACGGCCATGTGTGTAGGAAGCACAGTTCTTTTGTTCTGAGCAAGCTCACTGTTCTGGCCCTATAGGAAACACAGTAGAGTAGAAGAGTGCTCTTTTCTCAAAAGCAGAGTGTGTTTCTTGTAAGGTGAGCTAGCGTTTGTTTCCCACCCCTAAATAGAGTTTAATCACATGCAGTTTTTGGTCATACGAGCAAGAATTGTTTTCTGGTGAGGAAAGTCACCATTGCGCTCCCTTTTCCATTCACAGTACAAATAGCACTCATGTCTGTTCCCAGCAATTACAGTGTATTGGACTGAAGAGGAGCTACTGTTCTTGTCAGTTTCCTAAGCAGAGTTGAACTAGATATGGCCCTTGTGTATAGGAAGCACAGCTCTTTTGTTCTGAGCAATCTCACTGTGCAGACCCCATAGGAAACTGAGTGCTCTTTTCTCAAAAGCAGAGTGTGTTTCTTGTAAGGCTAGATAGCGTTTGCTTCCCAGACCTAAATGGAGTTGAATCACATGCAGTTTCTGGTCCTACAAGCAAGAGTGGTTTTCTGGTAAGAAGAGTCACTATTGCGCTCGCATTGTCATATACAGGGCAAATAGCACTTGTGTCTTTTCCCAGCATGTACAGTGTATTGGACTGAGGAGGATCTACTGTTCTTGTCAGTTTCCTATGCAGAGTTGAACTAGATATAGCCCGTGTGTGTAGGAAGCACAGTTCTTTTGTTCTGAGCAAGCTCACTGTTCTGGCCCTATAGGAAACACAGTAGAGTAGCAGAGTGCTCTTTTCTCAAAAGCAGAGTGTGTTTCTTGTAAGGCGAGCTAGTGTTTGTTTCCAAGTACTAAATGGAGTTGAATCACATGCAGTTTCTGTTCCTACGAGCAAGAGATGTTTTCTGGTAAGAAGAGTCACTATTGTGCTCCCATTGTCATACACAGGGCAAATAGCACTGGCTTCTTTTCCCAGCATGTACAGTGTATTGCACTGAAGAGGATCTACTGTTCTTGTCAGTTTCCTAAGCAGAATTGAACTAGATATGGCCCGTGTGTGTAGGAAGCACAGTTCTTTTGTTCTCAGCAAGCTCACTGTTCGGACCACATAAAAAACACAGTAGAGTAGAATAGTGCACTTTTCTCAAAAGCAGAGAGTGTTTCTTGTAAGGCAAGCTAGCGTTTGTTTCCCAGTCCTAAATGGAGATGAATCACATGCAGTTTCTGGTCCTACGAGCAAGAGTTGTTTTCTGTAAGAAGAGTCACTATTGTGCTTCCATTGTCATACACAGTGCAAATAGCCCTCGCGTCTGTTCCCAGCAAGTACAGTGTATTGGACTGAAGAGGAGCTACTGTTTTTGTCAGTTTCCTAAGCAGAGTTCAACTAGGTATGACCTGTGTGTGTAGGAAGCACAGTTCTTTTGTTCTGAGCAAGCTCACTGTTCGGACCCCATAGGAAACACAGTAGAGTAGAAGAGGGCTCTTTTCTCAAAAGCCGAGTGTGTTTCTTGTAAGGCGAGCTGGCATTTGTTTCCGAATTTTAAATGGAGTTGAATCACATGCAGTTTCTGGTCCTACGAGCAAGAGTTGTTTTCTGGTAAGAAGAGTCACTATTGTGCTCCCATTGCCATACACAGTACAAATAGCACTCTCGTCTGTTTCCAGCAAGTACAGTATATTGTTCTGAAGAGGAGCTACTGTTCTTGTCAGTTTCCTAAGCAGAGATGAACTAGATATGACCCATGTGTAGGAAGCACAGTTCTTTTGTTCTGAGCAAGCTCACTGTTTGGAACCCACAGGAAACACAGTAGAGGAGATGTGTGCCCTATTCTCAAAAGCAGAGTGTGTTTCTTGTAAGGCGAGCTGGCGTTTGTTTCCCAATCCTAAATGGAGTTGAATCACATGCAGTTTCTGGTCCTATGAGCATGAGTTGTTTTCTGGTAAAAACAGTCACTATTGCGCTCCCATTGCCATACACAGTACAAATAGCACTCGTGTATGTTTCCAGCAAGTACAGTTTATTGGTCTGAAGAGGAGCTACAGTTCTTGTCAGTTTCCTAAGCAGAGTTGAACTAGATATGGCCCGTGTGTGTAGGAAGCACAGTTCTTTTGTTCTCAGCAAGCTCACTGTTCTGGCCCTATAGGAAACACAGTAGAGTAGAAGAGTGCTCTTTCCTCAAAAGCAGAGTGTGTTTTTTGTAAGGCGAGCTAGCGTTTGTTTCCCAGTCCTAAATGGAGTTGAATCACATGCAGTTTCAGGTCCTACGAGCAAGATTTGTTTTTTGGTAAGGAAAGTCACTATTGCGCTCCCATTGCCATACACAGTGAAAATAGCACTCGCTTCCGTTTCCAGCAAGTACAGTGTATTGGACTGAAGAGGAGCTACTGTTCTTGTCAGTTTCCTAAGCAGAGTTGAACTAGATATGGCCCATGTGTGTAGGAAGCACAGTTCTTTGTTCTGAGCAAGCTCACTGACTGGCCCTGTAGGAAACACAGTAGAGTAGAAGAGTGCTCTTTCCTCAAAAGCAGAGTATGTTTCTTGTAAGGCGAGCTAGTGTTTGTTTCCCAGTACTAAATGGATTTGAATCACATGCAGTTTCAGTTCCTACGAGCAAGAGTTGTTTTCTGGTAAGGAAAGTCACTATTGCGCTCCCATTGCCATGCACAGTGCAAATAGCACTCGCGTCTGTTCCCAGCTAGTACAGTGTATTGGACTGAAGAGGAGCTACTGTTCTTGTCAGTTTCCTAAGCAGAATTGAACTGGATATAGCCATTTGTGTAGGAAGCACAGTTCTTTTGTTCTGAGCAAGCTCACTGTACTGGCCCAATAGGAAACACAGTAGAGTAGAAGACATCTCTTTTCTCAAAAGCAGAGTGTGTTTCTTGTAAGGCAAGCTAGCATTTGTTTCCCAGTCCTAAATGGAGTTCAATCACATGCAGTTTTTGGTCCAACGAGGAAGAGTTGTTTTCTGGTAAGGAAAGTCACTATTGCGCTCCCATTGACATACACAGTGCAAATAGCACTTGCGTCTGTTCCCAGCAAGTACAGTGTATTGGACTGAAGAGGAGCTACTGGTCTTGACAGTTTCCTAAGCAGAGTTGAACTAGATATGGCCCGTGTGCATAGGAAGCACACTTCTTTTGTTCTGAGCAAGCTCACTGTTCGGTACCCATAGGACACATAGTAGAGAAGAGTGCTCTTTTCTCAAAAGCAGAGTGTGTTATTGTAAGGCTGGCTATTGTTTGTTTCCCAGTCAGAAACGGAGTTGAATCTCATGCAGTTTCTGGTCCTACGAGCAAGAGTTGTATTCTGGTAAGGAAAGTCACTATTGGGCTCCCATTGACATACACAGGGCAAATAGCACTGGCATTTGTTCCCAGCATGTACAGTGTATTGGACTGAAGAGGATCTACTGTTCTTGTCAGGTTCCTAGGCAGAGTTGAACTAGATATTGCCCGTGTGTGTATGAAGCACATTTCTTCTGTTCTGAGCAAGCTCACTGTTCTGGCACTATAGGAAACACAGTAGAGTAGAAGAGTACTCTTTTCTCAAACAGAGTGTGTTTCTTGTAAGGCTAGCTAGCGTTTGTTTCCCCGTCCTAAATGGATTTGAATCACATGCAGTTTCTGGTCCTACGAGCAAGAGTTTTTTCTGGTAAGAAGAGTCACTATTGCGCTCCCATTGTCATACACAGGGCAAATACCACTGGCATTTGTTCCCAGCATGTACAGTGTATTGGACTGAAGAAGATCTATTGTTCTTGTCAGGTTCCTAAGCAGAGTTGAACTAGATATGGCCCGTGTGTGTATGAAGCACATTTCTTCTGTTCTGAGCAAGCTCACTGTTCTGGCCCTATAGGAAACACCGTAGAGTAGATGTGTGCCCTATTCTCAAAAGCAGAGTGTGTTTCTTGTAAGGCGAGCTGGCGTTTGTTTCCCAATTTTAAATGGAGTTGAATCACATGCAGTTTCTGGTCATATGAGCAAGAGTTGTTTTTTGGTAAGAAGAGTCACTATTGTGCTCCCATTGCTGTACACAGTGCAAATAGCACTCGCGTCTGTTCCCAGCAAGTACAGTGTATTGGACTGAAGAGGAGCTACTGTTCTTGTCAGTTTCCTAAGCAGAGTTGAACTAGATATGGCCCGTGTGTGTAGGAAGCACAGTTCTATTGGTCTGAGCAAGCTCATTGTTCTGGCACTATAGGAAACACAATAGAGTAGAAGTGTGCCCTTTTCTCAAAAGCAGAGCTTGTTTCTTGTAAGGCAAGCTAGCGTTTGTTTCCCAGTCCTAAGTGGAGTTGAATCACATGCAGTTTCTGGTCCTACGAGCAAGAGTTGTTTTCTGGTAAAAAGAGTCACTATTGCGCTCCCAATGCCGTACACAGTGCAAATAGCACTCGTGTCTATTCCCAGCAAGTACAGTGTATTGGACTGAAGGGGATCTACTGTTCTTGTCAGTTTCCTAAGCAGAGTTGAACTAGATATGGCCCGTGTGTATAGAAAGCACAGTTCTTTTGTTCTGAGCATGCTTACTGTTCGGACCCCATAGGAAACACAGTAGAGTAGAAGAGTGCTCTTTTCTCAAAAGCAGAGTGTGTTTCTTGTAAGGCGAGCTAGCATTTGCTTCCCAGTCCTAAATGGATTTGAATCACATGCAGTTTCTGGTCCTAGAAGCAAGAGTTTTTTCTGGTAAGAAAAGTCACTATTGGGCTCCCATTGTCATACAAAGTGCAAATAGCACTGGCGTCTGTTCCCAGCAAGTACAGTGTATTGGACTGAAGAGGATCTACTGTTCTTGTCAGTTTCCTAAGCAGAATTAAACTAAATATGGCCCGTGTGTGTAGGAAGCACAGTTCTTTTGTTCTGAGCAAGCTCACTGTTTGGACCCCATAGGAAACACAGTAGAGTAGATGTGTGCCCTATTCTCAAAAGCAGAGTGTGTTTCTTGTAAGGCGACCTAGCGTTTGCTTCCCAGTCCTAAATGGATTTGAATCACATGCAGTTTCTGGTCCTACAAGCAAAAGTTTTTTCTGGTAAGAAAAGTGACTATTGCGCTCCCATTGTCATACACAGTGCAAATAGCACTTGTGTCTGTTCCCAGCAAGTATAGTGTATTGGACTGAAGAGGAGCTACTGTTCTTGTCAGTTTCCTAATCAGAGTTGAACTAGATATGACCCGTGTGTGTAGGAAGCTCATTTCATTTTCTGAGCAAGCTCACTGTTTGGACCCCATAGGAAACACAGTAGAGTAGGTGTGTGCCCTATTCTCAAAAGCAGAGTGTGTTTCTTGTAAGGCGAGCTGGCATTTGTTTCCCAATTTTAAATGGAGTTGAATCACATGCAGTTTCTGGTCCTACGAGCAAGAGTTGTTTTCTGGTAAGAAGAGTCACTATTGTGCTCCCATTGCCATACACAGTACAAATAGCACTCCCGTCTGTTTCCAGCAAGTACAGTATGTTGGTCTGAAGAGGAGCTACTGTTCTTGTCAGTTTCCTAAGCAGAGTTGAACTAGATATGACCCATGTGTAGGAAGCACAGTTCTTTTGTTCTGAGCAAGCTCACTGTTTGGAACCCACAGGAAACACAGTAGAGGAGATGTGTGCCCTATTCTCAAAAGCAGAGTGTGTTTCTTGTAAGGCGAGCTGGCGTTTGTTTCCCAGTCCTAAATGGAGTTGAATCACATGCAGTTTCTGGTCCTACGAGCATGAGTTGTTTTCTGGTAAGAAGAGTCACTATTGCGCTCCCATTGCCATACACAGTACAAATAGCACCCGCGTATGTTTCCAGCAAGTACAGTTTATTGGTCTGAAGAGGAGCTACAGTTCTTGTCAGTTTCCTAAGCAGAGTTGAACTAGATATGGCCCGTGTGTGTAGGAAGCACAGTTCTTTTGTTCTCAGCAAGCTCACTGTTCTGGCCCTATAGGAAACACAGTAGAGTAGAAGAGTGCTCTTTCCTCAAAAGCAGAGTGTGTTTTTTGTAAGGCGAGCTAGCGTTTGTTTCCCAGTCCTAAATGGAGTTGAATCACATGCAGTTTCAGGTCCTACGAGCAAGATTTGTTTTTTGGTAAGGAAAGTCACTATTGCGCTCCCATTGCCATACACAGTGCAAATAGCACTCGCTTCTGTTCCCAGCAAGTACAGTGTATTGGACTGAAGAGGAGCTACTGTTCTTGTCAGTTTCCTAAGCAGAGTTGAACTAGATATGGCCCATGTGTGTAGGAAGCACAGTTCTTTGTTCTGAGCAAGCTCACTGACTGGCCCTGTAGGAAACACAGTAGAGTAGAAGAGTGCTCTTTCCTCAAAAGCAGAGTGTGTTTCTTGTAAGGCGAGCTAGTGTTTGTTTCCCAGTACTAAATGGATTTGAATCACATGCAGTTTCAGTTCCTACGAGCAAGAGTTGTTTTCTGGTAAGGAAAGTCACTATTGCGCTCCCATTGCCATGCACAGTGCAAATAGCACTCGCGTCTGTTCCCAGCTAGTACAGTGTATTGGACTGAAGAGGAGCTACTGTTCTTGTCAGTTTCCTAAGCAGAATTGAACTGGATATAGCCATTTGTGTAGGAAGCACAGTTCTTTTGTTCTGAGCAAGCTCACTGTACTGGCCCTATAGGAAACACAGTAGAGTAGAAGACATCTCTTTTCTCAAAAGCAGAGTGTGTTTCTTGTAAGGCAAGCTAGCATTTGTTTCCCAGTCCTAAATGGAGTTCAATCACATGCAGTTTTTGGTCCAACGAGGAAGAGTTGTTTTCTGGTAAGGAAAGTCACTATTGCGCTCCCATTGACATACACAGTGCAAATAGCACTTGCGTCTGTTCCCAGCAAGTACAGTGTATTGGACTGAAGAGGAGCTACTGGTCTTGACAGTTTCCTAAGCAGAGTTGAACTAGATATGGCCCGTGTGCATAGGAAGCACACTTCTTTTGTTCTGAGCAAGCTCACTGTTCGGTACCCATAGGACACATAGTAGAGAAGAGTGCTCTTTTCTCAAAAGCAGAGTGTGTTATTGTAAGGCTGGCTATTGTTTGTTTCCCAGTCAGAAACGGAGTTGAATCTCATGCAGTTTCTGGTCCTACGAGCAAGAGTTGTATTCTGGTAAGGAAAGTCACTATTGGGCTCCCATTGACATACACAGGGCAAATAGCACTGGCATTTGTTCCCAGCATGTACAGTGTATTGGACTGAAGAGGATCTACTGTTCTTGTCAGGTTCCTAAGCAGAGTTGAACTAGGTATTGCCCGTGTGTGTATGAAGCACATTTCTTCTGTTCTGAGCAAGCTCACTGTTCTGGCACTATAGGAAACACAGTAGAGTAGAAGAGTACTCTTTTCTCAAACAGAGTGTGTTTCTTGTAAGGCTAGCTAGCGTTTGTTTCCCCGTCCTAAATGGATTTGAATCACATGCAGTTTCTGGTCCTACGAGCAAGAGTTTTTTCTGGTAAGAAGAGTCACTATTGCGCTCCCATTGTCATACACAGGGCAAATAGCACTGGCATTTGTTCCCAGCATGTACAGTGTATTGGACTGAAGAAGATCTATTGTTCTTGTCAGGTTCCTAAGCAGAGTTGAACTAGATATGGCCCGTGTGTGTTTGAAGCACATTTCTTCTGTTCTGAGCAAGCTCACTGTTCTGGCCCTATAGGAAACACCGTAGAGTAGATGTGTGCCCTATTCTCAAAAGCAGAGTGTGTTTCTTGTAAGGCGAGCTGGCGTTTGTTTCCCAATTTTAAATGGAGTTGAATCACATGCAGTTTCTGGTCATATGAGCAAGAGTTGTTTTTTGGTAAGAAGAGTCACTATTGTGCTCCCATTGCTGTACACAGTGCAAATAGCACTCGCGTTTGTTCCCAGCAAGTACAGTGTATTGGACTGAAGAGGAGCTACTGTTCTTGTCAGTTTCCTAAGCAGAGTTGAACTAGATATGGCCCGTGTGTGTAGGAAGCACAGTTCTTTTGGTCTGAGCAAGCTCATTGTTCTGGCACTATAGGAAACACAATAGAGTAGAAGTGTGCCCTTTTCTCAAAAGCAGAGCTTGTTTCTTGTAAGGCAAGCTAGCGTTTGTTTCCCAGTTTTAAGTGGAGTTGAATCACATGCAGTTTCTGGTCCTACGAGCAAGAGTTGTTTTCTGGTAAAAAGAGTCACTATTGCGCTCCCAATGCCGTACACAGTGCAAATAGCACTCGTGTCTATTCCCAGCAAGTACAGTGTATTGGACTGAAGGGGATCTACTGTTCTTGTCAGTTTCCTAAGCAGAGTTGAACTAGATATGGCCCGTGTGTATAGAAAGCACAGTTCTTTTGTTCTGAGCATGCTCACTGTTCGGACCCCATAGGAAACACAGTAGAGTAGAAGAGTGCTCTTTTCTCAAAAGCAGAGTGTGTTTCTTGTAAGGCGAGCTAGCATTTGCTTCCCAGTCCTAAATGGATTTGAATCACATGCAGTTTCTGGTCCTAGAAGCAAGAGTTTTTTCTGGTAAGAAAAGTCACTATTGGGCTCCCATTGTCATACAAAGTGCAAATAGCACTGGCGTCTGTTCCCAGCAAGTACAGTGTATTGGACTGAAGAGGATCTACTGTTCTTGTCAGTTTCCTAAGCAGAATTAAACTAAATATGGCCCGTGTGTGTAGGAAGCACAGTTCTTTTGTTCTGAGCAAGCTCACTGTTTGGACCCCATAGGAAAAACAGTAGAGTAGATGTGTGCCCTATTCTCAAAAGCAGAGTGTGTTTCTTGTAAGGCGACCTAGCGTTTGCTTCCCAGTCCTAAATGGATTTGAATCACATGCAGTTTCTGGTCCTACAAGCAAAAGTTTTTTCTGGTAAGAAAAGTGACTATTGCGCTCCCATTGTCATACACAGTGCAAATAGCACTTGTGTCTGTTCCCAGCAAGTATAGTGTATTGGACTGAAGAGGAGCTACTGTTCTTGTCAGTTTCCTAATCAGAGTTGAACTAGATATGACCCGTGTGTGTAGGAAGCTCATTTCATTTTCTGAGCAAGCTCACTGTTTGGACCCCATAGGAAACACAGTAGAGTAGGTGTGTGCCCTATTCTCAAAAGCAGAGTGTGTTTCTTGTAAGGCGAGCTGGCATTTGTTTCCCAATTTTAAATGGAGTTGAATCACATGCAGTTTCTGGTCCTACGAGCAAGAGTTGTTTTCTGGTAAGAAGAGTCACTATTGTGCTCCCATTGCCATACACAGTACAAATAGCACTCCCGTCTGTTTCCAGCAAGTACAGTATGTTGGTCTGAAGAGGAGCTACTGTTCTTGTCAGTTTCCTAAGCAGAGTTGAACTAGATATGACCCATGTGTAGGAAGCACAGTTCTTTTGTTCTGAGCAAGCTCACTGTTTGGAACCCACAGGAAACACAGTAGAGGAGATGTGTGCCCTATTCTCAAAAGCAGAGTGTGTTTCTTGTAAGGCGAGCTGGCGTTTGTTTCCCAGTCCTAAATGGAGTTGAATCACATGCAGTTTCTGGTCCTACGAGCATGAGTTGTTTTCTGGTAAGAAGAGTCACTATTGCGCTCCCATTGCCATACACAGTACAAATAGCACCCGCGTATGTTTCCAGCAAGTACAGTTTATCGGTCTGAAGAGGAGCTACAGTTCTTGTCAGTTTCCTAAGCAGAGTTGAACTAGATATGGCCCGTGTGTGTAGGAAGCACAGTTCTTTTGTTCTCAGCAAGCTCACTGTTCAGACCACATAGAAAACACAGTAGAATAGTAGAGTGCTCTTTTCTCAAAAGCAGAGTGTGTTTCTTGTAAGGCGAGCTAGCGTTTGTTTCCCAATCCTAAATGGAGTTGAATCACAGGCAGATTCTGGTCCTACGAGCAAGAGTTGTTTTCTGGTAAGAAGAGTACAAATAGCACTCACCTCTGTTTCCAGCAAGTACAGTGTATTGGACTGAAGAGGAGCTACAGTTCTTGTCAGTTTCCTAAGCAGAGTTGAACTAGATGTGGCCCGTGTGTGTAGGAAGCACAGTTCTTTGTTCTGAGCAAGCTCACTGTTCTGGCCCTATAGGAAACACAATAGAGTAGAAGAGTGCTCTTTCCTCAAAAGCAGAGTGTGTTTCTTGTAAGGCGAGCTAGCGTTTGTTTCCCAGTACTAAATGGAGTTGAATCACATGCAGTTTCAGTTCCTACGAGCAAGAGTTGTTTTCTGGCAAGGAAAGTCACTATTGCGCTCCCATTGCCATACACAGTGCAAATAGCACTGGCGTCTGTTCCCAGCAAGTACAGTGTATTGGACTGAAGAGGATCTACTGTTCTTGTCAGTTTCCTAAGCAGAATTGAACTAGATATGTCCCGTGTGTGTAGGAAGCACAGTTCTTTTGTTCTGAGCAAGCTCACTGTTTGGACCTCATAGGACACACAGTAGAGTAGATGTGTGCCCTATTCTCAAAAGCAGAGTGTGTTTCTTGTAAGGCGAGCTAGCGTTTGCTTCCCAGTCCTAAACGGATTTGAATCTCATGCAGTTTCTGGTCCTACGAGCAAGAGTTGTATTCTGGTAAGAAAAGTGACTATTGCGCTCCCATTGTCATACACAGTGCAAATAGCACTTGTGTCTGTTCCCAGCAAGTATAGTGTATTGGACTGAAGAGGAGCTACCGTTCTTGTCAGTTTCCTAATCAGAGTTGGACTAGATATGACCCGTGTGTGTAGGAAGCACATTTCATTTGTTCTGAGCAAGCTCACTGTTTGGACCCCATAGGAAACACAGTAGAGTAGGTGTGTGCCCTATTCTCAAAAGCAGAGTGTGTTTCTTGTAAGTCGAGCTGGCATTTGTTTCCCAATTTTAAATGGAGTTGAATCACATGCAGTTTCTGGTCCTACGAGCATGAGTTGTTTTTTGGTAAGAAGAGTCACTATTGTGCTCCCATTGCCATACACAGTACAAATAGCACTCGCGTATGTTTCCAGAAAGTACAGTATATTGGTATGAAGAGGAGCTACTGTTCTTGTCAGTTTCCTAAGCAGAGTTGAACTAGGTATAGGTGGTGTGTGTAGGAAGCACAGTTTTTTTGTTCTGAGCAACCTCACTGTTCGAACCCCATAGGAAACACAGTAGGGTAGAAGAGTGCACTTTTCTCAAAAGCATAGTATGCCTCTTTTAAGGCGAGCTAGCGTTTGTTTCCCAGTCCTAAATGGGGTTGAAATACACATGCAGTTTCTGGTCCTATGAGCTAGAGTTGTTTTCTGGTAAGAAGAGTCACTATTGCGCTCCCTTTGCCTTACACAGTGCAAATAGCACTCGCGTCTGTTCCCAGCAAGTACAGTGTTTTGGACTGAAGAGGAGCTGCTGTTCTTGTCAGTTTCATAAGCAGAATTGAACTAGATATGGCCCGTGTGTGTAGGAAGCACAGTTCTTTTGTTCTGAGCAAGCTCACTGTTTTGGCTCTATAGGAAACACAGTAGAGTAGAAGAGTGCTCTTTTCTCAAAAGCAGAGTGTGTTTCTTGTAAAGCGAGCTAGCGTTTGTTTCCTAGACCTAAATGGAGTTGAATCAAATGTAGTTTCTGGTCCTACGAGCAAGAGTTGTTTTCTGGTAAGAAGAGTCACTATTGCGCTCCCTTTGCCTTACACAGTGCAAATAGCACTCGCGTCTGTTCCCAGCAAGTACAGTGTTTTGGACTGAAGAGGAGCTGCTGTTCTTGTCAGTTTCATAAGCAGAATTGAACTAGATATGGCCCGTGTGTGTAGGAAACACAGTTCTTTTGTTCTGAGCAAGCTCACTGTTTGGACCTCATAGGACACACAGTAGAGTAGATGTGTGCCCTATTCTCAAAAGCAGAGTGTGTTTCTTGTAAGTCGAGCTGGCATTTGTTTCCCAATTTTAAATGGAGTTGAATCACATGCAGTTTCTGGTCCTACGAGCATGAGTTGTTTTCTGGTAA
The DNA here is from genome assembly GCF_949786415.1 of Peromyscus eremicus. NCBI lineage: Eukaryota > Metazoa > Chordata > Mammalia > Rodentia > Cricetidae > Peromyscus > Peromyscus eremicus. The sequence continues at coordinate 268,592 of NW_026734424.1, forward strand.
GAAGAGTCACTATTGTGCTCCCATTGCCATACACAGTACAAATAGCACTCGCGTCTGTTTCCAGCAAGTACAGTATATTGGTCTGAAGAGGAGCTACTGTTCTTGTCAGTTTTCTAAGCAGAGTTGAACTAGATATGACCCATGTGTAGGAAGCACAGTTCTTTTGTTCTGAGCAAGCTCAATGTTTGGAACCAACAGGAAACACAGTAGAGGTGATGTGTGCCCTATTCTCAAAAGCAGAGTGTGTTTCTTGTAAGGCGAGCTAGCGTTTGTTTCCCAGTCCTAAATGGAGTTGAATCACATGCAGTTTCTGGTCCTACGAGCATGAGTTGTTTTCTGGTAAGAAGAGTCACTATTGCGCTCCCTTTGCCATACACAGTACAAATAGCACTCGCGTATGTTTCCAGCAAGTACAGTGTATTGGTCTGAAGAGGAGCTACAGTTCTTGTCAGTTTCCTAAGCAGAGTTGAACTAGATATGGCCCGTGTGTGTAGGAAGCACAGTTCTTTTGTTCTGAGCAATCTCACTGTTCGGACCACTGAGAAACACAGTAGAGTAGTGGAGTGCTCTTTTCTCAAAAGCACAGTGTGTTTCTTGTAAGGCGAGCTAGCGTTTATTTCCCAGTACTAAATGGATTTGAATCACATGCAGTTTCTGGTCCTACGAGCAAGAGTTTTTTCTGGTAAGAAGAGTCACTATTGCGCTCCCATTGTCATACACAGGACAAATAGCACTGGCAGTTGTTCCCAGCATGTACAGTGTATTGGACTGAAGAGGATCTACTGTTCTTGTCAGGTTCCTAAGCAGAGTTGAACTAGATATGGCCCGTGTGTGTATGAAGCACATTTCTTCTGTTCTGAGCAAGCTCACTGTTCTGGCCCTATAGGAAACACCGTAGAGTAGATGTGTGCCCTATTCTCAAAAGCAGAGTGTGTTTCTTGTAAGGTGAGCTGGCGTTTGTTTCCCAATCCTAAATGGAGTTGAATCACATGCAGTTTCTGGTCATACGAGCAAGAGTTGTTTTTTGGTAAGAAGAGTCACTATTGTGCTCCCATTGCTGTACACAGTGCAAATAGCACTCGCGTCTGTTCCCAGCAAGTACAGTTTATTGGACTGAAGAGGAGCTACTGTTCTCGTCAGTTTCCAAAGCAGAGTTGAACTAGATATGGCCCGTGTGTGTAGGAAGCACAGTTCTTTTGGTCTGAGCAAGCTCATTGTTCTGGCACTATAGGAAACACAGTAGAGTAGAAGTGTGCCCTTTTCTCAAAAGCAGAGCTTGTTTCTTGTAAGGCAAGCTAGCGTTTGTTTCCCAGTCCTAAGTGGAGTTGAATCACATGCAGTTTCTGGTCCTACGAGCAAGAGTTGTTTTCTGGTAAAAAGAGTCACTATTGCGCTCCCAATGCCATACACAGTGCAAATAGCACTCGCGTCTATTCCCAGCAAGTACAGTGTATTGGACTGAAGGGGATCTACTGTTCTTGTCAGTTTCCTAAGCAGAGTTGAACTAGATATGGCCCGTGTGTATAGGAAGCACAGTTCTTTTGTTCTGAGCATGCTCACTGTTCGGACCCCATAGGAAACACAGTAGAGTAGAAGAGTGCTCTTTTTTCAAAAGCAGAGTGTGTTTCTTGTAAGGCGAGCTAGCATTTGCTTCCCAGTCATAAATGGATTTGAATCACATGCAGTTTCTGGTCCTAGAAGCAAGAGTTTTTTCTGGTAAGAAAAGTCACTATTGGGCTCCCATTGTCATACAAAGTGCAAATAGCACTGGCGTCTGTTCCCAGCAAGTACAGTGTATTGGACTGAAGAGGATCTACTGTTCTTGTCAGTTTCCTAAGCAGAATTGAACTAGATATGTCCCGTGTGTGTAGGAAGCACAGTTCTTTTGTTCTGAGCAAGCTCACTGTTTGGACCCCATAGGACACACAGTAGAGTAGATGTGTGCCCTATTCTCAAAAGCAGAGTGTGTTTCTTGTAAGGCGAGCTAGCGTTTGCTTCCCACTCCTAAATGGATTTGAATCACATGCAGTTTCTGGTCTTACAAGCAAAAGTTTTTTCTGGTAAGAAAAGTGACTATTGCGCTCCCATTGTCATACACAGTGCAAATAGCACTTGTGTCTGTTCCCAGCAAGTATAGTGTATTGGACTGAAGAGAAGCTACTGTTCTTGTCAGTTTCCTAATCAGAGTTGGACTAGATATGACCCGTGTGTGTAGGAAGCACATTTCATTTGTTCTGAGCAAGCTCACTGTTTGGACCCCATAGGAAACACAGTAGAGTAGGTGTGTGCCCTATTCTCAAAAGCAGAGTGTGTTTCTTGTAAGTCGAGCTGGCATTTGTTTCCCAATTTTAAATGGAGTTGAATCACATGCAGTTTCTGGTCCTACGAGCATGAGTTGTTTTCTGGTAAGAAGAGTCACTATTGTGCTCCCATTGCCATACACAGTACAAATAGCACTCGCGTCTGTTTCCAGCAAGTACAGTATATTGGTCTGAAGAGGAGCTACTGTTCTTGTCAGTTTTCTAAGCAGAGTTGAACTAGATATGACCCATGTGTAGGAAGCACAGTTCTTTTGTTCTGAGCAAGCTCAATGTTTGGAACCAACAGGAAACACAGTAGAGGTGATGTGTGCCCTATTCTCAAAAGCAGAGTGTGTTTCTTGTAAGGCGAGCTGGCGTTTGTTTCCAAGTCCTAAATGGAGTTGAATCACATGCAGTTTCTGGTCCTACGAGCATGAGTTGTTTTCTGGTAAGAAGAGTCACTATTGCGCTCCCTTTGCCATACACAGTACAAATAGCACTCGCGTATGTTTCCAGCAAGTACAGTGTATTGGTCTGAAGAGGAGCTACAGTTCTTGTCAGTTTCCTAAGCAGAGTTGAACTAGATATGGCCCGTGTGTGTAGGAAGCACAGTTCTTTTGTTCTGAGCAATCTCATTGTTCGGACCACATAGAAAACACAGTAGAGTAGTGGAGTGCTCTTTTCTCAAAAGCAGAGTGTGTTTCTTGTAAGGCGAGCTAGCGTTTGTTTCCCAGTACTAAATGGATTTGAATCACATTTTGTTTCTGGTCCTACGAGCAAGAGTTTGTTCTGGTAAGAAGAGTCACTATTGCGCTCCCATTGTCATACACAGGGCAAATAGCACTGGCATTTGTTCCCAGCATGTACAGTGTATTGGACTGAAGAGGATCTAGTGTTCTTGTCAGGTTCCTAAGCAGAGTTGAACTAGATATGTCCCGTGTGTGTATGAAGCACATTTCTTCTGTTCTGACCAAGCTCACTGTTCTGGCCCTATAGGAAACACCGTAGAGTAGATGTGTGCCCTATTCTCAAAAGCAGAGTGTGTTTCTTGTAAGGCGAGCTGGCGTTTGTTTCCCAATCCTAAATGGAGTTGAATCACATGCAGTTTCTGGTCATACGAGCAAGAGTTGTTTTTTGGTAAGAAGAGTCACTATTGTGCTCCCATTGCTGTACACAGTGCAAATAGCACTCGCGTCTGTTCCCAGCAAGTACAGTGTATTGGACTGAAGAGGAGCTACTGTTCTCGTCAGTTTCCAAAGCAGAGTTGAACTAGATATGGCCCGTGTGTGTAGGAAGCACAGTTCTTTTGGTCTGAGCAAGCTCATTGTTCTGGCACTATAGGAAACACAGTAGAGTAGAAGTGTGCCCTTTTCTCAAAAGCAGAGCTTGTTTCTTGTAAGGCAAGCTAGCGTTTGTTTCCCAGTCCTAAGTGGAGTTGAATCACATGCAGTTTCTGGTCCTACGAGCAAGAGTTGTTTTCTGGTAAAAAGAGTCACTATTGCGCTCCCAATGCCTCACACAGTGCAAATAGCACTCGCGTCTATTCCCAGCAAGTACAGTGTATTGGACTGAAGGGGATCTACTGTTCTTGTCAGAATCCTAAGTAGAGTTGAACTAGATATGGCCCGTGTGTATAGGAAGCACAGTTCTTTTGTTCTGAGCATGCTCACTGTTCGGACCACATAGGAGAAACAGTAGAGTAGAAGAGTGCTCTTTTTTCAAAAGCAGAGTGTGTTTCTTGTAAGGCGAGCTAGCGTTTGCTTCCCAGTCCTAAATGGACTTGAATCACATGCAGTTTCTGGTCCTAGAAGCAAGAGTTTTTTCTGGTAAGAAAAGTCACTATTGGGCTCCCATTGTCATACAAAGTGCAAATAGCACTGGCGTCTGTTCCCAGCAAGTACAGTGTATTGGACTGAAGAGGATCTACTGTTCTTGTCAGTTTCCTAAGCAGAATTGAACTAGATATGGCCCGTGTGTAGGAAGCACAGTTCTTTTGTTCTGAGCAAGCTCACTGTTTGGACCCCATAGGACACACAGTAGAGTAGATGTGTGCCCTATTCTCAAAAGCAGAGTGTGTTTCTTGTAAGGCGAGCTAGCGTTTGCTTCCCAGTCCTAAATGGATTTGAATCACATGCAGTTTCTGGTCTTACAAGCAAAAGTTTTTCCTGGTAAGAAAAGTGACTATTTATTGCGCTCCCATTGTCATACACAGTGCAAATAGCACTTGTGTCTGTTCCCAGCAAGTATAGTGTATTGGACTGAAGAGGAGCTACTGTTCTTTTCAGTTTCCTAATCAGAGTTGGACTAGATATGACCCGTGTGTGTAGGAAGCACATTTCATTTGTCCTGAGCAAGCTCACTGTTTGGACCCCATAGGAAACACAGTAGAGTAGGTGTGTGCCCTATTCTCAAAAGCAGAGTGTGTTTCTTGTAAGTCGAGCTGGCATTTGTTTCCCAATTTTAAATGGAGTTGAATCACATGCAGTTTCTGGTCCTACGAGCATGAGTTGTTTTCTGGTAAGAAGAGTCACTATTGTGCTCCCATTGCCATACACAGTACAAATAGCACTCGCGTCTGTTTCCAGCAAGTACAGTATATTGGTCTGAAGAGGAGCTACTGTTCTTGTCAGTTTTCTAAGCAGAGTTGAACTAGATATGACCCATGTGTAGGAAGCACAGTTCTTTTGTTCTGAGCAAGCTCAATGTTTGGAACCAACAGGAAACACAGTAGAGGTGATGTGTGCCCTATTCTCAAAAGCAGAGTGTGTTTCTTGTAAGGCGAGCTGGCGTTTGTTTCCAAGTCCTAAATGGAGTTGAATCACATGTAGTTTCTGGTCCTACGAGCATGAGTTGTTTTCTGGTAAGAAGAGTCACTATTGCGCTCCCTTTGCCATACACAGTACAAATAGCACTCGCGTATGTTTCCAGCTAGTACAGTGTATTGGTCTGAAGAGGAGCTACAGTTCTTGTCAGTTTCCTAAGCAGAGTTGAACTAGATATGGCCCGTGTGTGTAGGAAGCACAGTTCTTTTGGTCTGAGCAAGCTCATTGTTCTGGCACTATAGGAAACACTGTAGAGTAGAAGTGTGCCCTTTTCTCAAAAGCAGAGTTTGTTTCTTGTAAGGCAAGCTAGCGTTTGTTTCCCAGTCCTAAGTGGAGTTGAATCACATGCAGTTTCTGGTCCTACGAGCAAGAGTTGTTTTCTGGTAAAAAGAGTCACTATTGCGCTCCCAATGCCTCACACAGTGCAAATAGCACTCGCGTCTATTCCCATCAAGTACAGTGTATTGGACTGAAGGGGATCTACTGTTCTTGTCAGTTTCCTAAGCAGAGTTGAACTAGATACGGCCCGTGTGTATAGGAAGCACAGTTCTTTTGTTCTGAGCATGCTCACTGTTCGGACCCCATAGGAAAAACAGTAGAGTAGAAGAGTGCTCTTTTTTCAAAAGCAGAGTGTGTTTCTTGTAAGGCGAGCTAGCGTTTGCTTCCCAGTCCTAAATGGATTTGAATCACATGCAGTTTCTGGTCTTACAAGCAAAAGTTTTTTCTGGTAAGAAAAGTGACTATTGCGCTTCCATTGTCATACACAGTGCAAATAGCACTTGTGTCTGTTCCCAGCAAGTATAGTGTATTGGACTGAAGAGGAGCTACTGTTCTTGTCAGTTTCCTAATCAGAGTTGGACTAGATATGACCCGTGTGTGTAGGAAGCACATTTCATTTGTTCTGAGCAAGCTCACTGTTTGGACCCAATAGGAAACACAGTAGAGTAGGTGTGTGCCCTATTCTCAAAAGCAGAGTGTGTTTCCTGTAAGTCGAGCTGGCATTTGTTTCCCAATTTTAAATGGAGTTGAATCACATGCAGTTTCTGGTCCTACGAGCATGAGTTGTTTTCTGGTAAGAAGAGTCACTATTGTGCTCCCATTGCCATACACAGTACAAATAGCACTCGCGTATGTTTCCAGAAAGTAGAGTATATTGGTATGAAGAGGAGCTACTGTTCTTGTCAGTTTTCTAAGCAGAGTTGAACTAGATATGACCCATGTGTAGGAAGCACAGTTTTTTTGTTCTGAGCAATCTCACTGTTCGGACCACATAGAAAACACAGTAGAGTAGTGGAGTGCTCTTTTCTCAAAAGCAGAGTGTGTTTCTTGTAAGGCGAGCTAGCGTTTGTTTCCCAGTACTAAATGGAGTTGAATCACATGCAGTTTCAGTTCCTACGAGCAATAGTTGTTTTCTGGTAAGGAAAGTCACTATTGCGCTCCCATTGCCATACACAGTGCAAATAACACTCGCGTCTTTTCCCAGCAAGTACAGTGTATTGGACTGAAGAGGAGCTACTGTTCTTGTTAGTTTCCTAAGCAGAGTTGAACTATATATGACCCGTGTGTGCAGGAAGCACAATTCTATTGTTTTGAGCAAGCTCACTGTTTGTTCCCCATAGGAAACACAGTAGAGAAGATGTATGCCCTATTCTCCAAAGCAGAGCGAGTTTCTTGTAAGGCGAGCTAGCGTTTGTTTCCCAGTCCTAAGTGGATTGAATCAAATGCAGTTTCTGGTCCTAAGAGCAAGAGTTGTTTTCTGGTAAGAAGAGTCACTATTGTGCTCCCATTGCCGTACACAGTGCAAATAGCACTCGCATCTGTTCCCAGTAATTACAGTGTATTGGACTGAAGAGGAGATACTGTTCTTCTCAGTTTCCTAAGCAGAGATGAACTAGATATGGCCCGTGTGTAGGAAGCACACTTCTTTTGTTCTGAGCAAGGTCACTGTTTGAACCGCATAGGAAACACAGTAGAGTAGATGTGTGCCCTATTCTCAAAAGCAGAGTGTGTTTCTTGTAAGGCGAGGTAGCGTTTGTTTCCCAATCCTAAATGCAGTTGAATCACATGCAGTTTCTGGTCCTACGAGCAAGAGTTGTTTTGTGGTAAGAAGAGTCACTATTGCGCTCCCATTGTCATACACAGGGCAAACAGCACTGGCGTCTGTTTCCAGTAAGTACAGTGTATTGGACGGAAGAGGATCTACTGTTCTGGTCAGTTTCCTAAGGAGAATTGAACTAGATATTGCCTGTGTGTGTAGGAAGCACAGTTCTTTTGTTCTGAGCAAGCTCACTGTTCTGGTCCTATAGGAAACACAGTAGAGTAGAAAAGGCCTCTTTTCTCAAAAGCAGAGTGTGTTTCTTCTAAGGTGAGCAGGCGTTTATTTCTCAGTCCTAAATGGAGTTGAATCAAATGCAGTTTTTGGTCCTATGAGCAAGAGTTGTTTTCTGGTAAAAGGAGTCAGTATTGCGCTCCCATTGCCATACACAGTACATATAGCACTCGCGTTTGTTTAACACATGTACAGTGTATTGGTCTGAAGAGGATCTACTGTTATTGTCAGTTTCCTAAGCAAAATTGAACTAGATATGGCCATGTGTAGGAAGCACAGTTCTTTTGTTCTGAGCAAGCTCACTGTTCTGGTGCTATAGGAAACACAGTAGAGTAGAAGAGTGCTGTTTTCTCAAAAGCAGAGTGTGTTTCTTGTAAGGCGAGCTAGCGTTTGTTTTCAAGTTCTAAATGGAGTTGAATCACATGCAGTTTTTGGTCCTACACGCAAGAGTTGTTTTCTGGTAAGGAAAGTCACTATTGCGCTCCCATTGCCATACACAGTGCAAATAGCCCTCGCATCTGTTCCCATCAAGTACAGTGTATTGGGCTGAAGAGGAGCTAATGTTCTTGTCATTTTCCTCAGCAGAGTTGAATTAGATATGGCGCGAGTGTGTAGGAAGCACAGTTCTTTTGTTCTCAGCAACCTCACAATTCGGACCCCATAGTAATCAAAGTAGAGTTGAAGAGTGTAATTTACTCAAGAAGAAGAGTGTGTTTCTTGTAAGGTGAGCTAGCGTTTGTTTCCCAGTCCTAAATGGAGTTGAATGACATTCACTTTCTGGTCCTATGAACAAGAGTTGTTTTCTGGTAAGAAGAGTAACTATTGCGCTCCCATTGCTGTACACAGTGCAAAGAGCACTCGCGTATGTGCCCAGCAAGTGCAGTGTATTGGACTGAAGAGGAGCTACTGTTCTTGTCATTTTCCTAAGCAGAGTTGAACTAGATATGACCCGTGTGTGTAGGAAGCACAGTTCTTTTGTTCTGAGCAAGCACACTGTTTGGACCCCATAGGAAACACAGTAGAGTAGATGTGTGCCCTATTCTCAAAAGCAGAGTGTGTTTCTTGTAAGGCGAGCTAGCGTTTTTCCCAATCCTAACTGGAGTTGAATCACATGCAGTTTCTGGTCCTACGAGCAAGAGTTGTTTTGTGGTAAGAAGAGTCACTATTGTGCTCCCATTGTCATACACAGGGCAAATAGCACTCGCGTCTGTTCCCAGTAAGTACAGTGTATTGGACTGAAGAGGATCTACTGTTCTTGTCAGTTTCCTAAGGAGAATTGAACTAGATATGGCCCGTGTGTGTAGGAAGCACAGTTCTTTTGTTTTGAGCAAGCTCACTGTTCTGGCCCTATAAAAAACACAGTAGAGTAGAAAAGGGCTCTTTTCTCAAAAGCAGAGTGTGTTTCTTCTAAGGCAAGCTGGTGTTTGTTTCTCAGTCCTAAATGGAGTTGAATCAAATGCAGTTTTTGGTCCTACGAGCAAGAGTTGTTTTCTGGTAAGAAGAGTCAGTATTGCGCTCCCATTGCCATACACAGTACATATAGCACTCACGTTTGTTTAACGCAAGTACAGTGTATTGGTTTGAAGAGGAGCTACTGTTCTTTTCAGTTTCCTAAGCAGAGTTGAACTAGATATGGCCCGTGTGTGTAGGAAGCACACTTCTTTTGTTCTGAGCAAGCTCACTGTTCGAACCCCATAGGAAACACAGTAGAGTAGAAGAGTGCTCTTTTCTCAAAAGCAGAGTGTGTTTCTTGTAAGGCGAGCTAGCATTTGTTTCCCAGTCCTAAATGGAGTTGAAATACACATGCAGTTTCTGGTCCTACAAGCAAGAGTTGTTTTCTGGTAAGAAGAGACACTATTGCGCTCCCATTTTCATACACAATGCAAATAGCACTGGCGTCTGTTCCCAGCAAGTACAGTGTATTGGACTGAAGAGGATCTACTGTTCTTGTCATTTTACTGAGCACAATTGAACTAGATATGGCCATGTGTAGGAAGCACAGTTCTTTTGTTCTGAGCAAGCTCACTGTTCTGGCCCTATAGGAAACACATTAGAGTAGAAGAGTGCTGTTTTCTCAAAAGCAGAGTGTGTTTCTTGTAAGGCGAGCTAGCGTTTGTTTCCAAGTTGTAAATGGAGTTGAATCACATGCAGTTTTTGGTCTTACACGCAAGAGTTGTTTTCTGGTAAGGAAAGTCACTATTGCGCTCCCATTGCCATACACAGTGCAAATAGCCCTCGCATCTGTTCCCAGCAAGTACAGTGTATTGGGCTGAAGAGGAGCTAATGTTCTTGTCATTTTCCTAAGCAGAGTTGAAATAGATATGGCCCGTGTGTGTAGGAAGCACCGTTCTTTTGTTTTGAGCAAGCTCACTGTTCGAACACCACAGGAAACACAGTAGAGTAAAAGAGTGCTCTTTTCTCAAAAGCAGAGTGTGTTTCTTGTAAGGCGAGCTAGCATTTGTTTCCCAGTCCTAAATGGAGTTGAAATACACATGCAGTTTCGGGTCCTACGAGCAAGAGTTGTTTTCTCGTAAGAAGAGTCACTATTGCGCTCCCTTTGCCATACACAGTTCAAATAGCACTCGCGTCTGTTCCCAACAAGTACAGTGTATTGGACTGAAGAGGAGCTACTGTTCTTGTCAGTTTCCTAAGCAGAGTTGAACTAGATATGGCCCGTGTGTGTAGGAAGCACAGCTCTTTTGTTCTCAGCAAGCTCACTGTTCTGGCCCTACAGGAAACAAAGTAGAGTAGAAGAGTGCTCTTTCCTCAAAAGCAGAGTGTGTTTCTAGTAAGGCGAGCTAGTGTTTGTTTCCCAGTCCTAAATGAAGTTGAATCACATGCAGTTTCTGGTCCTAAGAGCAAGAGTTGTTTTCTGGTAAGAAGAGTCACTATTGCGCTCCCATTGCTGTTCACAGTGCAAATAGTACTCGCGTCTGTTCCCAGCAAGTACAGTGTATTGGACTGAAGAGGAGCTACTGTTCTTGTTAGTTTCCTAAGCAGAGTTGAACTAGATATGGCCCGTGTGTGTAGGAAGCACAGTTCTTTTGTTCTGAGCAAGCTCACTGTTCTGGCACTATAGGAAACACAGAAGAGTAGAAGAGTGCTGTTTTCTCAAAAGCAGAGTGTGTTTCTTTTAAGGCGAGCTAGCGTTTGTTTCCAAGTCCTAAATGGAGTTGAATCACATGCAGTTTCTGGTCCTACACGCAAGAGTTGTTTTCTGGTAAGGAAAGTCACTATTGCGCTCCCATTGATATACACAGTGCAAATAGCACTGGCGTCTGTTCCCAGCAAGTACAGTGTATTGGACTGAAGAGGATCTACTGTTCTTATCAGTTTCCTAAGCAGAATTGAACTAGATATGGCCCGTGTGTGTAGGAAACACAGTTCTTTTGTTCTGAGCAAGCTCACTGTTTGGACCCCATAGGACACACAGTAGAGTAGATGTGTGCCCTATTCTCAAAAGCAGAGTGTGTTTCTTGTAAGGCGAGCTAGCCTTTGCTTCCCAGTCCTAAATGGATTTGAATCACATGCAGTTTCTGGTCTTACAAGCAAAAGTTTTTTCTGGTAAGAAAAGTGACTATTGCGCTCCCATTGTCATACACAGTGCAAATAGCACTTGTGTCTGTTCCCAGCAAGTATAGTGTATTGGACTGAAGAGGAGCTACTGTTCTTGTCAGTTTCCTAATCAGAGTTTGACTAGATATGACCCGTGTGTGTAGGAAGCACATTTCATTTGTTCTGAGCAAGCTCACTGTTTGGACCCCATAGGAAACACAGTAGAGTAGGTGTGTGCTCTATTCTCAAAAGTAGAGTGTGTTTCTTGTAAGTCGAGCTGGCATTTGTTTCCCAATATTAAATGGAGTTGAATCACATGCAGTTTCTGGTGCTACGAGCATGAGTTGTTTTCTGGTAAGAAGAGTCACTATTGTGCTCCCATTGCCATACACAGTACAAATAGCACTCGCGTCTGTTTCCAGCAAGTACAGTATATTGGTCTGAAGAGGAGCTACTGTTCTTGTCAGTTTTCTAAGCAGAGTTGAACTAGATATGACCCATGTGTAGGAAGCACAGTTCTTTTGTTCTGAGCAAGCTCAATGTTTGGAACCAACAGGAAACACAGTAGAGGTGATGTGTGCCCTATTCTCAAAAGCAGAGTGTGTTTCTTGTAAGGCGAGCTAGCGTTTGTTTCCCAGTTCTAAATGGATTTGAATCACATGCAGTTTCTGGTCCTACGAGCAAGAGTTTTTTCTGGTAAGAAGAGTCACTATTGCGCTCCCATTGTCATACACAGGGCAAATAGCACTGGCATTTGTTCCCAGCATGTACAGTGTAATGGACTGAAGAGGATCTAGTGTTCTTGTCAGGTTCCTAAGCAGAGTTGAACTAGATATGTCCCGTGTGTGTATGAAGCACATTTCTTCTGTTCTGAGCAAGCTCACTGTTCTGGCCCTATAGGAAACACCGTAGAGTAGATGTGTGCCCTATTCTCAAAAGCAGAGTGTGTTTCTTGTAAGGCGAGCTGGCGTTTGTTTCCCAATCCTAAATGGAGTTGAATCACATGCAGTTTCTGGTCATACGAGCAAGAGTTGTTTTTTGGTAAGAAGAGTCACTATTGTGCTCCCATTGCTGTACACAGTGCAAATAGCACTCGCGTCTGTTCCCAGCAAGTACAGTGTATTGGACTGAAGGGGATCTACTGTTCTTGTCAGTTTCCTAAGCAGAGTTGAACTAGATACGGCCCGTGTGTATAGGAAGCACAGTTCTTTTGTTCTGAGCATGCTCACTGTTCGGACCCCATAGGAAAAACAGTAGAGTAGAAGAGTGCTCTTTTTTCAAAAGCAGAGTGTGTTTCTTGTAAGGCGAGCTAGCGTTTGCTTCCCAGTCCTAAATGGATTTGAATCACATGCAGTTTCTGGTCTTACAAGCAAAAGTTTTTTCTGGTAAGAAAAGTGACTATTGCGCTCCCATTGTCATACACAGTGCAAATAGCACTTGTGTCTGTTCCCAGCAAGTATAGTGTATTGGACTGAAGAGGAGCTACTGTTCTTGTCAGTTTCCTAATCAGAGTTGGACTAGATATGACCCGTGTGTGTAGGAAGCACATTTCATTTGTTCTGAGCAAGCTCACTGTTTGGACCCAATAGGAAACACAGTAGAGTAGGTGTGTGCCCTATTCTCAAAAGCAGAGTGTGTTTCCTGTAAGTCGTGCTGGCATTTGTTTCCCAATTTTAAATGGAGTTGAATCACATGCAGTTTCTGGTCCTATGAGCATGAGTTGTTTTCTGGTAAGAAGAGTCACTATTGTGCTCCCATTGCCATACACAGTACAAATAGCACTCGCGTATGTTTCCAGAAAGTAGAGTATATTGGTATGAAGAGGAGCTACTGTTCTTGTCAGTTTTCTAAGCAGAGTTGAACTAGATATGACCCATGTGTAGGAAGCACAGTTCTTTTGTTCTGAGCAATCTCAATGTTCGGACCACATAGAAAACACAGTAGAGTACTGGAGTGCTCTTTTCTCAAAAGCAGAGTGTGTTTCTTGTAAGGCGAGCTAGCGTTTGTTTCCCAGTACTAAATGGAGTTGAATCACATGCAGTTTCAGTTCCTATGAGCAAGAGTTGTTTTCTGGTAAGGAAAGTCACTATTGCGCTCCCATTGCCATACACAGTGCAAATAGCACTCGCATCTTTTCCCAGCAAGTACAGTGTATTGGACTGAAGAGGAGCTACTGTTCTTGTCAGTTTCCTAAGCAGAGTTGAACTAAATATGACCCGTGTATGTAGGAAGCACAGTTCTTTTGTTCTGAGCAAGCTCACTGTTTGGACCCCATAGGAAACACAGTAGAATAGATGTGTGCCCTATTCTCAAAAGCAGAGTGTGTTTCTTGTAAGGCGAGCTAGCGTTTGTTTCCCAATCCTAAATGGAGTTGAATCACATGCAGTTTCTGTTCCTACGGGCAAGAGTTGTTTTGTTTTAAGAAAAGTCACTATTGCGCTCCCTTTGTCTTACACAGGGCAAATGGCACTGCCGTCTGTTCCCAGTAAGCACAGTGTATTGGACTGAAGAGGACCTACTGTTCTTGTCAGTTTCCTAAGGAGAATTCAACTAGATATGGCCCGTGTGTGTAGGAAGCACAGTTCTTTTGTTCTGAGCAAGCTCACTGTTCTGGCCCTATAGGAAACACAGTAGAGTAGAAAAGGTCTCTTTTCTCAAAAGCAGAGTGTGTTTCTTCTAAGTCGAGCTAGCGTTTGTTTCCCAGTCCTAAATGTAGTTGAATCGCATGCAGTTTCTGGTCCTACGAACAAGAATTGTTTTGTGGTAAGAAGATTCACTATTGCGCTCCCATTGTCATACACAATGCAAATAGCACTGGCGTCTGTTCCCAGCAAGTACAGTGTATTGGACTGAAGAGGATCTACTGTTCTTGTCAGTTTCCTAAGCAGAGTTGAACTAGATATGTCCTGTGTGTGTAGGAAGCACAGTTCTTTTGTTCTGAGCAAGCTCACTGTTCGAACCCCATAGGAAACACAGTAAAGTAGAAGAGTGCTCTTTTCTCAAAAGCAGAGTGTGTTTCTTGTAAGACGAGCTAGCATTTGTTTCCCAGTCCTAAATGGAGTAGAAATACACATGCAGTTTCTGGTCCTACAAGCAAGAGTTGTTTTCTGGTAAGAAGAGTCACTATTGCGCTCCCATTGTCATACACAGCGCAAATAGCACTGGCTTCTGTTCCCAGCATGTACAGTGTATTGGACTGAAGAGGATCTACTGTTCTTGTCAGGTTCCTATGCAGAGTTGAACTAGATATGGCCCATGTGTGTAAGAAGCACAGTTCTTTTGTACTCAGCAAGCTCACTGTTCTGGCCCTATAGGAAACACAGTAGAGTAGAAGTATGCTCTTTCCTCAAAAACAGAGTGTGTTTCTTGTAAGTCGAGCTAGCGTTTGTTTCCCAGTCCTAAATGTAGTTGAATCACATGCAGTTTCAGGTCCTACGAGCAAGAGTTGTTTTCTGGTAAGGAAAGTCACTATTGCGCTCCCATTGCCATACACAGTGCAAATAGCACTGCCGTCTGTTCCCAGTAAGTACAGTGTATTGGACTGAAGAGGAGCTACTGTTCTCGTCAGTTTCCTAAGCAGAGTTGAAAGATATGGACCGTGTGTGTAGGAAGCACAGTTCTTTGTTCTGAGCAAGCTCATTGTTCGGACCCCATAGGAAACACAGTAGAGTAGAAGAGTGCTCTTTTCTCAAAAGCAGAGTGTGTTTCTTGTAAGGCAAGCTAGCGTTTGTTTCCCAGTCCTAAATGGAGTTGAATCAAAAGCAGTTTTTGGTACTACGAGCAAGAGTTGTTTTCTGGTAAAGAAGAGTCACTATTGCGCTCCCATTGCCATACACTGTACAAATAGCTCTCGCGTCTGTTCCCAGCAAGTACAGTGTATTGGACTGAAGAGGAACTACTGTTCTTCTCAGATTCCTAAGCAGAGTTGAACTAGATATGGCCTGTGTATGTAGGAAGCACAGTTCTTTTGTTCTGAGCAAGCTCACTGTTCGAACCCCATAGGAAACCCAGTAGTGTAGAAGAGTGCTCTTTTCTCAATAGCAGAGTGTGTTTTTGTAAGGCGAGCTAGCGTTTGTTTCCCAGTCCTAACTGGAGTTGAATCAAATGCAGTTTTTGGTCCTACGAGCAAGAGTTGTTTTGTGGTAAGAAGAGTCACTATTGCGCTCCCATTGCCATACAGAGTGCAAATAGCACTCACGTCTGTTCCCAGTAAGTACAGTGTATTGGACTGAAGAGGAGCTACTGTTCTCATCAGTTTCCTAAGAAGAGTTGAACTAGATATGGCCCGTGTGTGTAGGAAGCACAGTTCTTTTGTTCTGAGCAAGCTCACTGTTCTCGCCCTATAGGAAACACTGTAGAGTAGAAGAGTGTTCTATTCTCAAAAGCAGAGTGTGTTTCTTGTAAGGCGAGCTAGCGTTTGTTTCCCAATCCTAAATGGAGTTGAATCACATGCACTCTGGTCTTACGAGCAAGAGTTTTTTTCTGGTAAGAAGAGTCACTATTGCGCTCCCATTGCCATTGACAGTACAAACAGCAGTCGCGTATGTTTCCAGCAAGTACAGTGTATTGGTCTGAAGAGGAGCTACTGTTCTTGTCAGTTTCCTAAGCAGAGTTGAACTAGATATGGCCCGTGTGTGTAGGAAGCACAGTTCTTTTGTACTCAGCAAGCTCACTGTTCTGGCCCTATAGGAAACACAGTAGAGTAGACGAGTGCTCTTTCCTCAAAAGCAGATTGTGTTTCTTGTAAGGCGAGCTAGCGTTTGTTTCCCAGTCCTAAATGGAGTTGAATCACATGCAGTTTCATGTCCTACAAGCAAGAGTTGCTTTCTGCTAAGGAAAGTCATTATTGCGCTCCCATTGCCATACAAAGTGCAAATAGCACTCGCGTCTGTTCCCAGCAAGTACAGTGTATTGGACTGAAGAGGAGCTACTGTTCTTGTCAGTTTCCTAAGCAGAGTTGAACTAGATATGACCCGTGTGTGTAGGAAGCAAAATTCTTTTGTTCTGAGCAAGCTCACTGTTTGGATCCCATAGGAAACACAGTAGAGAAGATGTGTGCCCTATTCTCAAAAGCAGAGCGTGTTTCTTGTAAGGCGAGCTAGCGTTTGTTTCCCAGTCCTAAGTGGATTGAATCAAATGCAGTTTCTGGTCCTAAGAGCAAGAGTTGTTTTCTTGTAAGAAGAGTCACTATTGTGCTCCCATTGCCGTACACAGTGCAAATAGCACTCGCGTCTGTTCCCAGTAATTACAGTGTATTGGACTGAAGAGGAGATACTGTTCTTCTCAGTTTCCTAAGCAGAGATGAACTAGATATGGCCCGTGTGTAGGAAGCACAGTTCTTTTGTTCTGAGCAAGGTCACTGTTTGAACCGCATAGGAAACACAGTAGAGTAGATGTGTGCCCTATTCTCAAAAGCAGAGTGTGTTTCTTGTAAGGCGAGGTAGCGTTTGTTTCCCAATCCTAAATGGAGTTGAATCACATGCAGTTTCTGGTCCTACGAGCAAGAGTTGTTTTGTGGTAAGAAGAGTCACTATTGCGCTCCCATTGTCATACACAGGGCAAACAGCACTGGCGTCTGTTTCCAGTAAGTACAGTGTATTGGACTGAAGAGGATCTACTGTTCTTGTCAGTTTCCTAAGGAGAATTGAACTAGATATTGCCTGTGTGTATAGGAAGCACAGTTCTTTTGTTCTGAGCAAGCTCACTGTTCTGGTCCTATAGGAAACACAGTAGAGTAGAAAAGGCCTCTTTTCTCAAAAGCAGAGTGTGTTTCTTCTAAGGTGAGCAGGCGTTTATTTCTCAGTCCTAAATGGAGTTGAATCAAATGCAGTTTTTGGTCCTATGAGCAAGAGTTGTTTTCTGGTAAAAGGAGTCAGTATTGCGCTCCCATTGCCATACACAGTACATATAGCACTCGCGTTTGTTTAACACATGTACAGTGTATTGGTCTGAAGAGGATCTACTGTTATTGTCAGTTTCCTAAGCAAAATTGAACTAGATATGGCCATGTGTAGGAAGCACAGTTCTTTTGTTCTGAGCAAGCTCACTGTTCTGGTGCTATAGGAAACACAGTAGAGTAGAAGAGTGCTGTTTTCTCAAAAGCAGAGTGTGTTTCTTGTAAGGCGAGCTAGCGTTTGTTTTCAAGTTCTAAATGGAGTTGAATCACATGCAGTTTTTGGTCCTACACGCAAGAGTTGTTTTCTGGTAAGGAAAGTCACTATTGCGCTCCCATTGCCATACACAGTGCAAATAGCCCTCGCATCTGTTCCCATCAAGTACAGTGTATTGGGCTGAAGAGGAGCTAATGTTCTTGTCATTTTCCTCAGCAGAGTTGAATTAGATATGGCGCGAGTGTGTAGGAAGCACAGTTCTTTTGTTCTCAGCAACCTCACAATTCGGACCCCATAGTAATCAAAGTAGAGTTGAAGAGTGTAATTTACTCAAGAAGAAGAGTGTGTTTCTTGTAAGGTGAGCTAGCGTTTGTTTCCCAGTCCTAAATGGAGTTGAATGACATTCACTTTCTGGTCCTATGAACAAGAGTTGTTTTCTGGTAAGAAGAGTAACTATTGCGCTCCCATTGCTGTACACAGTGCAAAGAGCACTCGCGTATGTGCCCAGCAAGTGCAGTGTATTGGACTGAAGAGGAGCTACTGTTCTTGTCATTTTCCTAAGCAGAGTTGAACTAGATATGATCCGTGTGTGTAGGAAGCACAGTTCTTTTGTTCTGAGCAAGCTCACTGTTTGGACCCCATAGAAAACACAGTAGAGTAGATGTGTGCCCTATTCTCAAAAGCAGAGTGTGTTTCTTGTAAGGCGAGCTAGAGTTTTTCCCAATCCTAACTGGAGTTGAATCACATGCAGTTTCTGGTCCTACGAGCAAGAGTTGTTTTGTGGTAAGAAGAGTCACTATTGTGCTCCCATTGTCATACACAGGGCAAATAGCACTGGCGTCTGTTCCCAGTAAGTACAGTGTATTGGACTGAAGAGGATCTACTGTTCTTGTCAGTTTCCTAAGGAGAATTGAACTACATATGGCCCGTGTGTGTAGGAAGCACAGTTCTTTTGTTTTGAGCAAGCTCACTGTTCTGGCCCTATAAAAAACACAGTAGAGTAGAAAAGGGCTCTTTTCTCAAAAGCAGAGTGTGTTTCTTCTAAGGCAAGCTGCTGTTTGTTTCTCAGTCCTAAATGGAGTTGAATCAAATGCAGTTTTTGGTCCTACGAGCAAGAGTTGTTTTCTGGTAAGAAGAGTCAGTATTGCGCTCCCATTGCCATACACAGTACATATAGCACTCGCGTTTGTTTAACGCAAGTACAGTGTATTGGTTTGAAGAGGAGCTACTGTTCTTTTCAGTTTCCTAAGCAGAGTTGAACTAGATATGGCCCGTGTGTGTAGGAAGCACACTTCTTTTGTTCTGACCAAGCTCACTGTTCGAACCCCATAGGAAACACAGTAGAGTAGAAGAGTGCTCTTTTCTCAAAAGCAGAGTGTGTTTCTTGTAAGGCGAGCTAGCATTTGTTTCCCAGTCCTAAATGGAGTTGAAATACACATGCAGTTTCTGGTCCTACAAGCAAGAGTTGTTTTCTGGTAAGAAGAGACACTATTGCGCTCCCATTTTCATACACAATGCAAATAGCACTGGCGTCTGTTCCCAGCAAGTACAGTGTATTGGACTGAAGAGGATCTACTGTTCTTGTCAGTTTCCTGAGCACAATTGAACTAGATATGGCCATGTGTAGGAAGCACAGTTCTTTTGTTCTGAGCAAGCTCACTGTTCTGGCCCTATAGGAAACACATTAGAGTAGAAGAGTGCTGTTTTCTCAAAAGCAGAGTGTGTTTCTTGTAAGGCGAGCTAGCGTTTGTTTCCAAGTTGTAAATGGAGTTGAATCACATGCAGTTTTTGGTCTTACACGCAAGAGTTGTTTTCTGGTAAGGAAAGTCACTATTGCGCTCCCATTGCCATACACAGTGCAAATAGCCCTCGCATCTGTTCCCAGCAAGTACAGTGTATTGGGCTGAAGAGGAGCTAATGTTCTTGTCATTTTCCTAAGCAGAGTTGAAATAGATATGGCCCGTGTGTGTAGGAAGCACCGTTCTTTTGTTTTGAGCAAGCTCACTGTTCGAACACCATAGGAAACACAGTAGAGTAGAAGAGTGCTCTTTTCTCAAAAGCAGAGTGTGTTTCTTGTAAGGCGAGCTAGCATTTGTTTCCCAGTCCTAAATGGAGTTGAAATACACATGCAGTTTCGGGTCCTACGAGCAAGAGTTGTTTTCTCGTAAGAAGAGTCACTATTGCGCTCCCTTTGCCATACACAGTTCAAATAGCACTCGCGTCTGTTCCCAACAAGTACAGTGTATTGGACTGAAGAGGAGCTACTGTTCTTGTCAGTTTCCTAAGCAGAGTTGAACTAGATATGGCCCGTGTGTGTAGGAAGCACAGCTCTTTTGTTCTCAGCAAGCTCACTGTTCTGGCCCTACAGGAAACAAAGTAGAGTAGAAGAGTGCTCTTTCCTCAAAAGCAGAGTGTGTTTCTAGTAAGGCGAGCTAGTGTTTGTTTCCCAGTCCTAAATGAAGTTGAATCACATGCAGTTTCTGGTCCTAAGAGCAAGAGTTGTTTTCTGGTAAGAAGAGTCACTATTGCGCTCCCATTGCTGTTCACAGTGCAAATAGTACTCGCGTCTGTTCCCAGCAAGTACAGTCTATTGGACTGAAGAGGAGCTACTGTTCTTGTTAGTTTCCTAAGCAGAGTTGAACTAGATATGGCCCGTGTGTGTAGGAAGCACAGTTCTTTTGTTCTGAGCAAGCTCACTGTTCGGGCACTATAGGAAACACAGAAGAGTAGAAGAGTGCTGTTTTCTCAAAAGCAGAGTGTGTTTCTTTTAAGGCGAGCTAGCGTTTTTTTCCAAGTCCTAAATGGAGTTGAATCACATGCAGTTTCTGGTCCTACACGCAAGAGTTGTTTTCTGGAAAGGAAAGTCACTATTGCGCTCCCATTGATATACACAGTGCAAATAGCACTCGCATCTGTTCCCAGCAAGTACAGTGTATTGGACTGAAGAGGAGCTACTGTTCATGTCATTTTCCTAAGCAGAGTTGAATTAGATATGGCATGAGTGTGTAGGAAGCACAGTTCTTTTGTTCTGAGCAAGCTCACTGTTCGGACCCCATAGGAAACACAGTAGAGTAGAAGAGTGCTTTTTACTCAAAAAGAAGACTGTGTTTCTTGTAAGGCGAGCTAGTGTTTCTTTCCCAGTCCTAAATGGAGTTGAATCACATACAGTTTTTGGTCCTATGAGCAAGAGTTGTTTTTTGGTAAGGAAAGTCACTATTGCACTCCATTTCCATACACAGTGCAAATAGCACTGGCGTCTGTTCCCAGCAAGTACAGTGTATTGGGCTGAAGAGGAGCTAATGTTCTTGTCATTTTCCTCAGCAGAGTTGAATTAGATATGGCGCGAGTGTGTAGGAAGCACAGTTCTTTTGTTCTCAGCAACCTCACAATTCGGACCCCATAGTAATCAAAGTAGAGTTGAAGAGTGTAATTTACTCAAGAAGAAGAGTGTGTTTCTTGTAAGGTGAGCTAGCGTTTGTTTCCCAGTCCTAAATGGAGTTGAATGACATTCACTTTCTGGTCCTATGAACAAGAGTTGTTTTCTGGTAAGAAGAGTAACTATTGCGCTCCCATTGCTGTACACAGTGCAAAGAGCACTCGCGTATGTGCCCAGCAAGTGCAGTGTATTGGACTGAAGAGGAGCTACTGTTCTTGTCATTTTCCTAAGCAGAGTTGAACTAGATATGATCCGTGTGTGTAGGAAGCACAGTTCTTTTGTTCTGAGCAAGCTCACTGTTTGGACCCCATAGGAAACACAGTAGAGTAGATGTGTGCCCTATTCTCAAAAGCAGAGTGTGTTTCTTGTAAGGCGAGCTAGAGTTTTTCCCAATCCTAACTGGAGTTGAATCACATGCAGTTTCTGGTCCTACGAGCAAGAGTTGTTTTGTGGTAAGAAGAGTCACTATTGTGCTCCCATTGTCATACACAGGGCAAATAGCACTGGCGTCTGTTCCCAGTAAGTACAGTGTATTGGACTGAAGAGGATCTACTGTTCTTGTCAGTTTCCTAAGGAGAATTGAACTACATATGGCCCGTGTGTGTAGGAAGCACAGTTCTTTTGTTTTGAGCAAGCTCACTGTTCTGGCCCTATAAAAAACACAGTAGAGTAGAAAAGGGCTCTTTTCTCAAAAGCAGAGTGTGTTTCTTCTAAGGCAAGCTGCTGTTTGTTTCTCAGTCCTAAATGGAGTTGAATCAAATGCAGTTTTTGGTCCTACGAGCAAGAGTTGTTTTCTGGTAAGAAGAGTCAGTATTGCGCTCCCATTGCCATACACAGTACATATAGCACTCGCGTTTGTTTAACGCAAGTACAGTGTATTGGTTTGAAGAGGAGCTACTGTTCTTTTCAGTTTCCTAAGCAGAGTTGAACTAGATATGGCCCGTGTGTGTAAGAAGCACACTTCTTTTGTTCTGACCAAGCTCACTGTTCGAACCCCATAGGAAACACAGTAGAGTAGAAGAGTGCTCTTTTCTCAAAAGCAGAGTGTGTTTCTTGTAAGGCGAGCTAGCATTTGTTTCCCAGTCCTAAATGGAGTTGAAATACACATGCAGTTTCTGGTCCTACAAGCAAGAGTTGTTTTCTGGTAAGAAGAGACACTATTGCGCTCCCATTTTCATACACAATGCAAATAGCACTGGCGTCTGTTCCCAGCAAGTACAGTGTATTGGACTGAAGAGGATCTACTGTTCTTGTCAGTTTCCTGAGCACAATTGAACTAGATATGGCCATGTGTAGGAAGCACAGTTCTTTTGTTCTGAGCAAGCTCACTGTTCTGGCCCTATAGGAAACACATTAGAGTAGAAGAGTGCTGTTTTCTCAAAAGCAGAGTGTGTTTCTTGTAAGGCGAGCTAGCGTTTGTTTCCAAGTTGTAAATGGAGTTGAATCACATGCAGTTTTTGGTCTTACACGCAAGAGTTGTTTTCTGGTAAGGAAAGTCACTATTGCGCTCCCATTGCCATACACAGTGCAAATAGCCCTCGCATCTGTTCCCAGCAAGTACAGTGTATTGGGCTGAAGAGGAGCTAATGTTCTTGTCATTTTCCTAAGCAGAGTTGAAATAGATATGGCCCGTGTGTGTAGGAAGCACCGTTCTTTTGTTTTGAGCAAGCTCACTGTTCGAACACCATAGGAAACACAGTAGAGTAGAAGAGTGCTCTTTTCTCAAAAGCAGAGTGTGTTTCTTGTAAGGCGAGCTAGCATTTGTTTCCCAGTCCTAAATGGAGTTGAAATACACATGCAGTTTCGGGTCCTACGAGCAAGAGTTGTTTTCTCGTAAGAAGAGTCACTATTGCGCTCCCTTTGCCATACACAGTTCAAATAGCACTCGCGTCTGTTCCCAACAAGTACAGTGTATTGGACTGAAGAGGAGCTACTGTTCTTGTCAGTTTCCTAAGCAGAGTTGAACTAGATATGGCCCGTGTGTGTAGGAAGCACAGCTCTTTTGTTCTCAGCAAGCTCACTGTTCTGGCCCTACAGGAAACAAAGTAGAGTAGAAGAGTGCTCTTTCCTCAAAAGCAGAGTGTGTTTCTAGTAAGGCGAGCTAGTGTTTGTTTCCCAGTCCTAAATGAAGTTGAATCACATGCAGTTTCTGGTCCTAAGAGCAAGAGTTGTTTTCTGGTAAGAAGAGTCACTATTGCGCTCCCATTGCTGTTCACAGTGCAAATAGTACTCGCGTCTGTTCCCAGCAAGTACAGTGTATTGGACTGAAGAGGAGCTACTGTTCTTGTTAGTTTCCTAAGCAGAGTTGAACTAGATATGGCCCGTGTGTGTAGGAAGCACAGTTCTTTTGTTCTGAGCAAGCTCACTGTTCTGGCACTATAGGAAACACAGAAGAGTAGAAGAGTGCTGTTTTCTCAAAAGCAGAGTGTGTTTCTTTTAAGGCGAGCTAGCGTTTTTTTCCAAGTCCTAAATGGAGTTGAATCACATGCAGTTTCTGGTCCTACACGCAAGAGTTGTTTTCTGGTAAGGAAAGTCACTATTGCGCTCCCATTGATATACACAGTGCAAATAGCACTCGCATCTGTTCCCAGCAAGTACAGTGTATTGGACTGAAGAGGAGCTACTGTTCATGTCATTTTCCTAAGCAGAGTTGAATTAGATATGGCATGAGTGTGTAGGAAGCACAGTTCTTTTGTTCTCAGCAAGCTCACTGTTCGGACCCCATAGGAAACACAGTAGAGTAGAAGAGTGCTTTTTACTCAAAAAGAAGACTGTGTTTCTTGTAAGGCGAGCTAGTGTTTCTTTCCCAGTCCTAAATGGAGTTGAATCACATACAGTTTTTGGTCCTATGAGCAAGAGTTGTTTTTTGGTAAGGAAAGTCACTATTGCACTCCATTTCCATACACAGTGCAAATAGCACTGGCGTCTGTTCCCAGCAAGTACAGTGTATTGGGCTGAAGAGGAGCTAATGTTCTTGTCATTTTCCTAAGCAGAGTTGAAATAGATATGGCCCGTGTGTGTAGGAAGCACCGTTCTTTTGTTTTGAGCAAGCTCACTCTTCGAACACCATAGGAAACACAGTAGAGTAGAAGAGTGCTCTTTTCTCAAAAGCAGAGTGTGTTTCTTGTAAGGTGAGCTAGCATTTGTTTCCCAGTCCTAAATGGAGTTGAAATACACATGCAGTTTCTGGTCCTACGAGCAAGAGTTGTTTTCTCGTAAGAAGAGTCACTATTGTGCTCCCTTTGCCATACACAGTTCAAATAGCACTCGCGTCTGTTCCCAACAAGTATAGTGTATTGGACTGAAGAGGAGCTTGTTCTTGTGCTCCCATTGCTGTTCACAGTGCAAATAGTACACGCGTCTGTTCCCAGCAAGTACAGTGTATTGGACTGAAGAGGAGCTGACTGTTCTTGTTAGTTTCCTAAGCAGAGTTGAACTAGATATGGCCCGTGTGTGTAGGAAGCACAGTTCTTTTGTTCTGAGCAAGCTCACTGTTCTGGCACTATAGGAAACACAGTAGAGTAGAAGAGTGCTGTTTTCTCAAAAGCAGAGTGTGTTTCTTTTAAGGCGAGCTAGCGTTTGTTTCCAAGTCCTAAATGGAGTTGAATCACATGCAGTTTCTGGTCCTACACACAAGAGTTGTTTTCTGGTAAGGAAAGTCACTATTGCGCTCCCACTGATATACACAGTGCAAATAGCACTCGCATCTGTTCCCAGCAAGTACAGTGTATTGGACTGAAGAGGAGCTACTGTTCATGTCATTTTCCTAAGCAGAGTTTAATTAGATATGGCATGAGTGTGTAGGAAGCACAGTTCTTTTGTTCTCAGCAAGCTCACTGTTCGGACCCCATAGGAAACACAGTAGAGTAGAAGAGTGCTCTTTACTCAAAAAGAAGACTGTGTTTCTTGTAAGGCGAGCTAGTGTTTCTTTCCCAGTCTTAAATGGAGTTGAATCACATACAGTTTTTGGTCCTACGAGCAAGAGTTGTTTTTTGGTAAGGAAAGTCACTATTGCGTTCCATTTCCATACACAGTGCAAATAGCACTCGCGTCTGTTCGAAGCAAGTACAGTGTATTGGACTGAAGAGGAGCTACTGTTCTCGTCAGTTTCCAAAGCAGAGTTGAACTAGATATGGCCCGTGTGTGTAGGAAGCACAGTTGTTTTGTTCTGAGAAAGCTCACTGTTCTGGCCCTATAGGAAACACTGTAGAGTAGAAGAGTGCTCTTTTCTAAAAAACTGAGTGTGTTTCATGTCAGGCGAGCTAGCGTTTGTTTCCCAGTCCAAAATGGAGCTGAATCACATGCAGTTTCTGGTCCTAGGAGCAAGAGTTGTTTTCTGGTAAGAAGAGTCACTATTGTGCTCCCATTGCTGTACACAGTGCAAATAGCACTCGCGTCTGTTCCCAGCAAGTACAGTGTATTGGACTGAAGAGGAGCTACTCTTCTTGTCAGTTTCCTAAGCAGAGTTGAACTAAATATTGCCCGTGTGTGTAGGAAGCACAGTTCTTTTGTTCTGAGCAAGCTCACTGTTCCGGCCCTACAGGAAACACAGTAGAGTAGAAGAGTGCTCTTTTCTCAAAAGCAGAGTGTGTTTCTTGAAAGGCAGGCTAGCGTTTGTTTCCCAGTCCTAAATCGAGTTGAATCACATGCAGTTTCTGGTCCTACGAGCAACAGTTGTTTTTGCTAAGAAGAGTCACTATTGAGCTCCCTTTGTCATTCACAGTGGAGATAGCACTGGCGTCTGTTCCCAGCAAGTACAGTGATTGGACTGAAGAGGATCTACTGTTCTTGTCTGTTTCCTAAGCAAAGTTGAACTAGATATGGCCCGTGTGTGTAGGAAGCATGGTTCTTTTGTTCTGAGCAAGCTCACTGTTCGGACCCTATAGGAAAGACAGTAGAGTAGAAGTGTGACCTTTTCTCAAAGCAGAGCGTGTTTCTTGTAAGGCGAGCTAGCATTTGTTTCGCAGTCCTAAGTGGAGTTGAATAACATGCAGTTTTTGGTCCTATGAGCAAGAGTTGTTTTCTGGTAAGAAGAGTCACTATTGTGCTCCCATTGCCATACACAGTAAAAATAGCACTCGCGTCTGTTCCCAGCAAGTACAGTGTATTGGACTGAAGAGGAGCTACTGTTCTTGTCAGTTTCCTAAGCAGAGTTGAACTAGATATGGCCCGTGTGTATAGGAAGCACAGTTCTTTTGTTCTGAGCAAGCTCACTGTTCTGGTCCTATAGGAAACACAGTAGAGTAGAAGAGTGCTTTTTTCTCAAAAGCAGAGTGTGTTTCTTGTAAGGCGAGCTTGCGTTTGTTTCCCAGTCCTAAATGGAGTTGAATCTCATGCAGTTTCTTGTCCTATGAGCAAGAGTTGTTTTGTGGTATGAAGAGTCACAATTGCACTCCCATTGCCATACACAGTGCAAATAGCACTCGCATCTGTTCCCAGCAAGTACAGTGTATTGGACTGAAGAGGATCTACTGTTCTTGTCAGTTTCCTAAGGAGAATTGAATTAGATATGGCCGTGTGTGTAGGAAGCACAGTTCTCTTGTTCTGAGCAAGCTCACTGTTCTGGCGCTAAAGGAAACACAGTAGAGTAGAAGAGTGCTCCTTCCTCAAAAGCAGAGTGTGTTAATTGTAAGGCGAGCTAGCATTTGTTTCCCAGTCCTAAATGGAGTTGAATCACATGCAGTTTTTGGTCCTACGTGCAAGAGGTGCTTTCTGGTAAGGAAAGTCACTATTGCGCTCCCATTGCCTTACACAGTGCAAATAGCACTGGCATCTGTTGCCAGCAAGTACAGTGTATTGGACTGAAGAGGAGCTACTTCTCTTCTCAGTTTCCTCAGCAGAGATGAACTAGATATGGCCCGAGTGTAGGAAGCACAGTTCGTTTGTTCTGATCAAGTTTTCTGTTTGGACCCCATAGGAAACACAGTAGAGTTTAGGAGTGCTCTTTTGTCAAAAGCAGAGTGTGTTTCTTGTAAGGCGAGCTAGCGTTTGTTTCCCAGTCCTAAATGGAGGTGAATCAAATGCAGTTTTTGGTCCTACGAGCAAGAGTTGTTTTCTGGTAAGAAGAGTCACTATTGCGCTCCCATTGCCTTACACAGTAAAAATAGCACTTGCGTCTGTTCCCAACAAGTACAGTGTATTGGACTGAAGAGGAGATACTGTTCTTGTCAGTTTCCTAAGGAGAGTTGAACTAGATATGGACCGTGTGTGTAGGAAGCACAGTTCTTTTGTTCTGAGCAAGCTCACAGTTTGGACCCCATAGGAAACACAGTAGAGTAGATGTGTGCCCTATTCTCAAAAGCAGAGCGTGTTTCTTGTAAGGCAAGCTAGCGTTTGTTTCCCAGTCCTAACTGGAGTTGAATCAAATGCAGTTTTTGGTCCTACGAGCAAGAGTTGTTTTCTGGTAAGAAGAGTCACTTTGCGCTCCCATTGCCATACACAGTGCAAATAGCACTCGCGTCTCTTCCCAGTAAGTACAGTGTATTGGACTGAAGAGGAGCTACTGTTCTCATCAGTTTCCTAAGCAGAGTTGAAAGAGATATGGCCCGTGTGTGTAGGATGCACAGTTCTTTTGTTCTGAGCAAGCTCACTGTTCTCGCCCTATTGGAAACACTGTAGAGTAGAAGAGTGCTCTATTCTCAAAAGCAGAGTGTGTTTCTTGTAAGGCTAGCTAGCATTTGTTTCCCAGTCCTAAATTGAGTTGAATCACATGCAGTTTCTTGTCCTACGAGCAAGAGTTTTTTCTGGTAAAAAGAGTCACTATTGCGCTCCCATTGTCATTCACAGGGCAAATAGCACTGGTTTCTCTTCCCAGCATGTACAGTGTATTGGACTGAAAAAAATCTTTTGTTCTTGTCAGTTTCCTATGCAGAATTGAACTACATACGGCCGTGTATGTAGGAAGCCAGTTCTTTTGTTCTGAGCAAGCTATCTTTTCTGGTCCTATAGGAAACACAGTAGAGTAGAAGAGTGCTCTTTTCTCAAAAGCAGAGTGTGTTTCTTGTAAGGCGAGCTAGCGTTTGTATCCTAGTCCTAAATGTAGTTGAATCACATGCAGTTTTTGGTCCTACCAGCAAGAGTTGTTTTCTGGTAAGGAAAGTCGCTATTGCCCTCCCATTGCCATACACTGTGCAAATAGCACTCGCGTCTGCTTCCAGCAAGTACAGTGTATTGGACTGAAGAGTAGCTACTGTTCTTGTCAGTTTTGTAAGCAGAGTTGAACTAGATATGGCCCGAGTGTGTAGGAAGCACAGTTCTTTTGTTCTGTGCAAGCTTACTGCTCGGACCCCATAGGAAACACAGTAGAGCAGAAGAGTGCTCTTTTCTCAAAAGCAGAGTGTGTTTCTTGTAAGGCGAGCTAGCGTTTGTTTCCCAGTCCTAAATGGAGTTGAATCACATGCAGTTTCTGGTCCTAGGAGCAAGAGTTGTTTTCTGGTAAGAAGAGTCACTATTGTGCTCCCATTGCCATACACAGTGCAAACAGCACTGGCGGCTGTTCCCTGCATGTACAGAGTATTGGACTTAAGAGGAGCTACTGTTCTTGTCAGTTTCCTAACAGAGTTGAACTAGATATGGCCCCTGTGTGTAGGAAGCACAGTTCTTTTGTTCTGAGCAAGTTCACTGTTCTGGCCCTATAGGAAACACAGTAGAGTAGAAGAGTGCTCTTTTCTCAAAAGCAGAGTGTGTTTCTTGTAAGGCGAGCTAGTGTTTCTTTCCCAGTCCTAAATGGAGTTGTGTCACATGCAGTTTCTGGTCCTACGAGCAAGACTTGTTTTCTGGTAAGAAGAATCACTATTGCGCTCCTATTGTCATACACAGGACAAATAGCACTGTTGTCTGTTCCCAGCATGTGCAGTGTATTTGACTGAAGAGGGTATACTGTTCTCGTCAGTTTCCTAAGCAGAATTGAACTAGATATGGCCCGTGTGTGTAGGAAGCACAGTCCTTTTGTTCTGAGCAAGCACACTGTTCTGGCCATAGAGGAAACACTGTAGAGTAGAAGAGTGCTCTTTTCTCAAAAGCAGAGTGTGTTTCTTGTGAGCAGAGCTAGCGTTTGTTTCCCAGTCCTACATGGAGTTGAGTCACATGCAGTTATTGGTCCTAAGAGCAAGAGTTGTTTTCTGGTAAGAAGAGTCACTATTGTGCTCCCATTGTCATACACAGTACAAACAGCACTCGTGTCTGTTCCCAGCAAGTACAGTGTACTGGACTGAAGAGGAGCTACTGTTCTTGTCAGTTTCCTAAGCAAAGTTGAATTAGATATGGCCCATGTGTGTAGGAAGCACAGTTCTTTTGTTCTGAGCAAGCTCACTGTTCGGACCCCTTAGGAAACACAGTAGAGTAGAAGAGTGCTCTTTTCTCAAAAGCAGAGTGTGTTTCTTGTAAGGTGAGCTAGCGTTTGTTTCCCAGTCCTAAATGGAGTTGAATCCCATGCAGTTTCTGGTCCTATGAGCAAGAGGTGTTTTCTTATAAGAAGAGTCACTATTGCGCTCCTATTGCCATACACAGTACAAATAGGACTCGCGTCTGTTCCCTGCTAGTACAGTGTATTGGACTGAAGAGGAGCTACCGTTCTTGTCAGTTTCCTAAGCAGAGTTGAACTATATATGGCCCTTGTGTGTAGGACGCACAGTTCTTTTGTTCTGAGCAAACTCACTGTTCTGGCCCTATAAGAAACACAGTAGAGTAGAAGAGTGCTCTTTTCTCAAAAGCAGAGTGTGTTTCTTGAAAGGCGAGCTCTCGTTTGTTTCCCAGTTTTAAATGGAGTTGAATCACATGCAGTTTTTGGTCCTATGAGCAAGATTTGTTTTCTGGTAAGGAAAGTCACTATTGAGCTCCCTTTTCCATACACAGTGCAAATAGCACTCGCATCTGTTCCCAGCAAGTACAGTGTATTGGACTTAAGCGGAGATACTGTTCTTGTCAGTTTGCTAAGCAGAGTTGAACTAGATATGGCCCCTGTGTGTAGGAAGCACAGTTCTTTTGTTCTGAGCAAGCTCACTGTTCGGATCCCATAGAAAACACAGTAGAGTTGAAGAGTGCACTTTCCTCAAAAAGAAGCGTATGTTTCTTCTAAGGCGCTAGCGTTTTTTTCCCAGTCCTGCATGGAGTAGAATGACATTCAGTTTCTGTTCCTACGAGCAAGAGTTGTTTTGTGGTAAGAAGAGTAACTGTTGCGCTCCCATTGCTGTACACAGTGCAAATAGCACTCGCGTATGTTCCCAGCAAGTACAGGGTATTGGACTGAAGAGGAGCTACTGTTCTCATCAGTTTCCTAAGCAGAGTTGAACTAGACATGGCCCGTGTGTGTAGGAAGCACAGTTCTTTGTACTCAGAAAACTCACTGTTCCGGCCCTATAGGAAACACAGTAGAGTAGAAGCGTGCTCTTTCCTCAAAAGCAGAGTGTGTTTCTTGTAAGGAGAGCTAGCGTTTGTTTCCCAGTGCTAAATGGATTTGAAACCCATCAGTTTCAGGTCCTATGAGCAAGAGTTGTTTTCTGGTAAGGAAAGTCACTATTGTGCTCCCATTGCCATACACAGTGCAAATAGCACTCGCGTCTGTTCCCAGCAAGTACAGTGTATTGGACTGAAGAGGAGCTACTGTTCTTGTCAGTTTCCTAAGCAGAGTTGAACTAGATATGACCCGTGTGTGTAGGAAGCACAGTTCTTCTGTTCTGAGCAAGCTCACTGTTTGGACACCATAGGAAACACAGTAGAGTAGAAAAGTGCTCTTTTCTCAAAAGCAGAGTGTGTTTCTTGTAAGTCGAGCTAGCGTTTGTTTCTCAGTCCTAAATGGAGCTGAATCACATGCAATTTCTGGTCCTAAGAGCAAGAGTTTTTTTCTGGTAAGAAGAGTCACTATTGTGCTCCCTTTGCCATACACAGTGCAAATAGCCCTCGCGTCTGTTCCCAGCAAGTACAGTGTATTGGACTGAAGAGGAGCTACTGTTCTTCTGAGTTTCCTAAGCAGAGTTGAACTAGATATAGCCCGTGTGTGTAGGAAGCACAGTTCTTTTGTTCTCAGCAAGCTCACTGTTCGGACCCCATAGGAAACACAGTAGCGTAGAAGAGTGCTCTTTTCTCAAAAGCAGAGTTTGTTTCTTGTAAGGCGAGCTTGGGTTTGTTTCCCAGTCCTAAATGGAGTTGAATCAAATGCAGTTTTTCGTCCTACGAGCAAGAGTTGTTTTCTGGTAAGAAGAGTCACTATTGCGCTCCCTTTGCCATACACAGTGCAAATAGCACTCGCGTCTGTTCCCAGCAAGTACAGTGTATTGGACTGAAGAGTAGCTACTGTTCTTGTCAGTTTCCTAAGCAGAGTTGAACTAGATATGGCCGGTGTGTGTAGGAAGCACGGTTCTTTTGTTCTGAGCAAGCTCACTGTTCTGGTCCTATAGAAAACACAGTAGAGTGGAAGAGTGCTCTTTTCTCAAAAGCAGAGTGTGTTTCTTGTAAGGCGAGCTAGCGTTTGTTTCCTAGTCCTAAATAGAGTTGAATCACATGCAGTTTCTGGTCCTACTAGCAAGAGTTGTTTTCTGGTAAGAAGAGTCACTATTGTGCTCCCATTGTCATTCACTGTGCAAATAGCACTGGCGTCTGTTCCCAGCAAGTACAGTGTATTGGACTGAAGCGGAGCTACTGTTCTTGTCAGTTTGCTAAGCAGAGTTGAACTAGATATGGCCCCTGTGTGTAGGAAGCACAGTTCTTTTGTTCTGAGCAAGCTCACTGTTCGGACCCCATAGGAAACACAGAAGAGTAGAAGAGTGCTCTTTTCTCAAAAGCAGAGTGTGTTTCTTGTAAGGCGAGCTAGTGTTTGTTTTCCAGTCCTAAACGGAGTTGAATCTCATGCAGTTTCTGGTC